>NC_134852.1:51386524-51708524 GCF_049852395.1 Peromyscus maniculatus bairdii | reverse complement strand
AGAGACTCCTACAAATGTTCCAATTCCTTGAGCTCCTCCACGCCCATCTCCCGACCCTCTACCCCTACCCCATCTCCTTTCCCTCTGTACCTCACTGCTATCCTGCCACCTCCATGCCCCCACCCCATCTCACCATAACCCCCATCCCCCTCTCCTCACCCCCATCTCACCATAACCCCCATTCCCCTCTCCTCACCCCCATCTCACCATCACCCCAAACCCCCTCTCCTCACCCCCATCTCACCACCTTCTATCCCCCCTGGCCTTGAACTCCAGAGAGATCCTTTTGCATCTGCTTCCTGAGTGCTAGGATTAAAGGTGTGTGCTACTGAAGAACCAGCCTGCCTCAATCTTAGGCTTAGAAACCATCTTATAATAAAGACAGACATGATTATGATTAAACTCCTGTTTCTCAAGGATTGGGCTGTGCCCCAGCTGTAACCTTAACTACAAATGGTTCTGCACTGCCTGCTCCCGGAATGCCAATCATGTCTTTGTTTCAGGAGGTCATTATGACTAACTTGTTAGGCTTATGTTCTGATCCTGTTTTGCCCACCAAATCCCCCACTTGGACACCCCCTACCCCTGAGCTATCAAAGCCTTGTCTTCCTCTCATCTGGGGCTGCTCTCTAAACTTCTGACATAGGGTGAGACAGCTGGCTGGCCAGTCCGGGGTGCACCTCTAAACTAAAACTAGCTTTAACTAGACAGTCGTGGATTTGGTCTTTCTCCTCGCAATTTTCAAATTTAACACTACCATGCCTGGCAACACACCACACATTGCCCAGCCAGGCCCCGAATTCCATGTTGTTCTCTTGAATAAAAGAACAGGGCTTAGCCACCAAACTCACGGCGGTGCACACTCACGGTCATATGGCTTGGGAGAGCCGGCCGGTGCGTGCCTGTCTTGCAGCATCTCGTTGCTGTTTAAATCTTGTCTTGTTTCTCTGACGCTAATGGGTTCATAACTCTCTGCCCAGTGCAGACTTCCTTAGCTTATCATAGCAGGGCAGACCTAGAGTGCTGGTTCTTAATTGCAGCAACCGAAGCCAAGTTTGGCTTATTTAGGGCCTTAATGATAAGACATTGGGCAGCTTGGAGATTTTCCAAGGATTGAAGGAAGCTGAGTAGCCAGAACCAGTTGAAAAGTCATGGCACTAGCACAGCCCAGTGAGGACCTCCGCACACATGTGGATTGGACATGAAGGCCCAGGCCACATGCTAAGCAATTCTCCACGTTTTCTCTTTCTTGTACCATGAGCCTCGGATGCAGAGTTTGAACCTCTGGTTGGATAAATGAAGGTACCAGGGATAGTGGAGAACAAGGTGCAACATCATTAGCATCTCTGATGGGAGATGGACTCTGTTCATGGGATCAGATGGGAATCTGCTCAGATTCCTGCCTGATGGATCCCTAAACTTCAGATTCAGGCGCTAGACAGTAGCAAACACTGGGAGAGTGGAGTGTCCCCTTAGAAACCTTTGGGCACATCAGACTGTGGTGGTTTGAATGTGGAGTGTCCTCCGCAGACTTGTGTGTTTGGTGTTATTTGGGAAAGCTGTGGAGCCTTTAGGAGATGGAGCCTCCTTGGAGGAGGAGGTGAGGAACCAGCCTGGCTTTCTCTATTTTCAGCTCAAAAGCCACCTTACAGTAGAGTCAGACTAGGTCCGTTCCTGCTTATGATAAACCTCTGTTTCTCAAGGATTGGGCTGTGCCCCAGCTGTAACCTCAACTACACATGGTTCTGCACTGCCTGCTCCCGGAATGGCAAACATGTTTTTGTCTCAAAAAATTGTTTATAGCCACCTTGCAACCCTACCTTTATTTCAGAAGATTATATGACCCCCATAACTGACTACCTTGCTATGACTCCCTGTTGTTATGACCACCTTGTATGCCCACCTTGCAACCATATCTTTGTTTCAGGAGTTCATTAGGACTAACTTTTTAGGCTTATGCTCTGCTCCTGTAACCCCACCCATTTTGCCTGCCAAATCCCCCATTTGGACACCCCACCCCCACCCCTGAGCTATAAAAGCCTTGACTTCCTCATGCCCAATGCTGACCTCTTGAACCCTGCTTTAACGAATTGCTTGCTTTGGTTAATTTGGCCACGATGATCTGGGTCGCTGGTCTTTCTCCTCCCATCTTTAGGATTAACAGAGGGGTACTAGGAAGTGAGTCTTGATACTTTACAAGCCAGCCAGTTCCTGTTCACTCCCTCTGCTACTTGGCTGTGGATGCAGCTGGGACCTGCTGGCCCCCTGTCCTGTACCCTTCTCTCCCTCCTGCCTCAAGTCTCTCCTTCAAACTGTAAGCCACAGTCAACCCTTCCTCCCTGGAGTTGCTTCTTTTCGGGGATTTTGTCATAGCAACAAGAAGGCAACTAATACAACATTTAGCTGATCAAAGCAAAAGCCAGGAGATTTAAAGATCAAGTAAAAACTGGAAGAGCTGTATTGGAGACGGACATGATGGTGCAGAGTTGTCCTTGAAGCACTGGGGAGGTGGAGCAGGAGTTCAAGGTCATCCTTGGTTACAGGAGACCCTGTCTTATAAACACACGGTCAGCGAGATGGCTCAGTGGGGAAAGGGGTGTGTTGCTTTTAGGTTCCTGCTGGCCGCTTAGAGGAGACAGAAGCCTGAGCAGGAGCAGCCGTTTCCATGGTTTCTTTACTCCATTTCAACCACAGCTGCCAAGTCTGGAAAAAGAGTATAGGTAGTCCATAACTTTTAAAGCCCTGGGACCAAGGCAGGCCCCTGAGTGTGCCAGCCCGAGGCAAGATGGCCAATGACCCTACCAATGTCTCTCAGGGGCTAACACAACCTAGACCACTTCCATTTTGCATTTTATGTGTATGGGTGCTTTGCCAACATGTATGTTGTACCATGTGTATGTAGTACCCATGGTAGCCAGAAAATGGTGCCAAATTCCTAGAACTGGAGTTATAGAGGGCTGTGAGCCACCATGTAAATGCTGGGAACTGAACCTGGGTCCGCTGCAAGATCAACAAGTGTTCTTAACCACTGAGTCATCTCTCCAGCACCCATTTCCCTTTTTTTCTAATGCTCAGTTTGTAGAAAAAGTGATAACTGTGAAAACAAAGTTACCAAAACCACACAGTAATTACAGGTCCATGTCATAGTCTTAACAGGAAATAAGGAGTTGTGCTGCTTGCAATGTATTAATAGTTCTGAGATTTCACTTGGTTTTCGAACAGAGAAAGGCTGGAAATGGGCCACGGATTTAAAACTTGGATCTTTGTGTTTGGCTCAGAGCTCACTCTGCAAAGGTGGTAGCGAGACCTGGCCGAGACGCTCCAAGGTTTGCTGTCAGAGCTCTGATGTGAGCAGTGCCGTGGTCCAGACAGCCATGAGGTTCACTAGATACTGACAGAGATACTGCATGCCCAAGAGACAAATTATAGCAGAACTCAGTTCCTCTCGAGCAGTTGCTCTTGAAAATCTCTTTCCTTTTTCCCAGAAAATGTTTCCTGCCTCATGGATTGTGTTTGTTTGTTTTGTGGGGCAGGGAATTTAACTCAGGACCTTATGCATGCTAGGCAAATACTCAACCACTGAGCCATGTCCCAGTCCTCACTGGGGATTCTAGGCAGGGGCTCTAGCACTGAGCCACACCCCAGCCCCTCACTGGGGGATTCTAGGCAGGGGCTCTACCACTGAGCCACACCCCAGCCCCTCACTGGGGGATTCTAGGCAGGGGCTCTACTACTGAACCACACCCCAGCCCCTCACTGGGGGATTCTAGGCAGGGTTCCACCACTGAGCCACACCCCAGCTCCTCACTGGGGGATTCTAGGCAGGGGCTCTACCATTGAGCCACACCTCAGCCCCTCACTGGGGGATTCTAGGCAGGGGCTCTACCACTGAGCCACACCCCAGACCCTCACTGGGGGATTCTAGGCAGGGGCTCTACCACTGAGCCACACCCCAGCCCCTCACTGGGGGATTCTAGGCAGGGGCTCTACCACTGAGCCACAACCCCCAGCCCCTCACTGGGGGATTCTAGGCAGGGGCTCCACCACTGAGCCACACCCCAGCTCCTCACTGGGGGGATTCTAGGCAGGGGCTCTACCACTGAGCCATGCCCTAGCCCCTCACTGGGGGGATTCTAGGCAGGGGCTCTACCACTGAGTCACACCCCAGCCCCTCACTGGGGGATTCTAGGCAGGGGCTCTACCACTGAGCCACAAACCCAGCCCCTCACTGGGGGGTTCTAGGCAGGGGCTCCACCACTGAGCCACAACCCCCAGCCCCTCACTGGGGGATTCTAGGCAGGGGCTCCACCACTGAGCCACACCCCAGCTCCTCACTGGGGGGATTCTAGGCAGGGGCTCTACCACTGAGCCATGCCCTAGCCCCTCACTGGGGGGATTCTAGGCAGGGGCTCTACCACTGAGTCACACCCCAGCCCCTCACTGGGGGATTCTAGGCAGGGGCTCTACCACTGAGCCACAAACCCAGCCCCTCACTGGGGGGTTCTAGGCAGGGGCTCCACCACTGAGCCATGCCCCTCACTGGGGGATTCTACCTCTACAAATAAGCTACAGGTAATGTAAAACCAAAACAGGAATTACATTGTTGTTAAGGAGCCTCATTGTTATTAAGTTTCCATACCTTACAAGAATAAGTTTCCATTTCCTAGCCCTAATGTATTGTGCAAACCATGTTTTTCAAGCTATGCTGAACTTGTGACCCCATGATGTATACCCACCCCTTTGCCTTGATAAACTCCTGAACCTGTGAGAGACAATGTACTGAAAATGTATCTTTCCCGCTACCTTGATGGCTGCCCTTCCACGTGATAAATTCTTGCACTGTGCACCCCACAGGCAGCCTTGAGCCCCGACCAGGTGCTAACAGCTAGTTATCTCCACAGTTGTTTTCTCTCAACCCTAACCCTTCTCCATAAAAGGAACCTCAAAAGCCCGTGAGGGGCTGCTCTCTGAAACCCTGACAGCCGTCGGGCCGGTCCCTTCTGCCCTTCTAAATATAGCTTGCTTTACTCAGACAGTGGCGGTAATGGTTTTTCCTCGGGTCGGACAGGAGAAGCACTGCTGGAGGGGAAGAGCGCGTCATCCTGCTGAGTGAGGCAACCCTTAGCCCTGCTAGCCTCCCAGACCGCGTCTCTCTGCCTCACTGTCTGCCCGACCTCGGTCAGGCTTCTCTTTCCTTCCTGTTGCTGTGATAGACACTCTTAGCAGCAGCGTGTTAGGGGAGGAAGAGTTTATTTCAGCTCACAGGTCACAGTCCACCACTGAGGCAAATCAGGGCCGGGATCTCAAACAGTGGAGATGGGCTGGCTCGCTCACAGCTCAGCCACCAGCCGCAGAGGATGGACCTGGATGTCACTGGACCAGAAGTCTCTAGTCTCTGTGGGAACTGTACCTACCTATGTGCAACCCTGCCCCATGCACACATGCACATACACATAACTGAAAAGGAAAATAAATCTTAAAGAAACAAAAACTACTTTAAAAAACGGATGACTAATTTGAGATCACACACAAAATGTATGAACCAAGCATGTGTTCACACCTGCAATCCATCCTAGCATTTAAATGTGGAGGCAGGAGGATCAGAATTCAAGGCAATCTTTGGCTACATAGTAAAGCTCAAGAGTAGCCTGGGCTACCTGAGACCTGTCTAAAATAAATAAATAAATAAATAAATAAATAAATAAATAAATAAATAAATAGGCCAGGTGTGGTGCTGCACGCCTTTGATCTCATCACTGAGGAGGCAGAGGCAGACCACTGAATTTGAGGCCAGCCTGGGCTACCTGAGACCTGTCTAAAAAAATAAATAAATAAATAAATAAATAAATAGGCCAGGTGTGGTGCTGCACGCCTTTGATCTCATCACTGAGGAGGCAGAGGCAGACCACTGAGTTTGAGGCCAGCCTGGGCTACATAGTGAGACCCTGTCTCAAAAAAAAAAAAAAAACGCAAAATAAAATCAAGACCAAGAACCAAACCAACCCACCAAACAGTACAACAAATCCCAACAGTATAAACTATATGGAAAGAAGAGATTTCTGAGAGAACTCAGGGCTTCTGGCATTGTCGGCAACCTCTCCATCAGCTGGGACCCCAGCCCTCGGAGGATCTGGGACACCTTGGAAGAGTATTGTCTTTCTACACAGTGGATCTCCAACAAACTCTTGCAAGTCAAATAAGAAAAGGGTAATTACAGGAGGAAATGCAAATGAGTCCCGCATGGTATGCAAACACTTTCTCCCAGGGTTTACAGTTTTTCACTGCAGCAAATCAAACCCAGGCCTCAGTGTAAGCTGCTAAGCACCTCACCACTGGGCTGGAACCCAGAGCTCCTCCTTCTCTGTCTCACAGAGACTAGAACTAGAATAAGGAAGAGCAACGGCCTTATGTGTCAGCTTGTCTGGGCTACCATGCCTGGCTAGATCCCTGGCATTTCTGTAAGGATAGTTTAGAATAAGATTGACATTAGTAGTGAACTTGAGGAGAAGCAGTGTGTGTTCTGTAGTGTGGGGAGGCCTCATCCAATCAGTTGAAGGCCTAAGAGGACAAAAGGCTGACCTTCCCCAGCAAGAAGGACTTCACCAGCAGAAGACATTGTGATGTCTCTTGTGACCCCAGCTCTTGGTGGGCCTGCCGTGACCCTGGCCAGTGTGCCTGTGTGTACGGTATCATTTCTGTCGAGTCCAGAGAATCCTAACTGCTTCACCGGAAGCTCCGCCTCAGCCCTCCTCCTCCCTCTCCAAACTCCGCCCCTCAGAAAGCCCGCAAGCTGAGGTTCCTCCCCCGGAGCTGCTCAAGACCACGCCTACAGGGTATTTAGGCTCCGGTCCATAGACCTGCCAGGTGATTTCTCCTTTTCCTTCCCCGAGATCACCCAGAAGTGCTTTGCTCAGATTAAACCTGGTCTTATTAATTTGGCTTATTGTGTCGGTGGAGAAACCCATTAGCGGGGATTCAAAATGCTTATCACTAGCACCCAGAATTACTAAATTTTAACTATCAACTTTAAAAAAATGCTTACCATACAGCATTTTGTCATGCCAGCAGAGTTACAGGGTCTCTCATACAGAATGGCAGGTGAGGAAGGAAGTCAAAAGATTTCTTTACCGTTTGTTATAGTAAAATCCATGCACAGTTATCACGATAAGGGATGGGGAATCTGAACCAAGCCGCCAGCCAGCTGTGGCTGCTCCTGTAGCTCACTGCCCATTCGTCCACCTTCCAAGAGAGCACCCATCCTGAGGTCCCGCCTTATAACTGGGTCATGTACAGTCCCCATAAAAACTCAACCCCTTGGGCCAAGACGTTCCTTTCAATTGGTTAGCTGACCAGCGATGGCAAACACGAAGGGAAGAGGCTGATTCTGCTGTAGAAAGATCAATATTTCAAATTCATGCAGCATTTCCAGTTGGAGAGTGTTAGGTGTCAAACCTGGGACAAATCACTGAGGTGTCTATTTAACATATCAAATCGGACCTGAACTCCAGCATTCCCTCACTCCCTACCCATTACAGGTATGGCTGACACACCCCACCCGCTACCCATATTTCTCTAGCCCAGGGCTGGGCTGCCCTTCTTCCAGTTACCCTTCCCTATATAGTCCAAACATTTTGGTTACCCACCCTTTTAGTCTACCATTTATCTTGGTCAGTGTGTGAAAGCCAAAGTTACATTTTAAGTTTTAATTACTATGCCTAAGGGATCCATGAAGCAAAAATGCCTCTGATCTGCAAGTCCCTTGCCAAGGACAGACAGTTCCTGAAATGCTGGAGGCCATTGTTTATGGGAGATAACAAGCCACATGTTTTCACTCCCCTAAACAAGTTTGTTTGACTCAATTGCATCCATGTGCTTGATCACATGTGGTTGCTAATTAAAAATTTTAAATACTGAGCAAGATGGGACCATCATCTGGAAACTTTCCAGGTAAGTAGCCCTGAGGTACCTGTTGGCCGCCATATCTTTCCATGAGGCTTTGTTGTTAATTTTCAATAACTACAACTCCCAGAATCCCATGAAGCTACCTGATAGAGCAGATAGAGCTTACAGGCTAACTTCAGGTCTGAGAGTAGATGGGAGGTACATGAGCAGGAAATACATAAGGATGTATGCTTGCCTCTGATTGGGTGGGGCATGAGGGGGTGGAGTATGCAGGAACTGCATCAGGATATATAGTTGCCCCTGACTGGAACTGATGGGAAATACGGTGGCCCTGTGGTTTTACCTTTTTAAGCCTCTGCAAAATGTGGCTTGTGGCCAATCATTTCTTGGGAACCCTGGAAGGGACCTGACCAGAGTCCACCAACCTGGCCAGTATTAATTAAAGCTTGCTTCAAATTTGGCTTTAAATTGTGTTAGTGATCTTATTCTCGACTTGTGAGATTTACAGTACTAAGGGATGGCCATGGTGATAAATCACAGCTAGTATTTAATAAGTTTTCTGCCCCCTCCCCCATAACTTTCTCAGCTAATGTAGTAAGCCAGGTCAAGCCAAATTTTAAAAGTATAACAACAGGTATATTAAGCAAAGCAACTCCTGGGCAAGTTCTCTGGTTTCAGAGCTCAAGGCCAGAGAAGTCACACCCAAACTAAGGCAGGGAGATTTTATAGATTGTAGGCAAGGGGTGATGATGTGTCTGTCACAAGATGGGTTTGTGCCCAAGCATGGTCAAAAGCTGAATGGTTAGGTGGGGACTTGGACAGCTGGCGGCGTCAGGGGAGGAAGCTGTAGTAGTTGCCAAGAATTCGGCAGTGGGCTTTTGGTACCTTTCCTTTGTTCGGAGGCTCTCTGAGTGGGCAGGGTTTGGAGAGATAAAGAGACACAGAAGAGACAGAGGGGGTAGGAAGGGATGGAGAGGCAGGAATGGGGCTTCCCAGGCCATGAAGGAGTGAGCTAGAGCTCCAACCTGACAGTACTGGCCACTGTAAGCCTCCTTGTTCAGCAAGAAGAGTCCCACAGACAAATGAACATACAGACATGTAAATCCCAGTCACAATGCAAGGCAGGATCACATCAACGGGGAAGGACATTTGGGGTCAGGTGAGGTGGGGCTGTACTGCCTTTCTACAGAGGGCCACATGGGTGAACCAATCACTAAGTGAAATAAGCCAGACGCAGAAACACAAATACTATGTGTTTCCCCTCATATCTCGAATCAAGATCTTAACAGGGAAAGATATAGAAGTGAAAAGAAAACTGCCTGGGAAAAAGAAGGGGACCTAAAGAGAGGGGAGAAGTTAGAGGGGGAAGTGGGGACATTATATACAGGTCCGCAAATGTCATAATGAAACCAATTACTTTGTAAAATTAGCATGTGCTTAAGAGAATAAAGATGGGGGCTGGCAAGAGGGCTCAGGCTGCTCTTCTAGAGGACCTGGATCGATTCTCAGCACCCGCATGGCAGCTCACAACCATCTATAACTCCAGTTCCAGAGATCTGACACCCTCTTCTGGTCTCCATGGGCACCTGGCATGCAGGTGGTACACAGACATAGATACAGGCAAAACAATTCATATATAAAATAAAAACGTTTACCTCAAAAAGGAAAGAAAGGAAGGAAGGAAGGAAGGAAGGAAGGAAGGAAGGAAGGAAGGAAGGAAGGAAGGAAGGAAGGAAGGAAGGAAGGAAGAGCTGACCATGGTGGTATATACCTATATAACGCCAACACCCAAGGCACTGAAATAAGTGTTGTGAATTTGAGACTGGCTTGGGTCACACAGTGAGAGTGTATCTCAAAACACACAGTGAAACACATGAACACACAGTGAAACACACGAACACACAGGCTTGTGTCCTCCATGGCCATCTCTGTACTGCAGGGTGGGCAGGGACTTCCTGAGATGAGAGACTGGTAAGAACGCATTTGAAAAGTCTGCTGGTCCCTGCCCCACTTAACAATGGGGACACGTTCTGAGAAACCCAGCTAGTGGATTTCAGGGCCTGTCATCACAGAGTGACTTACGCAGGCTCGAATGTCTAGGTCAATCCCTTCATGGGGCTTTTTTCAGGCAATCAAGACACAGCTACCAGTTTGATGCTGCACACCTGCAATCCCAGCACCTGGGAGGCAGAGGCAGGAGGCTGACGAGTTTGGCACCAGTCGGGGCTATATAGGAAGATTCTGACTCAAAACAAAGACAAACCAAGGGGCTTGTGGGACGGCTGTCGGCAGGTGAAGGGGCTTGCATTGGGGCTTGGCTGCTGGGTCCCACCCCCAGGAATCCACGTGGTGAGGGAGAGAGCTCACTGTCACCAGCTTGAGTCTCCATGTATGCGCCCACACAAATTCTCCCAAAATAAATAAGTAAACAGACACAACTTTAATTTGAGGATTTAACAAGGCAGCTCCACATAGTTTACCTGGTACTTAAAAACAGGTTTATTGCCGGGCGGTGGTGGCGCACGCCTTTAATCCCAGCACTCGGGAGGCAGAGCCAGGCGGATCTCTGTGAGTTCGAGGCCAGCCTGGGCTACCAAGTGAGCTCCAGGAAAGGCGCAAAGCTACACAGAGAAACCCTGTCTCGAAAAACCAAAAAAAAAAAAAAAAAAAAAAAAAAAACAAACAGGTTTATTTCTGGGTAACTTACAACCAGTAAAAGGGTCGGTTATGGGGTCCAGGAGAGGAGAGGTGAGGTATAGTCCAGCGTGGTTCTCTGGAGTACTCTGACTTGGCCTGCAATCCAGCATCCAGGATCACGAGGAGCCAAGAGGGCTGGCATGTACAGATCTTGGGATCTTACAGCTCCCGTCTGGACTACGCCCCAGGGGCAGGTCATAGGTAGGTAGTTACTGGCTGCCTCACCAGGGGCAGTGATTCAAAGTTAAAGCTGGAAGAGCTGCCCACTACACAACTTAGATAAAAATAAAAAATTATTAAACCTTTTATAAATTTTTATTATTAAAATAATATTATTTAATAATATTATTAAAATAATAATAAAATATATTATATATCATATATAATTTATATTTAAATTTATAATTTAAATATAAATTTATAATTTATTATAATATAATAAATAATATATATTATATAATAATATTATATATATTTATATAAAATATATATTATATATATATATATCCTGAAACTGCAAGGTGCACAAGGGTTGGTAACAAGCTCACTATTTTTTTTTAAAGATTTATTTATTTATTATGTATGCAGCATGTATGCCTGCAGGCCAGAAGAGGGCACCAGATCTCATTACAGATGGTTGTGAGCCACCATGTGGTTGCTGGGAATTGAACTCAGGTCCTCTGGAAGAACAGACAGTGCTCTTAACCTCTGAGCCATCTCTCCAGCCCCACGAGCACACTATTTTATAGGAAGCTTTTTGTTCCTGGATGTGGTCTGCTGGAGCCTGTGACCTCTGGAGGTGGAGGTAGGGGAAATCAGGAGACATTGATCATCCTTGACTACATGCTGAGTTTGGGGCCAGCCTGGTTGGAAAGTAAAACAAGACAGAACTTTTTAAGTTCAGCTTTAAAATACTTATTGACGTATTTATCTGGGTGGACGGGGGCAGGGGGCGGGGGGGGGGGGGGAGTGTCTGTGTGTGTGTGTGGAGGACAGAGGAGTTTAGTTCTCTCCTTCCACCATGTGGGTTCCAGGAATCGAACTCAGATCTTTAGGCAGGAAGATACCAGATTGTCAACTTCTCCCTTCCGTGTGCATAGGTGTGAGTGCACACAAACAAGTACACACAAATGCACCTCCCCCACACTCTCCCTACATGCACACATGCGTGAATGCACACATACACACACAAGCTTACTGAGGCTGAACTTACATACAAGAATATTTATCCACTTAAGGTCATGGTTTTGCCTCATGACTTGACATTCCAGCTCCACTCAGGTTGTAGAATTCCTCATCACTCTATAATGCCCCAGGGGCCTATATGTCCGTTTTAGCAGTTTCCAGCCCATAGCAGCCACTGACCTGCTTTCTGTCAGTGTATACCCTGTAAAGCAAAGGTTAGTTAGTTGAAACAAGGTACGTGGAGTCCTCCTCAGAGAACTCAGAGAGCAGGCCACCGGGAGTGGGGTGTCTTACAGCACAGTGCGGGCAGGACAGCTGTGCTCTGGTTATTTTTCAAAGAATAAGCAAGAGTTATTTTATTTGCTGATTTTGCTGTGCTGAGGACCACATTTAGAGTCTTACATTTGCTGGGCAAGCAACCCAGGGCGAGACAACATTCCTAGCTCTTGTAATTTTATTTGGAAATAGGATCTTGCTCTGTGGCCCAGGCTAGCCTTAAATTTAGGATCCTGACAGGCATGCACCTCTGCCCTCTGCAGGGAATTGTTTTGATAAAGACTTCTTCCAGGAGACCTTCTCAGACAGTGGTTCTCAACATGATGATCATGATCCTGGGGGCGGGGGGTGGGGGTGGGGATGGGGGCATTGAACGACCCTTTCATGGGGGTCCCATATCAGATATTCTGCAAATCAAATATTTACATTGCAATTCTTTTTTTTTTTTTTTTTGGATTTTCGAGACAAGGTTTCTCTGTGTTGCTTTGCGCCTTTCCTGGAACTCGCTTTGGAGACCAGGCTGGCCTCGAACTCACAGAGATCCTCCTGCCTCTGCCTCCCGAGTGCTGGGATTAAAGGCGTGTGCCACCACCGCCCGGCGCAATTCTTAACAGTAGAAAAATTACAGTTCTGTAGTAGCAATGAAATAATGTTATGGTTGGGCGTCCCCACAACATGAGGAGCTGTATTAAAGGGCTGCAGCGTTAGGAAGGTCGAGAACCGCTGTCAGGTGTGGGAAAGATGAGTGTAGGGTCTAAGCAGACTCCCCAGCAAACACCCGAGAGAGCAGAGGCGTCTGGGAATGGAAGCAGCAGAGCCCTGTCCTCTGGAGCTTGTCAGCCCTCAGTTGGGCACTGGAGAGCTCACATCTCCATTGCTCCAGGCCCCCTGTGCGGCTCACTCTCCGCCAAGGTGCCTGGGCAGAGAAGTGAGCTTGTTTCCACAGAACGCCCGCTGCTCATGGCACTCGCCTGGCCTGTTTGACCCTGTCTTGTTTCCACAGCGAGATCCCAACCAGACTGGGATTTCTTTGTTGTTGTTTAAGATTGCCGTGAGCAGTGGCTCATGACTGCTGTCCCAGTAGGCAGGGGCCTGGTTTAAGTAAGGTGGAGAGTTTGAGGCCAGCCTGGACTGCAAAGAGAGATTCTGTCTTAGAAAAACAAAACAAAAGTGACCAGGCGGTGGTGGCGCACACCTTTGATCCCAGCACTTGGGAGGCAGAGGCAGGCGGATCTCTGAGTTCGAGGCCGGCCTGGTCTACAGAGTGAGTTCCAGGACAGGCAGGGCTGCACAAAGAAACCATGTCTCAAAAAAACAAACGAACAAACGAACACAATAGTGAGTCTTGGGTGTGGTGTGTGCTGGTGCAGGACGCAGAGGCAGGCGGATCTTTGGGATGTGAGGGCCAGCCCAGTCTGCATAGTGAGTTTTAGGCCAGCCAGGGCTACATAGTGAGATGCTGTCTCAAAAACGAAACAAGGGCTGGAGAGCTTAGTGGTTAAGAGCACTGGTTGCTCTTGTAGAGGACTTGGGTTTGGTTTCCAGCACCCACCTGGCGGCTCACAGCCATCTGTAACTCCAGTTCCAGTGGATCCAATGCCTTCTACCAACCTCAGAGAGTACCAGACGCACACGGTACACAGACATACATGCAGACAAAACACTTGAATGCAATAATAATAATTTTTTTAAATGTCAAAACAGCAGTGAGCCCGTACTTAAGACCTGAGTCACGTGGCCCAGCTCCTCTCTCAGATGTAAACCCGAAACTTTCTAGGAATGTCCCAAACAAGCCTGAGTTCTGTCCACAGAAAACAGCTCTCCTATTCCTGTGCAAGCCCTGCGATGCCAGCTTTCACGTCCTCCCGGAATCCACCACATTCAAGTCAGGCTTTCATTCAAGTTCCTCAGCTTCTTGATTGATTTGATTTGATTTGATTTGATTTGATTGAGACAGGGTTTCTTGTACCCAGGCTGGTAGCTGAGGATGATCCTCAATTTCTGGTCTTCCTGCCGCCTCTCCCCTACTGCTGAGGACAGATGGACACAACTGTATCTGGTTTATGTGGTGCCAGGGACGGGAAGCAGGGCTTGTGCCTGCCGGGTAAGCACTCTGCCAACTGAATGTGAATAAACACATACATACATACATACATACATACATACATACATACATACATACATACATCTTAAGGATAAAATCGTGATTAGTTTTATTCCTCCAACCCTGATCCTCTGCAGGCACCTGGGCGTTTTTGTCCAGCCCCACTCCCTCAGTGTGACTGTTCTTCCACCCACCACCTACACCACCCCAGCCAGGAAGATGTGGAAACATCATTTACTTTTGCCAGGTACGGAATTTATTTGGATAATTTTTCTCTTTGCCTGCCATTGTTCATAAGTATCCCAGAGGATCTGAATTTATGGAGCAGTGGGAACTCCCTGGAAAACCCTCACCAGGGCAGATTGTTCCCTCACCCCTGGAACCCTGTCTCTCCCACTCTGAAGAGCCAAGAGTCAGTGGCTTGTACCCTTCCCCCATCCCAGGTCCCCAGCTCAGCTCCAGCCCTGGGCGGCCCCCCATGAAGGCACTGAAACACTTGGCCGCTGCAGAGGCTGGGCTCACTCTTCCAGAGAAGTCTCTCGCCATTACAAAGTCCCAGAGTGAGAGGGTGGGAAGGAGGGCACCATGGAGAGTTGGGAATGTGAGCAGGTCCAGGGAGAGCCGAGTGACAGCTGTGTCTCCAGCCTGTCCCAGGAGTCGCGTCTCTCCTGAGCTAGGGAATGAATGCCCTACTCCTTCCTGATCCCCGGAGATCTCGGGGCCAGCACTGGGTCAATGCTTCCATACCCCTCCTCCGGTCCATCCTTTACGCTAGCTTGGACACTCCTTGGACGGCTCTTCTCTGTTCTTTTCCTTCAGTTCCAAGCTGACTTCCTGAGTCCACGGCACACAGCCTCTGGTCAGCCTCCCCAGGAGCTGCTGAAAGTCGGCTTGGAACTTGGAGGATGAGAAGTAGAAGACAAGGGGGTCGATGCAAGAGTTGAGCGTGCTGAGGAGGAGCACGTAGCTCCGCCAGGTTGGACTCTCACCCCGGACATAGCCCACCACGTGGGACATATTGTAGGGGCCGAAGCAGACGAAGAAGATGAGCAGTGTGGCTGCCAGAAGCCCCATCACCCTCTTGCGCCGGCGCCGGCTGGCTCCCCGGCTGAGAATCCACACAAGCCGGCTGTAGCAGTAACTCGTGATGCAAAGGGGCACCATAAAGAGGACCACAGCCATCTCTAGCCTCACAGGCAGGAGCACAGCCAGCTGGTCCTCCCGGAATTTCAGGTAGCAGGTTGTATCGATCCCCTGGCTGTGGGTGGTGTTTCCCCAGTACTGAATGACATAAACCACACTACAGTGACCTGATGCCAGGAACCAGCAGATGCCACTGACCAGACCAGCCTGCCCCAGTCGTGGCCGAGTCTTGTACCACAGTGGGTAGGCCACGCTCAGAAAACGTTCGACGCTCACAGCCATCAGGAAGAGGGAGGTGAGATAGATGGTGGTGAAGAAGAGAAACCCCGAGAGGGGGCATAAGATATAGGGCAGGAGCCACCTCATGCCACTGGCTGCCTCCACCATGCGAAACGGCAGGAACAGCAGCAGCAGCAGGTCCGACAGGGTCAGGTTGAGCAAAAGTAAGTCCACGGCCACCGGGCGGCGACGCAGCTTGCCCACGAAGACCACCAGGGCCAGCACGTTGAGGGGCAGTCCCACGAGGAAGACCACCAGGTACACGGAAAAGAAGAGCCAGTGATGGCCGACAGAGACGCTCATCTCCATGGCCACAGATGCTAGTGAGACAGAGGTGAAGAGGGAGGTAGCGTGGGGAGTGGAGGAGTCCTCTGTCCCCCACCAGGAGACTCTGACCCATCAGGCAGGAGGGTTGCCCTCACTGTTTACTCCCACCACGGCATCCCCCATACTCTGCCCTGCAGGGTCAGCCTTCCTGCCTTGCTGCCTTTCCTGCCCCTCACCCAGTGCAGACACCGCCAAGGTGTCTCCCTCCATGTGTAACCCCAGCCCCACACTCACCAGCTTACTGGAAAATCGGCGCTCAGCTGCCTAGCACCACGCTGGCTCTTCCCACACTAGGGCGGTGAGCTAGTTGTCCAGCTGAAATGATAAAGACTTGGTGGTGCCTGTGACGTCACTCGCTGCAGAACTGCACAAAAGATGCTTTGAGCTCTGCTATCTGGGCTGTGTCCATATGCAAAAAAAAGAACAAATCCCAGGGCTGCGTGTGTTGCTGAACATACGGTCTCGGCTGGGACCTTCCTTCCCCCCACTTTGACATCATCTCCTCCACTTGGATTCGGTATGCTTCTTTAGAACATGCACATCTATGCTCATCAGAGTGGGAGATGGGATGCACAGACCGAGGGCTGGGCTCTGCAGCAGGCTCTGTTTCTTGCTGACTCTGTGACCTGGGACAAATGAGTACAAGTCTGTGGCCCCCATTCCATAAAACAGGTAACAATACAATTTCACAGATTAAAACGCACACATTGGCTCAGTTATGGAGCTCAGTGGTGGGAGCAAATAGACTGGGCTGTGGCTCGGTTGGTAGAGCATTTGCGTATCATGCATGAAGCCCTGAGTTCGAGCCCCAGCACATAAAGCAGGTGTGGTGGTGCATGCCTGTAATCCCAACAGTTTGAGGAAGAATCAGGAGGATCAGGAGTTCAAGGTCATCATCAGGTCCTGGCTACAAACAGTTTGAGGCCAACCTGGGCTAAATGAAGCCCTGTCTCAAACAAAACATAACATACTAAGCACATAGAACAGAGTCTGTCCCTGCCATGGTCCTTGTGGTGCAGGCAGGGATCTGCGGTGACGATGGTTAATGTGATGGTGGAGGTGGAGACAGTGAGGATTGCAGTTATCTTTCAGTAGGAGCATAACCCACAACAGGTCCTCAGGCACCACGTCAGTTCATGACAGGGAGGTGACTCTCCAGGTCCCCCTCCTTGTTAGGCATCGTGGCCACAGTCGGGGAGCAGGAGACATGTTTCACACCCAGCTCCGTTCATCCTCAGAGACAGCAGACCTCTTCACTCAAATGTTTATGGAGCAGAACATGAAACCGACACCCACCCGCCAGAATGGCTATAGCCAACACCAGACAGGAACAAGTGCCAGCAAAGACAGAGAGACACCAGAGACTGCACCAGGGGGTAGCCACTTTGGAAAGCAATTTGATGGTTTCTCTAAAAACTTAAACATGCATTTACACAGTACCGATAATTCTACTCTGAATATTTGCTGGAGAGACATGAACACATGCGTGTTCACAAACACTGGCTCATAGATCATCTTCATCATGGGCCTAGCGACCGTGGCTCACAGTGGAAATAGGCCATGACTCCTCAACGGATAGACATCAGGATGTGAGGCATCCCGATAACAGCGTGACACACCACATGGATGAACCCCAAAACACATGCTAAGTAAAGCAAGCCAGACATAGCAGGCCCTATTTCACATGATTTCATTTGCAGGAAATGTCCAGAATAGGCAAATATTTTAAAACAGAAAGTCGACTAATGATTGGGAGCCAATGATGAGAGACGGGAAGAGAACTAGAGATCCACTGTGAATGAGCGTAAGGGATCTTTCTGGGGTACATTCCTGGGAATTCACTTTTAAAAATTGGCTTGTGTACTGAGCATGGGTGAATTTTCTGGCCTGTAAATTATATCTTGGTTAAGTTGTTAAAGGTGCTGCTGCGAGCCAGGCAGTTTTTATTGCTTCCGGGCTTGCATTTAGTGAGACTAAATAAAGACATCAATACTAAAAACGGAAGCTCCATCTCCTGGGGGAGTGAATGATCAAGAGATCTAGTTGAGGGTGGGGGGTGGACCTGGTGGAGGAAGCCAGAGTGGATGGGATCGATTGGGCCAGGGAAGGAAGCCCAGGTAACTGGGCACAGTGACGCCACCCCAACAGATGCTCCAGGTCAGTGGGGACAGAGGTTCTAACCACTATGGGGGCAGGCGGTGGGGTCGCATGGACTTTCACTAAAATTCTCTAGTGTCCCACTGTCCAGGGGCCACGTGGTGAATGAAAAAATGGGGAAAAAAAAGATGAGGACACGACTACTCCTAAAGTATGGCCAAGATTTTTATTGTAGAGATAAGGGAGAAGCAGGCAGAGGGGAGAGTCTGGGCTGAACGTGGCTGGCAGACTAAACCAAGAGAGGCGAGAGGGTGAGGGAGAGGAGAGAGGAACCGCTGACCAAGAGACGGCTGTAGTCAAAATGGCTGAGTTACAGAGGGATCAGGGTTGGGGGAAGGGAAGTGGAAGCCCCGCCCCTGGGGGAGAGGTTTAGGGTAGGGGCGGGGTGAGGAGTGCTGGAGCAGCCACAGGTACTGAGGTATAATGGGAGAGCTGGCCAGCATCCGCTTTGATATATTTGCCAAGTAAGTAACATCGAATTTTCTTTGGCAGGAGATCAGGAATATCTACCCAGTTGACAAATGTTTGCCGAGACCTACTATGTGCTGGTCTCTCTTTTAAGTGTTGTGGACCTACTGTTCAAAAACTCTTACATTCAAACACAGTTAAGGCCACAAACAGATCTTTTCTTCCTTCCTTCCTTTCTTTTTTCTTTTTCTTTTTCTTTTTTTTTTTTTGAGACGGGGTCTCACTGGAACTCACATTGTAGACCAGGCTCACTTTGAACACCCAGAGATCCACTTGCCCAAAGAGATAATTTGTATGAACCAATTCAAGCTCTCTGGCCACTGTGCTATCGCTCATTGGAGACTTTGCTGTCAGGAGAAGAATAAGCTTGATTCTGACACCTGGCCTCATCAGAGATGCCCAAGTGCCCGTCTCCTTCACGGCCACTCTCCTCTGCCCTCCCTCTCATGGGCTGGGGTGTGCCTCTTCTCCTTCTCCAATGGATCACCAATACAGTCGACACCACAAGTTTTTCTAGATGTCCACTAAGCTTTAGAGGTCCTGCTTGGAAGGACCACACCCCACCCCACTTTTGCTGGGGGACATCAAGAAAGCTTCTTGACCTCCCCCAGAATGAAGGTGGTCATCACTGTAGCCACTTCACACAGTTTTTGGGCCCGACTAGAGGAAGACATCCCTTGTCTGGGAGCATCATCTTGCACCACAGAGCTGCTGGAGGAGCGTGTTGTCTGCTCAAATCAGAATAGAGGCTTCCCACGGCTGGCGAGCAATCAGGCCACAGAATCTCGTTGGTGTTGGCTCCCTCTGCTGGGCACAGTGTCTGCTGCAAACCTGCCCATCTGAACAGCAGGCACCTGGCTGAATCAACAGGTTGTGTGAATTGGGCAACTGTGGTCTGTGCCAACAGTCTCAGCTTTTCTGGAGGCTGAGGCAGGGGAATCACTTGAGCCCAGGAGTTCAAGACCAACCCGGCTACTCTGTTAAAACAGAAGGCGGGGAAGGGGTGGGGGTGGGGGACCTGGGGACAGCTCATCCCTAGAGCACTTGCTTAGAAGGTGCAAGGCTCTAGGTTCTATCTCCAGTAATACACATACACACACACACACACACACACACACACACACACACACACGACACACACACACACAGATAGACAGACAGACACACAGACACACAGAGAAACACACACACACACACACACACACACACACACACACACACACACACACACACACACACACACACACACAGGGCTACTCTACTTGGAAGGGTTGGATGAAGATGAGGGACACAACTGGCGTGATGAGACACTCCCACAGTTCCAATATGCCTCGCCTCTGCTGGAGCTCAGGTCTGCAAATCCCCTGCGTCTGTCCAGCTTGCTTTCTGCTGTCAACTCAAATGCTGCCCTCTAGTGGGTTCAAAGGGGTATGGCAGGGTCATGATGTTGCCGCCTTTCTTCAGAAATGAAAATGTTCTTCCCTCAAAAATCATTTCCGGGAAACACTCCAAAATCGGATCACTATGGTGGTATTCTTCCTCATCCCCAGGAGTGCAGGGCTGCTCACAGCCTACGGCAGGCAGGTGGTTAGGACGTAAGGGACAGAAACAGGAGGCAAGTTGGGATATATCCGGCAGGTGTACTGTCCCGTTCCCGTTCTTGACCTCCACTCTCTTCTTCGTACAAGGACACTGTTCTCTCCAGGTGCAGCCCTTCCCATGAGTGGTTTCTGTGATGGCTTTGGGCGAGGCTGCTCCTGGGTCGTGGAGGGGCAGCCCTCTTGGGGGCCTGGCAGTCACCCAAGTCAACGCCCCTTGCCCCCAGAGGTGGCTGCTACTTCTGCATTGTTCCTCCTTGGGTCCTTGCCATACACACTGTCCCCCGGCCGGGACCTGCTCCCAAGTAGCCGGTGACCAGTGGGTTGAGCACCACACTCCAGGCCCCTGTGATGAGCCCCAACTTCCTCCAGGAGCCTCCTAGGTCCGGGTTTATGAAACTAGCCACATTGGAGGCATTGTAGGGCCCTAAGCAGAGCAGGAGTGTGAGAAGGGCGCCTCCGGCCACCCAAGCTGCCCGGAGCTTCCGCTTGTGGCTCAGACCTGAGTGGACCAGGGCCCGGAGGCAGCCCACATAGCAGAAGGCAGTGATGCCCAAGGGCAGAAAGAAGAGCAGGATGGAGAAACTGAGGCGGGCGGGGCCGGCAGAGTTGGGATCCCATGCTTCCAGGCAGACCGGGGAACCATTCACAGGTGTGCTGATTCCCAGGGAACTGGTGGTGTTGTCCAGCCAGCCTCCAGGGGCCTCTAAGCCAAGGACCAGGCCCAGGTGGCAGAGGACAAGGGCCCAAATAGCCACACACACGCCCCAGGAATAGCGGGGCCTTCGAATGGCTTGGTACCCGAAGGGGAAGGCAGCCCCCAGGTAGCGGCCCGCACTGAGAGCAGCCAGGAAGCCTCCACCTGCATAGAGGGGAGCAAAGTGGACCAAGGCGAAGAGAGGGCAGAAGGGGAGAGGCAGGGGCCAGGCCCCGGAAGCCAGGGCCTCCACGGCCTTCAGGGGCAGAGTGATGGCCAGGAGGAGGTCGGAGCAACCCAGGTGGAGCGTGTAGACCAGGCTGGGGGTGAGGCGCAGTCTCGCGTGGGCCACCGAGCCTCGGATGGCCATCAAGTTCAGTGGGAAGCCCAGTGCGAAGGCGGACACGTAGAGGGCGAAGGAGAGCTGTGGGGGCAGGGCCATGGGGCCAGGTGGGTGCTGGCCGCCGCTGCTCCTGCTCAGTTCATCAGCAGAGAGAAGGCGGGGCTTGGATCCCACGCTGGTGTCCCTGCTGCTCAGAGCGTCACTGAGGATGCCAAGGTCCACGGGAGGAAATGGCTGCTGGATAGCCCCCAAGCCCGGAGCAGAACTGAGGAGTCCTTTCAGTCCCCAGCTGTCCCCTCCTGTACCACCTCTTAGGGGGAAGACAACGACTCACTGTAACAGGAAGAGACAGAAGTTTCCAGAGCTGAGACGACCTCAATCCTGTAGACTCTGGGGAGAGAGGGGCAGAGGGAGGTCAGAACCAGGCTGTATGCATGCCAGAGACCCCGAGTTCACTCCCTGTCTCTTACTCCATGACCAGAGTTGCCATGCCCCCTCAACAGGAAAGACCTTCACCAGAGAAATCAGGGGCTGGAGGGACGGCTCAGCAGCTAAGACTCAAGTAGGGATCCTAGCACCAGATCAGTCACCTCACAGCCATCCATAACTCCAGTTACAGCATCTTCTTTGGCTTTTGTACACACATACACATGTGTTTTAAAGAGAGTAACCAGGAGCGGAGGCACACACAGTTGATCCCAGCAGAAGCAGGAAGGTCTCTGTGAGTTTGGGGGTCGCCTGGCCTACATATTAAGTTCCAGACCAGCCAGGGATACATAGAGAAGTCTGTTTCAGAGAGAGAGAGCTAGAAAAAAAAACACACACAGAGAGAGAGAGAGAGAGAGAGAGAGAGAGAGAGAGAGAGAGAGAGAGAGAGAGAGAGAGAGAGAGATCAGTGGACACTAGCTACACCAGGCAGGGAAAGGCAGGCCAAGGGGATGCTAAGGGGACAGCCCAAAGGCAAGTCAGTTCCCATCAGTGTATCACACCTCGGGGAATATCCTGGCACAGGAACCCAGGGAAGAGAGGAGCCTTTGAAAATGGGACTCACCTCTTGGTGCTGCCGGATGCCTCTGAGGTTCAGGAGTCCCCTTGCAGGGCTATTAGATGATGCCCGGGATGGGCAGTGATCTGGAAGGGAGAGAAGGGCGGGGTGGCCATTAGCAGGAGGTACTAGAAGCCTGGATGAGCAGCTGATGGAGCATCCTATGCTGGTCTGCAGAAGGTGAGGATGTACAGAGGAAGAACGGGAGTGTGACTGGCTTGATTGAAGACCTTAAAGAGGCAGGGTTCATGGGGCACAGCATTGTGCCCTCCCGATTCATTCGCTGCCTGCTCAAACCCACAGGGAGCTGAATCTGCCCCATGGCTGGATGAGCTCATGGGCAGGTCCCTTGCTTTATTGACTCACTCTGAAGTAACAACAACTGAAGACTTCAGTCACCAAAGCAGGTACATGCTGTCATTCATATACGGACAGTAAAAGAATCACTTAGTGGCCTAAGCCTGGTGATGCAACCTGTACTTCCAGCTATTCTGGAGATGTATGACGATCACAAGTTCAAGGCCAACCGGGCTACAGAGTGAGTTCAACTTCAGCCTGGGGAACTTAATGACAATGTCTCAGAATAAATACTGGTGAAGGGGCTGGAGATACGGCTCTGTGCTGCACAACCTGCCTAGAATCCCCCAGTGAGGGGCTGGAGGTGTGGCTCAGTGGTAGAGCCCCTGCCTAGAATCCCCCAGTGAGGGACTGGGGCGTGGCTCAGTGGTAGAGCCCCTGCCTAGAATCCCCCAGTGAGGGGCTGGGGTGTGGCTCAGTGGTAGAGCCCCTGCCTGGAATCCCTAGTGAGGGGCTGGGGTGTGGCTCAGTGGTAGAGACCCTGCCTAGAATCCCCCAGTGAGGGGCTGGGGTGTGGCTCAGTGGTGGAGCCCCTGCCTAGAATCCCCCAGTGAAGGGCTGGGGTGTGGCTCAGTGGTAGAGCCCCTGCCTAGAACCCCCCAGTGAGGGGCTGGGGTGTGGCTCAGTGGTAGAGCCCCTGCCTAGAACCCCCCAGTGAGGGGCTGGGATGTGGCTCAGTGGTAGAGCCCCTGCCTGGAATCCCTAGTGAGGGGCTGGGGGTGTGGCTCAGTGGTAGAGTGCTTGCCTAGAATCCCCCGGTGAGGGGCTGGGGTGTGGCTCAGTGGTAGAGCCCCTGCCTGGAATCCCTAGTGAGGGGCTGGGGTGTGGCTCAGGGGTAGAGCCCCTGCCTAGAATCCCCCGGTGAGGGGCTGGGGTGTGGCTCAGTGGTAGAGCCCCTGCCTGGAATCCCTAGTGAGGGGCTGGGGTGTGGCTCAGTGGTAGAGCCCCTGCCTAGAATCCCCCAGTGAGGGACTGGGGCGTGGCTCAGTGGTAGAGCCCCTGCCTAGAATCCCCCAGTGAGGGGCTGGGGTGTGGCTCAGTGGTAGAGCCCCTGCCTGGAATCCCTAGTGAGGGGCTGGGGTGTGGCTCAGTGGTAGAGACCCTGCCTAGAATCCCCCAGTGAGGGGCTGGGGTGTGGCTCAGTGGTGGAGCCCCTGCCTAGAATCCCCCAGTGAAGGGCTGGGGTGTGGCTCAGTGGTAGAGCCCCTGCCTAGAACCCCCCAGTGAGGGGCTGGGGTGTGGCTCAGTGGTAGAGCCCCTGCCTGGAATCCCTAGTGAGGGGCTGGGGTGTGGCTCAGTGGTAGAGCCCCTGCCTAGAATCCCTAGTGAGGGGCTGGGGTGTGGCTCAGTGGTAGAGCCCCTGCCTAGAATCCCCCAGTGAGGGGCTGGGGTGTGGCTCAGTGGTAGAGCCCCTGCCTAGAACCCCCCAGTGAGGGGCTGGGATGTGGCTCAGTGGTAGAGCCCCTGCCTGGAATCCCTAGTGAGGGGCTGGGGGTGTGGCTCAGTGGTAGAGTGCTTGCCTAGCTTACCCAAGGCCCTGGTTTCCAACCCCAAACCCATAATTTACTTTTAATTTCTGTTTCACCTACACACACACCTGGCAATTCTGGTCTAAATCCTACGCAGCAAGTTTCACTGAGGGTGCACAATCCTCCCTCAGCAGTTTGCTTGGTGGTTATTTGGAGTTCCTCTGGCTCTGTGACCCCACGTCTGCTGTCTCTACCAAAAGGCTGGTCCTACGCCTGCCAAGGTCTGCCTTGCGCAGTGTGTGGTGCTCCATGGATGCTCTGGTCCTGGGAGAATTGCTTGCTCTCAGCAGAAGGGCTGCAGTGTTCTGGAGTCCCAGCCTCTGGGCCTCCTGGCCATCTGCTCTTCACGCCTCAGCAAGGCTGTTGACATCCACATCTCGTGGTCAATGGGTCATGAAGTAGCTTGATATCAGCAGCTGGGCTTGGCGACAGGATAAGCAAGTACATGGTGGTTGCCAGGAAGCCTAATCCTGACCTCGTCAGCCTCAGGGCTGCCTTCTGCGCCTTCGAGAAGACCTTGCCCCTGGGATCTTTGGAGACTCCAGGTTTGACTGAGCCTCAGGAGATTGGTTCTGTCCGTTAAAATCCTCGCACCCCGACAACGGGCTCTGCCAGATGTGAGTTCTGTTTTTATTGTTGTTGTTCTGCATTTTGAGTCCAGGTCCCAAGCAGCCCACGCTTGTCTCAGACTCGGTGTCTCGGAGGATGACCTTGAACAGATTCTGGTCCTACGCCCCCTACCTCCTCAATGCTAAGATTGCAGGTGGCAACACCATACCCCGCTTATGTAGAACCCAGGAAGTCACGCATACTAGGCGAGCACTCTACCCACTGAGCCACATTTCCACCCCTCCCCCCAATGGCAAATTTGAATTCACCAAATACTTGTCATATATACTGATCAGCTAATTAGTAGTTGAGTATTGCTGGACTTCATTGTGGGTATAAGAGCCCCCAAAACCTTCTTTCTCTCATTTAAACAGTGGGTGTTTTTATTTAAATGTAAAAAATGGGGGCACCTGGAGAAATAGCTCTGAAAAGCATCAAGCATTCTTAACTGCTTAACACCTTTCCAGCTCCCCAAATATTTATTTTACATTTGTGTGTGTGTGTGTGTGTGTGTGTGTGTGTGTGTGTGTGTGTGTGCATGGAGGGGTCAGAGGACACCTTTTGGGGGAGAAGTTTCTCTCCTTCCATCATGTGGGTCCTGGGAATCAAGCTCAGGTTATGAGGTGCAGAGGCAGATGCCTGTGACCACTGTACCATCTCTTCAGCCCTCCATTTAGATGGCATTTAAAGTTCCACTGGTCCCCCAGATTAGTTAATGGTGCTCACAGGAAATCAATTTGGGGACAAAGAGGAAGTGAGGGCCGTGCTCTGGCACTGGGGAAGCATGACGAGGGAGGGGGAAGGGAACCCTGCTGGGGACCCTCGCTGTGCCTTGCCTCTGTGGCTGGTTGAGTACACCTTGTTCTCTAGGTTGAGCAGGTAAGTGGGCTGGGAGTGTGGCTCAGTGGTAGAGCCCCTGCCTAGAATTCCCCAGTGAGGAGCTGGGGTGTGGCTCAGTGGTAGAGCCCCTGCCTAGAATCCCCCAGTGAGAAACTGGGGTGTGACTCAGTGGTGGAGCCCCTGCCTAGAATCCCCCAGTGAGGGGCTGGGGTTGAGGCTCTAGGGTATTTGCCTGGCATTCATAAAGCCCTAAGTTCAATACCAACACTGCACAATAATGGTGCCCCCATCTACTGATTTGATCATGAGATTACCATGAGTCTCTTCTCCTCCCTCCAAGTTCCAAAAAGCCATTCCCATCTCCAGGTTTCCAGTATAATGACCCCAGTCACCAACGGGACAGAGTTTGTGTGACAACAGCGTTATTTTTTATTATGAAGCATTTACTGGATTATACATAGGTCCATGGTATCCTGCCTGCCCAGTGCCCAGGACCCCTGAGGGAAGGCACCATCTCCACGGAAGGCCTGACTTACTGGTAGACATGTTCGCATGAGAAAAGCCAGCTGAGGACAGTGCCTCTTGCTTCCTCACTTCTGCCCATCTTGGGGCTTTTTCTCCAGGACCAGAAATTTGGGTAATAAGATTAATGAGGGGGGGTGGAGCATCAAGGGGACAGAGAAGAAGAGAGCCCAGCTGGTCACAGCAGGAACACGTCGAGCTGAAGTGAGGCTCAGGATGAGGTGGGTGGTGGCAGATGGCCAGGGTTGGAGAAGGGGACGTTGTACAGTGTGGGGTGACAATCACCGGTGCAGAGAAGGCTGGCTGGTTCTCGCCAGACTCGGGGTTTTTAAATGATTGTGAGGGCATGCAACCCAAGTGTGTGCTCAGGGAGTTGCCTTAGAAGTTACAGGTCTCCCTTAGGCTCCAGAACTTTCCACGGCAGCTACTTCCAACCTCAGTGCTTGAGGGTCACGTATTCCACATCTTCCTTTGCCTGAGGCCGCTTCCCAGCCCCAAACTGAACTAGCTCGGAGTAGTGGATGCCGTCATCCTCAGGATGGCTTGGTGTCACATTCTCATAGTCACTCTGCAAAACACATGAAGGTAAGCCAGGCGTCATGGTGACCAACCTCGGTCCATTCTCTTCAACGCCTTCTCCCGTTGGTTCCCCACCACACAGGGTCCAAATGTCCAAACGGGGTCATCTTGTCTACAAATGGCTACGCTTGGCCCCTTAGACACCTGTCTTGGCTCACACCCCAGCTCTCTGCCAGAACAAGTGCTGTAGTCTGAATGTGTCCCCTGAGTTTCCTGTGTCGGAAATGCACAGATTGTGGGATCTGTAGCAGGTGATTAAACTGATGGGTTAATAGATAATCAATGCAGAGACTTTTCTTAGGAAGTTGGTTTCTCTCTGACAAATGAATGTTTTGTGTTACCTCAGGACTCTGTCACTACCAGAAACAGCTCCTTTGATATTGGATTTCCAGAACCAACCATAAGTCAAAATAAATCTCTTTCCTTTGTAAACCACCAAGGGCATTCAGTTATAGCAATGGGAAATGGACTGGAGACAGCCACCCTTCCCAACTTCACTGTCTGCCAAGTGTGTCCCAGGAGGGGCTCTCAATCGAGGCCCCCGGCCCCGGCCCCTCCCCCTTCCATAGCGTAACTCTGCCCCCTCACCACATGACGCTTCTGTAACACCGAGTAAGTGACTGTGTCGTCCTTGTTTGGAGAAGGACCCTGTGCTCCTGAGGTCTCCGCATCACTGAGAGAGAGAGAAGGCTACACTGAGTTTTCCCCAGCAGCACCCCGACTTCAGTCCCTGGGGGAAAAAATGCCTTGTCTCTTGTGCGCACAGCACCACAATAGCAGCTCATGAAAATGGGTGGTGAACGCATCCTGACGCCCTCAACCTGCACCGCAGCCTGGCTCTGGGCAGCCTGGCCCTGGGCAGCCTGGCCCTGGGCAGCCTGGCCCTGGGCAGCCTGGCCCTGGGCAGCCTGATTCTGGGCAGCCTGGCCCTGGGCAGCCTGGCCCTGGGCAGCCTGGCTCTGGGCAGCCTGGCCCTGGGCAGCCTGGCTCTGGGCAGCCTGGCTCTGGGCAGCCTGGGCAGCCTGGCCCTGGGCAGCCTGGCCCTGGGCAGCCTGGCCGTGGGCAGCCTGGCCCTGGGCAGCCTGGCCCTGGGCAGCCTGGCCTTGGGCAGCCTGGGCAGCCTGACTCTGGGCAGCCTGGGCAGCCTGGCCCTGGGCAGCCTGGCTCTGGGCAGTCTGGGCAGCCTGGCCCTGGGCAGCCTGGCCCTGGGCAGCCTGGCTCTGGGCAGCCTGGCCCTGGGCAGCCTGGCCCTGGGCAGCCTGGCTCTGGACACCCGCTTCTGAAGTAAAGAAACAGTTCCCGTCCAAGGCTGTCACTCACTGCCATGTAAGAACGAGGCAGTGAGCGTGTGGTGGTGCCCGGTGCAAAGAGGGCAGGACGGGACACAAGACTTTCCTCCCACGACCCCCCTGAGTGGCAGGTACCAAACTCCTGTATCCTCCGTACCCGACTCTCGGCGTGTCGGTCTCCGGAAAGCGCAAGATGGCGTAACTAACACTGTCATCCATCGCCGGGTTGTAGCAGCCCTGGGACTGGGGGCCTTCGGAGAGAGGGGTCCTTCTAGTCTGCAAGATGCAAAGTTGCAGCTGTGATTCTCTCCTGACCACTCCCTTCTCCTGGCCTTTGACCCCAACAACTCCCTGAAGGTTTTTGGTTTGTTTGTTGTTTTTTTTCCCCAGCAGGATCTTACAATGTGTAACCCAAGCTGGCCTCAAATTTGCCAGTCCCCTGCCTTATCTCCCGAGCACTGGGATTTCAGATGTTCACATATCCTCAGAGCACGCATGACCCTTTCTCATCTCCTGTCTTCAAGGGCTACTCTAGGTTCACCTTCCTCCCATCTTAACTTTTTTTTTTCTTCAGACAGGGCTTCTCTGTGTAGCTCTGGCTGTCCTGGAATTTGCTCTGTAGACCAGGCTGGCCTCGAACTCACAGAGATCCACCTGCCTCTGCTTCCCAAGTGCTAGGATTAAAAGTGTGCTTTAAGCCACCACCTGGCTCCATCTTACCTTTTTATTCCTTACAAAAAAGCTCTGGCCACTGGAGTTTTCCTGGAGCCCCTGCTGGCTCTGATTCTGTTTCCATCTAAGGATCAAGGGTTTGTGAGGATGGGTAGGGATGACCCAGCAGGCTGAGGGCTGTGGAGAGGGGGAGGGGGGAGGGGCAGCCGACTGCTCACTTTTTCTGCAGTTTCATCCCCCAGATAGCCAGGATGCAGACAGCCAGGCAGAACCCTAGTCCCAAGGCAGCCCTCTTGCCGATGCTCTCTGGGCTATCTGGTGAAGAAAGAGATAATGGTTCACTCTGCTTTGTAAAGATGGCAATGGGCAGAGCATCCTGCCCATCTCCCTTCACAAAGCCTGGTCCTTCTTGTCTGCAGATGTCCTCCACATACGGTGGAGTGATTTGGTGGAGTGATTCAGAGAAAGATGGAGAAGTGGTCCCTGCCTCCTCAGGAGAGAGGGGCCAATTCTTTGTCCCCAGCAAGAGCCATTCCAGAGACAGGTCGAAACAAAGCCTGTGACCCTCGCCTTTGGCACCATGCAACCCTGAGAGCTGTTTGACCAGACAGACCCAGCTCCACACAAGACTTGGTCACACACTTGTCGCTGCAGGTGTGCCCACAGCAGGAGGCTCAGCACCCCTCAACCTTGACGAGGGTGCTAGGGAGATGGGATGGGCTATGGTTATTTGAAAGAAGCAGGGCACCATCTGGGCATGGTGACTCATCTCTGTAATCCCAACACTCAAGAGGCTGAGGCAGGGGAATTGCCTGCAGTTCAAGATCAACCTGGGCTGCATGCCAAGGCCCCTATCTCAAACAAACAAAAAGAGCATGGCTAGGTTTCCTAGGGGAATGAGACAGGGTTGTTTTGGTTTTGAGGCAGTTTTTCTACATAGCCCAGGCCGGCCCTGGTGTTCTGGTGATATTCCCACTTCAGCCTCTCAACGCCTGTGTTCAGCTTCCTTTTTGTGTTTGAAACCTTTTTTTTTTTAAAAAAAAAAAAAAAAAAAAAAAAACGCACTTGTATTATCTTGTTTAAAACACTAAAGTATCAAAAGATAAATAAGGATCTTATTCATCAAGGGGGAGATACACACATAGAGGGAAGGAGGGAAGGAAAGAGACAGAGAAAGACAAGGAACATCAAGAGCTTTTGGAAGGTAGGCACAGCCTTTGAGGGAAGGTTCGTGAGGCAGAACAGGGTGACTTTCCAGCCAGGAGCTACTGGTGGCAGGGTGTGCCCTGGCTGAGCTGGACATGCAAGGTGGGGAAGGGGGCTGCCCCGCCAGGACAGAGGAGAGACCCAAGGGACTTACAGTAGACAGTGAGGGTGCTGGGCGGTGACTCGCCCATGCCTAGCTTGTTGATCCCTTGGCAGCGGTAAGAGCCAGTGTGTTGGACCCTCAGGGGCTCCAGGCTCAGCTTCTGGCTGAAGAAGGGGAGGTCTCGGTCGCTGGAATCCAACCAGACATACTGGGAGACGGGCGGGTTGGCATCACCCTCACAGGACAAGATGGCCTTCTTCCCTTCCATTACGCTGTTCCCAGGGCTAATAGACACGCGCAGCCTCCGAGGAGCATCTGCAAAGGGGAAACCGAGTCAGGCCAGGGCTGCCGGTCACCTCATCTTCTTCACACTTAGCCCCCCAGGTCCTGCCACTCACACAGCACTTGGAGGTCCCAGGCCTTCGACGGAGTCTCTCCAATGGAGTTGTTGACCATGCAGTTATACTTTCCAGAATCTTCTGGGGAGATGGAGCTGAAGCTCAGCTCTTTCCCTTCCTGCACAAGACTCCCATTCTTCCTCCACACGATGCGGACCTCTGGGGGGTGGCTCCCGGAGAAGCTGCACTGGAGGATGACATGCTGCCCAGCATGGATCTCTGATGAGGGGCTCACCTTCAGGACCGTCACAGCTCTGGGGGCATCTGCAGGGCCACAGCCTCAGGTGATGTTTTGACTCTCTAGCCTTCTTGATGTCTCCCCAAAATGTCCTGTGTTTGATTAGGACTTCCTAGCCCTTTGTTTAGTGTTTCCTGTGTCATGGGTCAGGACTTCCTGTCTCCTTAGCCCCAGGCCTATGTGCCCTTCTTCAATCCTCTCTCCCCCGGCCTGTGGTCCAGGTTCCCATCCCCCCTTCCACCGCCATATCTCAGTGTGTCCACCTCATGGACACGCCTTGCCCTGTCACTCACAGTGGACATTCAGGCTGACGGGTGCGCCCCACGAACACCCGTGGTTATTACAGGCAGCGCAGCTGATAGGGCTGGAGTCCCATGCAACCTTCTGAATCCTCAGCACTCCACGCGCGGTCTCATCCCCAGAACGAGGGCTCCACAGGTAGGAGGTGACTGCAGGATTGCTGGAGTTGTAGCTACAGGCCAGGGTCACACTGTCTCCTTCCCGAATTGGTGTGGGGTTTTGAATCACTGTGGTTACCTCCTTGGGGGCATCTTAGAGGAGAGCAGAGAGGTGAGAAAGCATGATCATTTGGTTCCCCTTTGCAGTACCAGAGATCAAACCCCTCGCCTTGGAGGGCCTAGGCAAGAGCTGAGCCCCATCTCTAGCCCTACCCTATTTTTCTCTTTAGCCTTTTTATTGTTGGGTTGGGATCCTTGTGTATTTGCACAGGCCAGCCTTGGACTTCTGACCATCCCTCCTTAGCCTCCTGCGCAGCTGAAATGACTGACTTGCACCACCCTGAGCCAGCTGCAAGGCTGGTGTTCATTAAAGCCTTTGCATACTGTCCCCAAATGAAACCTCTCCTGCTTCCCTATTGCGGCTGTGAGGCACAGTGCTATTTAAAGCTGTATGACTGTGGGCTGCAGGCCTCCATCTACCCGTCTGTCAAGTGGGGCACCAAGAGAACCCACCCTTCCAGAATCCTCCCAGAGCACAGATACCCTTAGAGCAGCCAGTGGTGTGTCATAAATAATACACTTTGCTACTGCTCTCCAGCTCTCCAGATGTTCAGAGTGTGGGTGCCCCGCCCGTATGCAAGCCACTCCGGGTCTGACAACCGAGACTGTCTTGGGAGCAACTTGATAACCAGCTGTGCTGTGCTAAGGAATGCCAAACAATGGTGGAATAACTGGACACTCCCTCTGGCTCTCAAATCTTTCAGGACTTGAATCTTCAGGGCCTCAGCTGCTGCCATTGACGCTATGTTTGCGTGTCCCGTGAAGCCCTAGTCTTAGGCAGGGTCTCACATAGCCCAGGTTAGCTTTGAACTTGCTATACAGCCAAGATGACCTTGAGTTTATGATGCTCCTGCCTTATGTCTTGATGCCACCACATGCATTTCTTTTATGCAGTGCTGGGGACTGACATCCACTGAGCCACATCCCCAGTTCTCGCTGAGGCATTCTAGGCAGGTGCTCTACCACTGGGTCAGGCCTCGGATCCCTCACTGGAAGATTCTAGACTAGTGATTGGTTGCGAGCCATGCTGCCACTCCCTTCCTGGTATGTTGTAGGAAAGCATTCTGCTGCTGAGCTGTGTCCCAGGTCCTCTTTCTACTTTTGAGACAGTCTCACTAAATTGCCCAGGCTGACCTTGAACTCAGTCTGGAGCCCAGGCAGTCCTCACATTTGTGATCCTTCTGTCTTAGCTTCCCTAGTAGCTGGGATGACAGATCTGGGCCACCAAGCTGGTGACATCCATTCATTCATTCATTCATTCAACAAGCATCTACTAAGTAATTGCCGTAAGCCAAGGCTGTGGTCTGCACGTCTAGAATGCAGCTGTGAAGCTCAGGTCCCTGGCTGCTTGTCTTCCCCACACCTCCACACCCCCTACACTCTATTGCCTTCCTTCTCTATTTCCCTCTTTCCTCCAAGAACCAGAGGTCAGTTGGCCGCTCACACTGGACATCCAGCTCAGTTTCCTCCTTTATCTTTCCAAGACCCAGGCGGTTCTGTGCCTTGCAAGAGTATTTCCCAGCATGCCTCAGGGAGACTTTAGGAATCCGGAGCTTCTCTTGTGTCTCTCCAAGCACGGGTCTTCCGTTGTGGTACCAGGTATAGTTTGTTGCTTTCGGACTGGCCAGTGACTCACAAATCAGCTCTATTGACTTCCCTTCTTCAGCCGGAGAACTGTAGATGTGAACCCTGGAGGATTCTGGAGCAACTAAAAGAAGCCACAGCAGTGGCAGCGCAGGTGAGCAGAGCCCGCAAACCTGGCCAGGCAGCCACCAGCCTCCACTACCATCCCTGAGGATCCTGATAACTCCCCGCCTCCCTTGCCAGATTCAAGGGAACTCACACAACACCGTAAGGGCCACTTCTTCCGATTGTCCTAGGCCCAGGTCGTTTAAAGCCTGGCAACGGTATTTCCCACTCATGTCCTTGGTCACTGATTGCAGAGGTAGTGTGAGATTCTGTCCCTTCAGGGGCTGCCCATCCTTGACCCAGGACACTGTCCTGTAGTCTGGGTTGCTGCTGATAACCTGGCATGTCACGTTCACAGAGCCACCCTTCATGACCTCTTTGGAAGTGACCTTGATCTTCAGCTTCGGGATGTCTGCAGGAACAGAGGAGCATTGGGAGAGGACAGGGAATTCTCGGCGGCTGTTTTCATTGGGACAGCAGCAGCCTGCACACAATCCTCACTTGTCTCTGTGTTCTCCTTCCTCATGCGCCCTCCCACCTGGTCTCCGCCAGCACCCCGCATCCCCAGCATTGTCCATTAGACACCAACAGCGCAGCTGTCTGCTGGCCTCCAGGAGACACAGTGTCCTACCTCCTCTCTTACCTCGAGAGCGGGCTTGGCCGCTCATCCTCTGGTCCTCGGACACCGTCACCAGTACACTACACTTGCACCTCCACACCTAGTTCTTTGCACTGGTTCTTTCCCTCCCTAGAATCTTCTTTGCCCGCCCTGGCCTCTCTGTCATGTCAGCCAAGGTCCTCACCTTCTCCACAGACGTCTCCATCCATCGGCCCATCCTAAGCCTGCTTTCTTTTGGGGTTTGTGAGCTATTTGCGTGTGCACGTGTGGATTAGGAGCTCGGAGGACAACCTTGGGTGTTGTACTTCAGGAACTGGCCATCTTGATTTTACATTTTTTGAGACAGGGTCTCCCACTGACCTGGAGCTCATCAATTAGACTAGACTGGTTGTCCAGCAAGTCCAAAGGACCCACCCGGATCTGCCTCCCTAGGGCTGAGACAACAAGACCATGCTGCCACATTCAATTTTTGATTTCTTCCTCTTCCTCTTTTTCCTCTTCTTCCTCCTCTCCTCCTCCTCCTCCTTCAACAGGGTTCTCTGTGTATCCCTGGCCATTCTGGAACTCACTCTGTAGCCCAGGCTGGTCTCAAACTCACAGAGCTCCACCTACCTCTGCCTCACGAGTGCTGGGTTTAAAAGTGTGTACCACCGTGCCAGGCTCCACAGTAAATATCCATTGAATGGATGAATGAATGAATGAACGAATGAATGAATGAATGAATGAACAGGCTATAAAGTAATGACAGGAAAATTTCCTTGTATGGAGAACAAAGAAGCCTAACCAGATATCCTCAAAGTATGCTGTGACTTAAGAATTGATTGATTGATGATTGAGTGGTACTGGAGGTTGACTCAGGGTCACACACATGCTAGGCAAGCACTGTACTGCCAGGAAATATCTCCAACACTTAGGGTTTTGAGATAGTGTCCCACTGTGTAGTCCAGGTTGTCCTCAAACTCAAGATCCCCCTGCCTTGGCCTCCTGAATACGCATTTCCAAGCCTATATCTCCACACTCAACTAGATTGCTTTATTTTTTAGGCCAAAACAGAGACTAAAATGAATCTGTGTCTCGAGACACAGGACCGACAGAAGAGACAGTAGAAGAGCCTTGCCACCCCTGTCAAATGACTGACAGCTGAACCTTCTATGGACAGACTCCTCTTACCCTTACTGGGGCTCACCAGGATTTAGGAAGAAGGGGACAAGATGTCCTTCCCACATGGAGACTCACGTTTAACATCCAGAACCACTCTGCTCTCAGAGAGCATTTTCGTAGAGTTCCAGACTTGGCACGTCACAGTCTTTCCGTGGTCCTTCCACTCTGGCTGGAAGGTGAGCTCGCTCTCTGTGTAGACATTTTGTGTAGAATCGGGGGCAGAGGTGATGGAGGTGATGGAGGTGATGGAGGTGATTTCGTGCTCTTCCAGGAACCACTTCAAGTAAATGTGGTACCGAGAGCAGGCAAAATTCAGTCTACAGGTCAGAGTGACACTTTGGGATGCATGGATTTCTGGTGGCATCCGGATGTAAGGTGGGAAGGGTGTCTCTGGAAAAAAAAAAAAAAAGAGCTGGGGTGGGGCATGGGCTAGCCTTCCATCCCTGGCTTCAGGCATCCCGTCCCAGATGACCCCAGAACAATCCCTTGCAAGGTCATTCTACCTCCTTGTTCAGTTCAGCTTCTCTGTGGAAGGCTTTGGGGGCACTAAGCATGCTGGGAAATCGTATTTTACATTTACTTCGCTTCTCACTTCTCCTTCCATTTACTTTCTAAGTGGCCCCAGGGTCACCCAGGGCGGATTTCTCTGGTTTAGTTCTGCATGTGTTGCTAAGCGTTGGTGACATGCTTGTGTTGGTGAGGCCGCCTCAGTATTGGAGTCAGTCAAGCAGACAGCCCTTTAGTGAGGCGATCCTGAGCCCAGGGCTCAGACCTCCACCAGGCTAGACCACCGCACAGACGTGATGTCAAGATGCCTTGCGCTCACAGCTCTAGTGTGGACGGATGATATCGTCGTCTAGGGCGGAGAGCCCAGCTGTCTGATGGGCCGTGTCGGGGCCCTCTGCTCTCGTCATCCGGCCTAAAAGGTTTCCTTAGACTAACGTGCTAAGAGATTTGAAAATCCAAATCTCTATCTTCTTTGGGAAGATATAAAAACAAAACCCTGACGGCCTGGACAACAGATTCCGGGCCAGACACGAGCGGAGGGAGAATGTCTGAGGGAGGACAAATGCTCCTGTTGCCGTCAACATCTCCTATTTGAAAGTGAATAGGAGTGAAAAAAAGAAATAAATAGGAAAGGGCAGGCCTGCTCCTACGTTGGAGGAGAAGGTTTATTGTAGATACGAGGGAAGGCATAACGCATAATCAGAGACATCTGAGAGAGTCCAGAGTGGACATGACCCTGAGCCACAGGAGACAGGGACGGGAAGCGAGAGGGGAGAGAGGGGACCCAGGTGTGGCAGCCAAGAGAGCAAAGGGTAAAGAGGGCGGGTGACCAACATGGCCGGATCACATAGGGGAGAGCCTCTGGGGAAGGGCAGCCTGGCCCCCGGGCTGGAGAGTTGGGGGAGAGGGCGGGGTATGCCAGCCATACTCTGTAGGTGTGACGGATAAAGACTGAGGGATGCTGGAAGAACCTGATGGCCATTTCCAATTTGATGTGTTAAGTAGGCACCTCAGCCACTGGTCCCAGGGTTTGAGACTTAACCGTGAGCAAGGAACTCAGTACTTCACCTCCCTCTTTGACTCTGCCAGCAAGGCGATGTTTCCCCCATACCCTTACTGGAGATATTGAGGTGAAGTTCCTCCATCCACTTGTCACCGCCTGAAATCATCCTCAACCCCAGCTTCCCATTGTCAGTGACCTGTATCTGGTGGATTTCCAGGGAACAGTTATTTTCTCTGTTTCCCCAGAACGTCACCCTTCCTTGCTCGGAAGGAGATGACTCAATCTTGGTGTTATTATAGAGGACATTCCCCTTGAAATCCTTGGTATGATTGTCAAAGTTGTAATTGTGATACAGCAAGACCCCGTCCAGATGACTATTCCAGGCTGGAATTTTGTACTTGCAAGGAATCCAGACGCAGGCTCCTTCCCAGGCGAAGAGGGTTTGGGGATGTTCAACAGTCCATTTCTGTGATGAGCCAACCAAAGCCACGTGTCCTAAAGGCCACAAGACTGGTCAGAAATCGTTACTGAGGGGTGAGAACTTTCACAGGAAACAGGAGAGGGAGACCCCGGGGAGACGAAGGATGACGGAGGAGCATGGCACATCTCTCTCTGCCTCTGAGCAGTTGCCTCCGTTCCCCAGACCTATCCCTGCTCTACCTTGCCCACAGACATCTCCAAACCCAGGTGTCAGCCTGGGCCTTACCTAGAATCAGGAGGAGCCACGGACAGTGGACATGCATGGTGTCTGCTCTGGGTGAGACCTGAGGAAAGAAGAATTAGTCTGCAAACTGGGTGTGCTGGTGTGTGACTATCCCAGCCTTCAGGCAATTGAGGCGGGAGGGTTGCTACAGGTCTGAGGCCAGTCTAGGCTACATTCTGAGGCCCTGTCTCAACAGCCACAAGAACTTGCCTTCGAGTCGTCTGGTTGCTTTTGCTTGTTCAGTCTGAACTCTGATTCTATTTTTTTTTTTTTTCTGATCCTGGGTTGTGGGTGGGGAAGCATACCTACCTGGTTATATGATGGAGATGTGGGATTTGGGGTGCTCATAGAGCTATTTCTGGGTGTACCATACTTCTTCAAGCTGAGACCCTCCTTTGCTTTCTTTTTTCTCTATCCTACGCATTTACTAGTTTTTAATTTTTATTTTATATTATTAGTGTGTGTGTGTGTGTGTGTGTGTGTGTGTGTGTGTGTGTGTGTGATATATGGGACATGTGCAAGCTACAGTGCACATGTGGAGACCAGAGGAGGACGTTGTGGAGAATTCTGGGGAGCTGATTCTTTCCTTCCACCTTTCAGTTGGTCCCAGGAGTCCAGCTCATACGACCAGGCTGGCATAGACCAGGCTGGCATAGACCAGGCTGGCATAGACCAGGCTGGCATAGACCAGGCTGGCATAGACCAGGCTGGCATAGACCAGGCTGGCATAGACCAGGCTGGCATAGACCAGGCTGGCATAGACCAGGCTGGCATAGACCAGGCTGGCATAGAGCAGGCTGGCATAGCAAGCGAGTTCTCCCACTGCTTTTACAACCTCTAAAACTCCTTGCCCTGCCTGAGGCTCTGTGGTGCCAGGCTGTTGTATGCCTTGAATGCCAGGCCCTGGTAACAAGGATCTCCCCAGGCTACCAGTGCAAGATCTTACACAGGGACAGACAGAGTGATTTGAAAGACTTGGGGGGCAATCTCCTTAAACCAAATGTTAGCCTACTGATTTAGTCCTGGAATTCCAGCTGCTCCAGAGGCTGAGGCTAAACAGTTGCAAGTTCAAGGTCAGCTTGACTACAAAGCAAGTTCAAGCCTGGTCTAGTCAACTTACTAAGACCTTGTCTCAAAAGAAAAAGTAAAAAGAGGACTGGGGGTGTATCTCTGTGATAGAGGAATCTCCCAGTGAAGCAGCAGACACCTGCCTAGAATCACCCCCACACCGTGAGGGGCTCAGTGGTAGAACACCTGCCTAGAACCCCCAGTGAGGGGCTGGGATGTGGCTCAGAGGTGGAGCCCCTGCCTAGATTCCCCCAGTGAGGGGCTGGGGTGTGGCTCAGTGGTAGAGCCCCTGCCTGTCATCCACCGGTGAGGGGCTGGGGTGTGGCTCAGTGGTAGAGCCCCTGCCTAGAATCCCCCAGTGAGGGGCTGGGGTGGTGTGGCTCAGTGGTAGAGCCCCTGCCTAGAATTCCCCAGTGAGGGCTGGGGTGTGGCTCAGTGGTAGAGCCCCTGCCTAGAACCCCACAGTGAGGGGCTGGGGTGTGGCTCAGTGGTAGAGCCCCTGCCTAGAATCCCCCAGTGAGGGGCTGGGGGTGTGGCTCAGGGGTAGAGCTCCTGCCTAGAATCCCCCAGTGAGGGGCTGGGGGTGTGGCTCAGTGGTGGAGCTTTAGCCTGGGAGGCACAGTCCCCAGGTTTAATCCCTAGTACTATCTCAAGAAGTAAAACTAAGCTCACAGTGAAGTTGGACATGAGGAAAACATTTTGAGGGAGTTAGAAAGCCTTAGAAACAGAGAATGGTCCAAAGCCCCTCCCCCAGCCCCAGGTGCCAATAGGAATCAAGGAAAGATATTCCTTTTCTAACAGCATCAGTCAGTTGTTACCACGTGGGAAAGGGGACCTCCCGTGGTCTAATCATCCACAGTTTTACCATAAGTAAGAAAGCAGGCTATTATGAGAAATGTCTTATTTTATAAACATACATAGGACCAGCCATGGTGGTGTGCACCTAAAATCCAGTACTTGGGAGCCTGAATCTGAGAATATGAGTTTGATGCTAGTCTGGCCTCCCAAGCCAGACTTTGTCTCAAAAAAAAAACAAAACACCAAACCTAAACAACAGAAATATCGAGTGTTGGCCTGACAGAACTTAACCGTGTGTTTAGGTGCCACCGATTTACAACTGATACCCAGTGTGCACTCTCTCTCCTCTCTCTCTCTCCTCTCCCTCTCTCTCTCTCTCTCTCTCTCCCTCTCTCTCTCTCTCTCTCTCTCCCTCTCTCTCTTTTTCTCTCTGTCTCCCTCTCTCTCCCCGCACCCTCTCTCTCACCCTCCACCATCATCACCATCCTACACTTTACATAGAGTTAAATTTAGCTGTCTTGGTGTGGCTGTGACCTGTGTCAGCCCCCAGGGATCTTGCAGGATGTGCCGACTGAGTGTGTCTCCGGTGGCAGCGGCAGTGCAGAGCTGCGCCCCTTCCACTCACCCTACCAACAGCATCAGCACCTCCCCCTCTCCAGCAATTCCCCTCCCAGGCTGTGGGACACAGGTGTGGGGGGGGCTGCTGGGTGAGCAGGAGCAGGTATAGGGAAAGCTAGTCCACTTGCTGAAAGCAGGCTGGCTTCTGTCCCCAGTGTGGGGGTGGCCTGGCCTGGGTGTGTGAGAGGTGAGGAGACAGAGGCTGGGGCAGATCATCCAGGTGCAGGGAATGTGTCGCATGGCCTTATCTTCAAGGTCACAGCCACTTGGGAAAAGCCGAGTTCAACGGGAGGCTTTCCTGTGAGACCTCTCCCACGTTCTAATGAGCTGTGCATGTGACACATGCCGCCAGACATGGAGTAGATTCCCTTACTTCCTAGGCCACGAGTCTATTTTACTCTTTTTCATGAAAAGCTTTGCAGGATTGCAAGCTTGGTTCTGAGGGACACACGTTGAGACACCCTCGGGTTGCTACAAGGGTTGTGGCAGCCATCAGCCCCCAGTTGCCTCTCTGGCAGCACCTCCAGCTACATCCTCAACATGGCTTGGCTGGAGAACTCAGCGTGAACAGAAAGCAGACAGTTCCCAAGCAAAGCTGCCTGCCTACGGGATTTCCGGCAGTCACCGTAGCAGAAGAAGCAGGGACCTGAGCTTGAGGACTGGATGGAGGAGGAGGTAGAGTAGGGTATGGCAGCAGCAGTTACTAAGTCCAGGAACTTAGAATAGGGCCACACTGTCGAGGCCTATGATGCACTCAGCTCAGTCTCTGCTGAGAGCCTCAGAGCTGGCTTCCCGGCCCCACCCTCCCCTCCTGAGCATCCAACAGCTTCTTCCACCTCAGAGGACCCAGAAAATCTGGCAGAGGCGGTGCTGAAAGACAGACAGGGGTCTGTCTGTGCCTCTCGCAAGTTAGATGAAAGAAAATGGCAGGTCCTCATGGCCAGCACACAGAGGACACCCCATATTTGCTTGTTGAGAACAAGAGAAAAGATCAAAATGGCATTTACCTGTCTCCTCCTGCGCGCTATCTCTTCAGGGTCTCCAGCAGCCTCTGAGAGTAAAAGTTAGTGAAGTCTCCCCAGCTTGGCCACACCCCCTTCCTCTCTGTGGCTCAGAGGGCACCAGTAGATAGGGTGATCTGCATCTGCCATCTGTGAGTGGAGAAGAGAGGCCATGATGGAGAACATGGGCTTGGAGTCAAATTGGAAGGGATGTTTGCCTCTGCAGCCAGGTCTTAACTGGTGGATCGTCCATGTCTGATGGGTCTCCTAGCTGGTGTGTCCACGTGTCCCTCTGTGAAAGCCCCAATCGATCGTGACAGCTCCCAGCCGGCTTTCGTTTGTCTTGTTTCTAGCACTGCGATCAACAGCTCCATGGGCTGGGGAGAACCAGAGCTCTGAGGAAGCAAGTTGCCCAATGGGAGTCTTTCCTGCTTGGCATTTATTTGTTTGTTTGTTTGTTTTGGGGTTTTTGAGACAGGGTTTCTCTGTGTAGCTCTGGCTGTTCTGGGACTCACTCTAGTCCAGGCTGTCTTTGAACTCACAGAGATCCACCTGCCTCTTCCTCCTGAGTGCACCACCGTGCCCGGCACTTGATTATTGTTTATTTGGGATGGTATGCAGGCACATGTGTGTGTTTGTGTACTGTGTGTATATATATGTATGTGGTGTGTGTGTTTGTGTATGAGTGTGCTTGTGTGTGTTTGTCTTGTGTGGTGTGTGGTGTGTTTGTGTATTGTGTGTTTGTCTTGTGTGGTGTGTGGTGTGTTTGTGTATTGTGTATGTGTGTGGTGTGTGTGGTGTGTGGTATGTTTGTGTGTTGTGTGTGTTATGTGTGTGTTTGTATTTGTGTGTGTGTGTGTGTGTGTGGTGTGCATGCTTGCACCAGTGCTTATGTAGGGGTCAAAGGACAACTTGTGGCCAGCCCTCTCCTCCCACCTTTATGTGGTTCCAGGGATAAACTGGCCAAGCTTGCCCAGAACCTAGTCACTTGTATCCAGCTTCTTCTGCAGCGGCCACCTACAGGTGACAGGGAACATCGGAGGCAAAGCTGACCTCAGTTTCCCAGGCACAGGGAATGTGTTGCACAAAAAATGTCTTCAAGGTCATGGCGGGTTGGGAAAAGATGAATGCAACAGTTGGGGGTGAGGAGGGATGTATGTCCCCGAGAGCCTCGCAGCCAGCAGGAAAACAAACTGCAAAGAGGCAATAAACATGTGACCGTGAAGATGGGTTCTACAGCTTAAGGGCGGAGCGAGGATCCGGTGTGGTCCCTGTCTGAGATAGCACAGAGGTCAGCAGTATCAAGTACATGTGACATCTCCCCTAAAGACGGGTTCTATTAACTGAGAGGGAGGGAGGGAGAGCATTCTGGGGGATTTGGATGAGGTGTGCCTCTACAGATAGAAAAGGTCACCAGATTATTAATAACATCAACTTCTAGATTTCTGAGTGGAAAGCAGAGGAGAAGCCCCTGTGTGATTAGCATTCCTGGTTTCTCCAGTGTTCTCTGTGAAGACCTACAGACCTCTACTCAACAGGAGCCTTTACTGTGGGACTTCCCCAACTGTCTAATGAACTCTGCATGTGATACATGCCATTAGGTATGGGAGTAGCCTGAGTGTGGCTAGCCACACAGACGAAATCGGAAAGAGTTAAGAAGAGCTACAGAAGATAGCGATGGGTGGTGGGAACAACAGCAGGACTGTCTTCCGAACTACTCAGGAAGTTGAAACAGGAAGATCAAAAGTTCAAGGTCACCTGGGCTACAGAATAATTTCAAGACCAGCCTCACCAGTTTAATGAGACCCTGTCTTGAAATAAAAAAAATGGGAGTCTGGGAGTGTGGTAGAAGAGTAGAATCTTCTACCTGCCTAGAATCCCCCAGTGAGGGGCTGGGGTGTGACTCAGTGGTAGAGCCCCTGCCTAGAATCCCCCAGTGAGGGGCTGGGGTGTGGCTCAGTGGTAGAGCCCCTGCCTAGAATCCCCCAGTGAGGGGCTGGGGTGTGGCTCAGTGGTAGAGCCCCTGCCTAGAATCCTCCAGTGAGGGGCTGGGGTGTGGCTCAGTGGTAGAGCACCTGCCTAGAATCCCCCAGTGAGGGGCTGGGGGTGTGGCTCAGTGGTAGAGCACTGCCTAGAATCCCCCAGTGAGGGGCTGGGGGTGTGGCTCAGTGGTAGAGCCCCTGCCTAGAACCCCCCAGTGAGGGGCTGGGGGTGTGGCTCAGTGGTAGAGCCCCTGTCTAGAATCCCCCAGTCAGGGGCTGGAGGTGTGGCTCAGTGGTGGAGCCCCTGCCTAGAATCCCCCAGTGAGGGACTGGGGTGTGGATCAGTGGTAGAGCCCCTGCCTAGAATCCCCCAGTGAGGGGCTGGGGCGTGGCTGAGTGGTGGAGCACTTGTGTAGCATATGTAAGGACCTACTTTTAACCTCCAGTACCACCTCCCCCAAAAGCAGTAATATAGCAGGGACATAACCAAGGTGGAGAAACTTCACAAGTCAACTGCAAATACCTGGATTTGATTCCTGACCAGAACTGTGCTTGAGAAGGAGGAAATAGCCAGGCGGTGGTGGCGCACACCTTTAATCCCAGCATTTGGGAAGCAGAGGCAGGCGGATCTCTGTGAGTTTGAGGCCAGCCTGGGCTACCAAGTGAGTTCCAGGAAAGGCTCTAAAGCTACACAGAGAAACCCTGTCTCGGAAAAAAAGAAAGAAAGAAAGAAAGAAAGAAAGAAAGAAAGAAAGAAAGAAAGAAAGAAAGAAAGAAAGAAAGAAAGAAAGAAAGAAAGAAAGAAAAGAGAAGGAGGAAATAACAGGACATGGTGGTGCACACCTTTATTTAACAACCAGGAACTCTTGAGGAGGGGTAGAGCCTCATGTGCCCCTCCCCATCCATGTTAGAGTCTAACTACATATTTTGAGACAGGGTCTCACTGTGTAGCCCTGGCTGGCCTGGAACTTGCTGTGTAGACCAGGCTGGCCTCTAACTCACAGAGATCTGTCTTGTTGCAGGCCGCAGGAATATGAAGTAGGAAGTCAGCTGACTGTGACAAAGCCATCCCTGGAAGAAGCCAAGGGCCTTCCAGGGGTAAAGCCAGGGCTCAAGGAGTCTTGGTGATGCTGGCTTTGGAATATGAGCCGTTTCCTACTAAGAATTTCTCGTGTGCTATTGTAGCCTTTCCATTCCTAAGAACAGTATGTCTGATCATTCACTGGGCACAATCTCCCCTATACAATTAAAGTATTTGTATACCTTTCTCCAACTGTGCTAACAACAGACACTGTCAAGATCCCTAATTTCAAGCCTGTCTGTAATTATCGTCATTAGCAACATCTGGCCAGGACCATCTCTGGATAAAAGCATCTTATCTGAGATACCTCCCAGACTCTCTAAGAACAGACTTAAGCATCCAGACTATCTGTTTGAGAAGACCTGGCAGATGTGCTAATTAAGCTTAACCTTCTTTCTTTCAAATGCTACGTCTGCTCTAGATCAATTAACTCAGAACTAAAGGATTTTTACTTACCAGGTACATCAAGCTGTGGTGCAGAGTACCTAGCTACACTTCCCCAGCTCTGCCAGAAAAAGGCAGCCAGAGATAGCCTGGACAGACATGGGGCCAAAGGACAAAAGGCAGTTTCATTTTTACTTTTGACTTAGTAGACTCCTAGCACTTTACCTAACCACTTCTAAGAATATAATTTGAGAACATAAATTCCCTTTGTCAGATCCATTAACCGAATTTAGCCCTCAGTTGATTTTATTCCCCATTAGTCACTTCCTGTTTGGGTTGCAGATGATGGCTGGCAAGTACCGCTGTTTGTGGGGATCTTATCACCCCTCCCTTTGACCCTGAGGGGATTCAAGCCTGGTGACCTTGCCTTAGCCAGGGCATTGCTATTGCATGGGTATATAACTGTAAACCCCAGAGACTGAGGAGGACAAGATTGAGAACTAGAAGAATGAGATGGAAGATGGGGAAGAACTAGAGGAGGAAGAACCGATAGAGAAGGTCTAGATGGGAAAGAATAAGATATGAAGAACTAAGGAGATGGGAAAGAACTGGGTGGGGAAGAACAAGAGAGAGAACTTACAAGAATAAAGAGAGGAACTAAGGACGAAGAGGAACTAAGATGGGGAAGAACTAGATGGATGAGAACTAAGATGTGGCAGAACCAGATGAAAGAATTTAGATGGCATTTGGAGCAGCAGAAAAACGTAGAGAGAATTAGGGAAGAAAGGAGCAGGCACGAGAGCCGAGAAGAGGCTCTGGAGAGAGAGAACCGACTCGGGAGAATGAAGTGAATGGACTAAAGAGTTTCGTGTACTCTTATTTGCGTACTCTAATTAATCCGCTGCTGGTAGCATCTCTCCTGGAACTCTGGGAGAAGGCTGTTGAGGGACTGGGCCCCAATACAACAGTCTTTGATACCTCCTGCCTCTGCCTCCGAGTGCTAGGGCATTTTTGATGCATATTTGGCTGAACCATAGATTCCAAAGTGGGGGGTCTGGAAGATCTGGAAGATCCTTTTCCCTGTTTCTTCTGCAAAGTACAACTAGAAACCCCCAGACCTTGTAAAAAGAAAAAAAAGTAGAGGAAGGCTAAGAGGAGCAGAGAGAAGGCTTACGCCAGTTAGAAACCCTAAGCCCTGGCCGGGCGGTGGTGGTGCATGCCTTTAATCCCAGCACTGAGGAGGCAGAGGCAGGCAGCTCTGTGAGTTCAAGGCCAGCCTGGTCTACAGAGCAAGTTCCAGGACAGCCAGGGCTACACAGAGAAACCCCGTCTCAAAAACCAAAATAAAGAAAAGCCTGAGGAATGGTGCAGCAGTTACTTCTCTGGCTCTTTGCTTCTTTTTGTGAGACAGGGTCTCATGTGGTTCAGGCTGGCCTCAGACTTGCTATGTAGTCAAGGATGACCTTGAGCTTCTGATCCTTATGCCTCCACCTTCAGTGCTGAGATGTGAGATGTGAGACATCATCCCTGCTTTCCTGTGGGACTGTGGCAGGAGCCCAGGGCTTCCTGCACTCTTCACAAGCACTCTACCAACTGAGTCACACCCCAGCTCTCTCTTTCTCTGCCTCATCAATACCAGACCACATGCTGGTGAAGCTAACACATGGACAAAAATTCTAACAAAACCCTGCTCTTTTTCAGCCATAACACAAAGAAAGGGACAGAACTCTGCATCAGCAACTTCTGTGTGTCAGCCAGATAGTACAGAAAACCCCAACAGCATCCTGTCCATTTGCATCTGTACTGGAGAAGTTCCCATGTGGATCTAGAGCTTCACCCCTGCCAGGGTGTAAGAGAGTTGAGAAAACTCTCCACACTCTCCAAGTGACACTAGAGAACACAGCATGTGGAGCTGGGACCTTGATTCCAGTGGGATCACCTCAGCACAGTGTTGATATGGATCGCCATTCTCCAGAGTGGAATGAGCCCTTCCTCCTCCCCCACCCACCCATCCACCCATTGGAAGGATGTCTGAGGCCTAGCAGAGGGTCAGGGCTCGCATCCCCTCTCGGGGATATCACGATCTCCATTCTCAGTAGCACTGGCAGCCACAGGGAAGAGCTGAGGGGACACAAGCCCACTCAAGCATGTGGCTCTGGCAGGCCTTGCCCTTCTCCCTAGTTCCCTCTGCTTTGATAAAACCGTTAGATTACATCCCTAAAGCTGGTCACTAAGATCTATCTCCTTATTTGACCACTTCCTCCTCCTGAGGCTGAGTACCAAGATCCAGCTTTCAAAGGACGGAAGTAGAGCAGTCAAAAGCCCCCTTTGGTTCACCTAAAAAAAATACCCAACTAAAATCAAACACCTCACCCTAACACAAGTTCCCCTTGACCTTTATAAACCACCACTTGCCCATGTGCCACGTGTGTCTCCTGTCTGTCCAGAAGCAGTCCTTTGTCCCTCTGGGACAAAAGATTGGTGATTCTGTGGCTCTTCAGAATGATGTCTGTCCTCATGGAAGTACACGGCCTTACTGCCGACCCCTTTCCTCTGTCCCCTTCAGATAGGTTTTCTGAAGCCCGATAATAGGTTTCTCCACCAACACAGTAAGTCAGATTAGGCCAAATTGAAAAAGTAGAAAAACAGGTTTATTGGGGCAAAGAACTTCTGGATGACCCCCCAGCCCCAGAGATGGAGTCATGGGAAGGGGGCAGGAGAAAGACCACATGGCCGGTCTAAAGGAGGAGCCGTCAATACTCTGTAGACACGGGGGGGGGGGGGGGGGGCAGGGGTGGTGGTGAGGTGTTCTCCGCAAGCTGGTTTGTGCCCGCTTTAGGTGAGGTCTTGAGCAGCTATCTGCTTTGGGGAGAAGCTGCTGCTGCTGCCGCTGCGGAACTGGACTCTTCGGCAGGTTTTCTGAGAGGGCAAGGTTTGGAGAGGGAGAAATGGCCGGGTCAAGCAGGGATGAGCTGGAGAATCCAGCCAAACCTCCCAACCTTCTTGGATATAAGGACTGAGGTTCAAATCTGGCTACTTCCTCTTAGGATGGGAAGACGTGGGGAAGGGGAGTCGGGAGTTGGCGGGCTCATGCTCAGCGGGAGGTACAGGTGAAGAAGCATTCGGTTAATGCCATGACCTCAGGACTCTGTTCCTGGAGGACGTGAGAAGGCAAGTTGCTAGGAGGGGAAAAAAATAAATTTTTTAAGGCGAATCCTATGAACAGGACTAGCCCTGGGAAGAGTGAAGATGGCCAGAAAGAATGGAATGGAGGTGTGCCCTGGTTGTACTGACAAAGTTCTTCAGACAGTTTGTGGAGTGACTCCATACTAGTTCCCATCAGGCCGGATTCCTTGATACAGAAGCAGCGCTCTTTCCCAGGAACATGCAGGTGTCTGTGAAACAGCTGGAACAGATGTACACATCGGTGTCATAGCAAAGGCTATGGCTTTGGGTTTAAAGGCACGAACATTTTTCCTACGTCTAGAGAGCCTGGTTTTAGCCCGATGAAACACACCTGTAAGTCTATACTTAGAAGACAATCAGAGGAAATTTAAAATCTTGAGCTTGTGACTAAATAGTAGATCGTCAATGCTGAGTTTATCAGAACTCCATTTGTCAATGCTAAAACTCTGTCCCTCTGAGATTCCAGTATGATAATAGCATAGAAAGGGGACAGAAGTCTGAAACATCTTTACAGACCTTAAACCATTTATTTATACCTTTACAACTTGTATTTATATATCTTAATTCATTTTGTGTGTGTGTTCTTTTAGTGGAACGTTACATCTGGAACCTGTTTATCCTTTGCTATGAAGCCTGTGAACAAGGCAAACCTGCCTGTATTTTTTCCAGTGGTTAGAGGCTGTACTGCTCTTTTTTTGTTTTGTTTTGTTTTGTTTTTTCGAGACAGGGTTTCCCTGTGTTTTGGAGCCTGTCCTGGATCTCACTCTGTAGTCCAGGCTGGCCTCGAACTCATAGAGATCCGCCTGGCTCTGCCTCACGAGCGCTGGGATTAAAGGCGTGCGCCACCACCGCCTGGCTTGTATTTTTTTTAACAAGAAACTTAACTAATGAACTAATGAGCTACCAAGGTGTCTGTAGCCTTGGTGGGCTGGGGCTCCCCCAGCTGTTAAACTGGAAAAGCTATCAGGACCCCAGTCATCAAACACCATGAGATCCGAGAAGGAGAAACTTCACCCGAGTAAGCAGAGATGTAGCAGCTTCCGGATCTATTAAAACCACAGGGACTTCCCTGGACGGCTACCCCAGGTTCCTCTGTGGTCTTGGGGGACAGAGGTCCCAGGGAAGCATTTGTCTTCAGCTGCCAGGCCCAGAAGATCTGACAGACTTTCCATGGAGTAGGAATTTGAGGAGACCTGCCTACCTTGTCTTGGCAAAGCAGGGCAATCAACTCCCCAGGGTCCTGCTTGTCCACAGTCTGGACAGGGTCTTGGCAGCAGTTGGGGTGAAAGACAGTTTTTTTCTGCCCTGTGGCCATCTTTGCCACATTTAAAGCAAGCTCCAGGTGGAAATTCTTCTGTGCCCATCCATCTCCTTAGGAGGAGACAGGGTGCTACCAGAAGTGGGCATGTCTTTGTCACGAAAAGCTGTTTTATTAAACATTTTAAATGCCATATTCTCAGATCTCTGAAGCATTTAAGGATCATTATTTGTTAGGTATATCTAAACTAGACAAATGTTGTTTGTTTAGTTACTTGTCTTAGGGTTAACTTTAAGGACATATATAAGATAAATCTGAACATATCGAAAAAGTTGATCCTTTATGAGGTGACTGATAGCTAATTTGTATGTCTTAAAAGATTAGGATTAAAAAAAAAAGATTAGGATTTTAGCCATGGTGGTGGCGCACGCCTTTTAATCCCAGCACTCAGGAGGCAGAGCCAGGTGGATCTTTGTGAGTTTGAGGCCCACTTTGGCTACAGAGTGAGTAAAGATGAAAAGCGACACAGAGAAACCCTGTCTCAAAAAAGCAAAACAAAAGATTAAGGTTTTATAGCTTTATCCCTGTTAAGGTTAACCTTAAAAAGTAACAATTTCTGAATTGAGATTCTTTTAATATCAAGATAAGACTTCTAACTCATAAACACAGTCCACAAAGAGACTGGAAACTTTCCTGATCTTTTTATAGTACACCATTAATAGAACACAACAGTTTTCTGTATGACTTAGTTTACAAAACTAGCTACAGCTTAACCATGTTAGTAGAAGCAAGGAAGTTAGACATACATTCCTAAATCAGTCTCTGTTGGCCTGAATACACCTTAGGTGAGGGGAGACCCTTTGCCAGGCTGCTTAGGTCACCATCTTGCTGCATCTTAAGATAGGAATACCTCAGTCTCTGGGGTTCCGTTGTAGTCCTAAGTTTTTATTTCAAAAAAGACACGGAGCACAACCATAATTTGTAGAAGGCAAAACCAAGTTGCAACAGTGTAAACAATTCAGTGTCTCTAAAACCAATACCAAGTGAATTACTCTTACATTACAAAATCTGACTGCCAGCAAGATACACCCCTGTACATTAGCATATGGAGGTGCAGCTTTAATACCTCAGTAAACCAGCATTGTTTTAAATTCTGTTTCATAAACCTTGTTCTCAGGACAGGACAGGAATTATTTATTATACAGAAATCCATACTAATCCAAATATCTTGGAGACCTGTTGTCTCCTTGGTAGGCCCACTCCATGTTGTCACCTTTAATCAATATGGTGGTGAAGTCACGTGACATTCCTCTTCTCCATCTTTAGTCAAAATGGTGACTGCCCACGTGGCTGCACTTAATTAAGATGGTGGCAAACCACGTGTCGTTTCCCAGAACAATTCCTATTTGGAGTTACAACTTTTTGTTGTTGTTGTTGTTGTTGTTTTTTCGAGACAGGGTTTCTCTGTGTAGCTTTGTGCCTTTCCTGGATCTCGCTCTATAGACCAGGCTGACCTCGAACTCACAAAGATCCGCCTGCCTCTGCCTCCCGAGTGCTGGGATTAAAGGCATGCGCCACCACTGCCGGGCTGGAGTTACAACTTTTAAATTAACTTTTTTTTTTTTTTTTTTTTGGTTTTTCGAGACAGGGTTTCTCTGCGTAGCTTTGCGCCTTTCCTGGAGCTCACTTGGTAGCCCAGGCTGGCCTCGAACTCACAGAGATCCGCCTGGCTCTGCCTCCCGAGTGCTGGGATTAAAGGCGTGCGCCACCACCGCCCGGCTAAATTAACTTTTTGTTACAGATTTTTAACCATATCCAATTTCCTTAACTGTTTCTTTTAATAAAGTAGAACAGCATAAAATACCTTTAATATTATTTTTACCCAAATGACATAGGAGTCTCTGTCATTGCATCAGATTCAGTGGGCAGAAATCCCAGAGGCAGATTCTGAGCCCAGGCAGCTAGTTGCAACAGTTACAGCTGAGCTGTCAGCAAGACACGTGGAACACGTAAACTCAGACATCCAGGACCAGTCAGAAACAAGCATGCAGTGGCCACATACACTCACACACCCAACTGAGCATGAAGTAATTCTGTGTGGCTCCCATGTTCACAAGAAAGCCCACAAGCACAGATACATACATACATACATACAAAATAGAACTCTTCTAACAGCAAGACAATAAAACTTTCCACAGGAAACAGACTTTGTTATAAATTATATAGATTTTTAAACCATGAGTGACTTACAAATCCTGAAATAAGAGTTTACAGTATATTGCAGCATACAAGAAACCATAGGAATAAAAGATTTTTAGGAGTGAGGAAGCAGAGCTTTAGAGGTAAGGGACTTTGGAAGTAGCCCAGCAAGTTTAGGTATAAGATATTTGGGGATCACTTGTTTACAGCAGTAGCAGTTATCAATGATTTGTGAGAATTTGGAAATCATAAGGTCGCCAGTTTTGACCACTGATTTGTGTTAAGGCCATGCTGTTGCCAAAAAATCGGAATCTGTGTAGGAAGAGAGAGAGTTGCAAAGCGGAACCCTGTGGAAGTGTGTTCCTGTAAGTCCCAAGAGGAAGTTGAAAGTGAAAACAAGCTTCAGGACTGCAAGCAGAAACCGAAAGATAGTGTAGTGGGTCGGCAGTCTGGCTACAGGTGAGAGAAAGCCAGAAAGGAGCAGAAGACAAGAGAGGTGTCCACGTGGGTCTGCAGGCCAGAAGAGCCACGTGAATACAGCAACCTAGAACTTAAGCTGTCAATCTCCCAGGCTGCTGGGGGAGGGGAGAGAGCAGGAGAGGAGATGTCCATGTGGGTGCTGTAGGCTGCAGGAGCCAGACAAGCACACATGTCCATGTGGAAAGTAACCATAGAAAGAATTGGCCAGGTGGTGGTGGCGCACACCTTTAATCCCAGCACTCGGGAGGCAGAGGCAGGTGGATCTCTGTGAGTTCGAGGCCAGCCTGGTCTACAGAGCAAGATCCAGAACAGGCACCAAAACTACACAGAGAAACCCTGTCTTTAAAAAAAAAAGTAGGAAGAATTGGACTCTAAAATTTGGAATTAGATTCAGTCACAGACAAATGATTCATACACACCCTACTGGGGGCCAGATCAGCAGACCCTGTAAAGGAGAACAGGCATGTGCTGGGTACAAGTAGCAGCTGTCCTCTCCAGCTCTGACTCCCACATTATAACAAATGTAAGGACAGGACATTTATTACACAGTTTAGGGTAGGAGAGCAGGCAGAAACAGAGCATGGATCTGTTGTGGGAAGAATCCCAGCATGACCAGACCAAAGCCAGGAAAGCCCAGTGAGTAAAAAGGCAAGTGGGTCCCTTTTGGTGGGCCCTGCCAAGGGATGGCACTAAGAGAACACACCAGGGACAACAGTTAGCGCAAGAGGTTTACTGGGGGAAAGCGAAAGGCATCTGGGAGTGCAGCCATGAGAGGCAGGTAGACAGACAGACAGTACAGGGAAGGGGAGGGGCAGGAGTGCAGAGCTCAAAAACCCTGGATTTGTCATATGGTGTGAGACAGCCCTAATTTGGATAAATTTTGTAGTAGACACCCCAGGGTGACTGGGGATTGGATTTAGACCTGGGGTTGCCCATTTCCAAGCCTGTGTTGGAGGCGGAAGACTGGGGCTGGTGCATCCACCGATACAGCCCGGGGTTGTCTTTGGAGTAGGATGTCTCCTGCACAGAGGGAGGGCCCATGGAACAAAGGCAGTCTTTGCTCTAGAAACAGATCAGGGTTGTCCTGTGGGGCCGTGGCCTGGCAGGCACATCAAGAGTCTCGACTCAGATGAGGTCCCGGACTTCTACAGGCGGTGGCTTGGAAATGGGGGACCACAAGTCAAAAGTCGATCGGTCTGGCAGAGAGGGAGATTAAAAAGAGCAGTGGCCTCCCACGTGACCAGGGGATGAGATCTGCCCTGCAGGGAAAGGCTCAACTCCTCCTGGGCTACTGGCACCAAGATGATAGGTTTTCTGTAGTCAATTAATAGGTTTCTCCACTAACACAGTAAGTCAGATCAAGCCGAATTAAAAACTAAAAGACCAGGTTTATTTGGGCAAAGCTCTTCTGGGTGACCCTCCAGCTCCCAGAGATCAAGGCAGGAGAAGGGGCAGAGAAAAATCACATGGCCAGTCTAAAGGAGGGGCTTAAATACCCTGTGGGTGGGGAGTGGCAGGGGGAGGGTGGCCACGTGTCCTCCACAAACTGGGTTCATGCTCAAATATGGTATGCTTTTAGGCTGGGTCTTGACTTCTGGCAGCTTCTGGGAAGGAGCTGCCGCCAAGGAACCGAACTCTTAGGAGGTTTTTCTGAGAGGGTAGGATTTGAAGAGGGAGGAATGGCCGGATCTAGCAGGGGTAAGCTGGAGATTCCAGCTGAACACCTTCTCCTTCTCTCTTGTCCCCTATCTCCTCTACCACCGCATCCCAGCCCACTCTAACACAGACCTCCCCTTTTCCTCCTCTTAAAAATCACACCTGCAAGGTCATTTGCTGCTGTTTTCTGCCTGAGTCAGAAAGCAATCACTTTAATTTTTCTTCCCCACTTAATAAAGGATCTCTCTGTGAAAACGAATGTTCGGATGTGGTTTGTGCCTGATCTGGGAACCGGGAGAGAGCTGCTACTGTGTGTGTGGGGATCCCCTTTAGCAGTCCTCAGACTCGTCTCTCTCACCAAGACTGGGTAGTTTCAGCAGGTACCTAATGGCATTCAGAGCCCTCCCCATGCCCAAGCAATAAGGAGGAGTCCTCACCTCAGGTGTGGGGGAAGGCTGGATGGAGACTGCACTCAAAGTCCCTGTGGGAGTGATGAGACAGTGTGCCGCTTCTCTGGAGCAGCAGGGGTGAGTGCTGAAGTGCAAGGCTCGGATAAGACCTCGGCGCTCCGTACTGACAGCTGCTCATCACACCAAGGCAAGGAAATCTCAGATCATCAGAGGAACGAAGTCACAGATATCAGCATCAGGATAACACTGGTTGTGGCTAAAGAAACCCACCCCGACCCTGGAGGCCAGAACTAGGGAAAGATGGCTCAGGTAAGGCCAGTGAAAGAAACACAGTTTGGCTCAAATCAGAGCCATCTCTGTCCCTGGCCAACTGACTTGTGACAGTAGAACCCTGGGGCCCAAGTCAACCCCTGGTTGACTCCACCCCCAAGACATCCTATATAAACTGCCTTGTCTAGTCAGTTAAGAAAGAGCTGTTCTCCACTTTTGTGGATGAGTTGGTAGAGCTCATTACAGCCCTAGAGCACCAAGAATATATCACCTTTTTTTTTTTTTTTTTTAAAAATTCATTTATTATGTATATAGTATTCTACCTGCATGTGCCCTTGCAGACCAGAAGAGGGCACCAGATTTCATCACAGGTTGTTTTATGCCACCATTTGGTTGCTGGGAATTGAACTCAGGACCTCTGGAGGACCTTTGGAAGAACAGTCTGTGCTCTTAACCACTGAGCCATCTCTCCAGCCCAATAGATCACCTTTCTTGAGGACCTCAAAAGTTTTGTCAAGAACCATTAGAACTATCAGAGACTGAGGGCTCCAGTTTTTCAATTTAAATGGCAAGCTTTGGCCAGTTTAAAAAAAAAAAAGAAACTGCCTTGACATCAGAATCATGCTTTGAAATGGCTGTCATCCTAATATCATGGGAGGAAAAAAAGCAAGTTTACATTATTGCTCTTACACATCCATTTACTATTGGTTTTTTTTCCCTGTACAAATGTATTACTTGTAGATTTTTGTAAAACATAATAATAGACAATAAATTGATTTTATCTCCTTAAAAAAAAGAAAAGAAAAAACAAAAACAAACAAACAAACAAAAAAGAGATGTTCTCTCCAACTTGGTAGAGGCAACGACTCTCCTGGACTCCTCCTTCCCAAATAAATCTCTTTCTCAAAAGAGTTTTGGGTGTGAAGATCTTTATTCACTGGCAAGGAGAAGATCCTTTCTGAAATGCCCCTTAGTGGACAGAGCAAGGAAAACCCTGCTGAGACATCCCTCAGTGGACAGAACAAGAGAAAGTTGAAAAAGTAACACTTTTCTCCAGAGCAGGGGGAGATTGCTACATTTCTTCAGGGGTTTCCCTTTTTGGAGAGTGAAGCAAAAGAAACAACATCTTAGGCCAGAGAAGCAGAGCTCTGCTAGGAAGCCCCCTTAAGTGGGGGCTGAGCAAAGCCCAGCTGTAGAGGCTCTCCAGGAGAGGAGCAGGATTGCTATGTCCTGCAAGGAAACCATCCTCCATCACACCAGGTACAGCCTGACTCTCCTGAACAGTCAGGATACCCTTCCCTGCTGAAGCAGTTCCAGGCCTGACTCTCCTGAGCAGTCAAAAAAACTTCCCTTCCTAGGTGTTCAGGATACCTCACCCTCCAGGGTTGAGCTGTCTCTTTGCAGCTCCAGCCATCAAAGCTGTCCTAAACAGCTTCAGGTGTCCAGGACACCTCCAGGGCAGAGCTACTCTGAGCAGCTCGAGGTATTTGGGATACCTTGCCATCCAGGGCTGGACTGTCTCTTTGCAGCTCCAGCTGTCAGAGCTGTCCTAAGCAGCTCAAGGTGTTGCCTGACTCCCCAAGTGGTCAGGATGCCTTTCCCAGAGTTGCAGAACTCACATTTGGTGCCAAAACCTGGGACCAAACCCACAGAGTTGCAACAAATTTACTTACACTGATGTTAGAATTATCTGATGTCAGAGTGTTGAAGAAACAGGTCACTCCAAGATAATTTTTTAAGATTTATTTATTTATTATGTATGCAGTGTTCTGCCTGCATGTACACTTGTATGCCAGAAGAGGGCACCAGATCTCATTACAGATGGTTGTGGAGCCACCATGTGGTTGCTGGGACTTGAGCTCAGGACCTCCAGAAGAGCAGCCAGTGCTCTTAGCCTCTGAGCCTTCTCTCCAACCCTCAAAATGAAATTTTAAGGCTTGTGTGGCAGCAGGAAGGCCCAGTGTCTGATGAACTGAACTGAACAATTGTACTGTGGGGGCCCCCAAAACAGCTTGACCGCACAGCTGCCATGACAGTCTTAGGGGGCCAAACACAGCTTCTGGCAGGCAACACCTGGAAGAGCCATAAGCTGACCCCACCCAGTGGGGCCTGCATCTAAGAGGAAATACCTGACATTCCAAACATTCCCCATACCCTAGACAAATGTCAGCCAATCAGGGTCCCGAACCCTGGAAATCCTCTCACCCCAACCTCTGCCATGTTAAAAACCCCACCCTGCCTGAGCTCTGGGCTCTCTGCTCTCATCTCTGAGTCAGACAGACAGAGAGACCAAGCTCCAGAGCTTCAAGATAATAAATGCTCTTTGTTTTTACATACAGGATTCAGTCTCCGTAGTGGTCTTTTGGGGGTCCCTGCCATCTGGGCATAACATGTACAAAGGCATTTTGTTGATTATTACAAAAAGTTGTTTTTCAGGTAGTGTTTCCTCATACCAAGGTCCTGGTCTAATCTATATGTCTCTCTAGAGGAAAGCATCACATGTCCTCATGACTTTCGTCCTTTATTGCGTATCATTTGCAGTACGTGAGAATCCAAGAGCCTCAAGTGTGCCAGAGGCATTTGTGAACAAAGTCATGCACAGGCTGTAATGCCCCCTCAGAAAAACAATTCTACAAATCAAGAAGGAGTCACTGTTTTCCACAATGGTTCTTCCAGCTGAAGTACTTCTAGACAACCACCATTCCCTCTAATGTTTACCCTGGATACAGTGACGCTGCTAGATTGCCACAACAATCTGATAAAGATTTCAAAGAGCCTTATAAAAACGCTTCAAGGGGCATCACGCACTCACAGGGCTGAGGCGGCAAGGTGGCTGTCTTTGTCACTTTCATGGCGGTGTTAAAGCCCCACAACCAGAAGCAACTCGGGAAGAGTTTGGTTTGGCTCAAGGTCCCAGGGGGAGAGGTGGTAATGGTGGATGAGACACAGCATCGGGTGTGGCCTGAGCAGGAAGCTGAGAAATCACATCTTCAACCAGAGACAACAACCTGGAGGTGAGGCGGGCTCTGAATTCTCGAATCCCACCCTGAGTGACTTGCTTCCTCCAGCAAAGCTGCCCTTCTTCCAGGTTCCATAGCCTTTCTAAACAGTGCCACCAACTGGAAACCAGGCGGTTAGACACCTGAGCCCAAGGGTCTCTGAAGAAACAATGGTAGCAAATTTTCTTGCTTTGACAACATCCCCACACTATACAACTGCAGATTCAGAAAGCTGAGTGAAGTGAGATAACCCTCAAATATCATAGTCAAATTTCTAAAAGTATCTCTAAATTTAAAAGAGTTCTAGGGAAAAAAATAATCTTAAAAGCAACAGAGAAAGGACACTCTAGGGGGAAATCACACACACAGTATCGAGGTTTTTATAAAAACCGTGGCAGCTGTGGGAGGTGACCGAGGTGGCTCAGTGGCTAAGAGTGCATATGGCTCTTGCAGAGGACCTGGGTTCGATCCCCAGCACCCACACAGTGGCTCACAACCATCTGTAACTCCACCTCCAAGGGATCTGACACCCTCTCCTGGACTCCATGGGCACCATGCACACAGTGCACACATACCAGGCAAAACATTGATACACATATGATTTTTAAAAAATCTTATTTAAAGATTACTATAAAGGGGCACTGGAGAGGTGGCTCAGTGGTTAAGAGCACTGACTGCTCTCCCAGGGAATCTGGATTTGATTCTCAGCACCCACATAGCTGCTCACAACCATCTGTAACTCCACCTCCAGGGGATTCGATGTCCTCTTCTAGCCTCTGAGGGCACTGCACAAATGTGGCATATACCCACATAGAGACATACACACAAATAAAAATAATAAACAGAAATCTTTTTTAAAAAAGAAGAAGAAAAGAAAAAAGAACTCTCAAGAAGCAGGCACAGTACGCTCATCTGTCATCCTAGCACTGAGTAGGCAAAGGTGGGATTGCTGGAAGCTTGAAGCCAGCCTAGACTACACAGTAAGCTCTAGGTCAGCCAGGACCACGCATGCCTTGTCTACACACATGTGCGCGCGAGCACACACACACACACACACACACACACACACACACACACACACACCAAACATTAAAAGCTCAATGTAAGCCTGGTGTGGTAGCTCATAACTAATACACCAGCATTTGGAAAGCTGAGGGTAACAGGTTTTCCATGAGTTTAAGGCCAGCCTGAGCTACATAATGAGAACCTATCTCAAATTAATTTGGCATGGTTGTGCTGGCCTATAACCCACCCCCGATACTCTAGGGCTGAAGCACTAGGATCACAAATTCAAGACTGGTTTGTCTCAAAAATGAAAAAGAAAAAGTGGAGCCGGGTGTGGTAGCACACGCCTTTAAACCCAGCACTAGGGAGGCAGAGCCAGGCGGATCTCTGTGAGTTCGAGGCCAGCCTGGTCTACAGAGTGAGTTCCAGGACAGCCAGAGCTATACAGAGAAACCCTGTTTTGAAAACAAACAAAAAATAAAACAAAAAATAAAAGTAATTTTAAAAAGAGTTAAGGATGGGGATGTGATAGAGTGCCTGCCTAGAATTCGGGAGATGTTGGGTTCCATCCCCAAAACACTGTATAGTCTCGGTGTGCTGGAATTTCCTGAAATCTCAGCACTCGGATGGTGGAGACAGAATTTCCAGGTCATTCTTGGCTACACAGCCAGTTCAAGGTCAGCCTGGGCTAGGTGTAACCAGGAGGGGAGGGGTAGAGGAGAAAGGTCTTCCTCACTAGCCTTTAGAAAATGCAAATGGAATATCACCCTGACACACCTATTAAAGCTACCAAATCAAAGTGGTAATGGTGTAAAAAGTTGGGGAGCTTGTGTAAAAACGGAACGCTTTGTATGTTGCTAGAGTGAACATGCAATGGTCCAGCCACTCAGGAAAAATTACTTCAGAACAGTTGCTCAAAGATTAAGCAGAGAGCTGCGGCTGCTCCGCCCCCCAACCCCCAACCCCCACACCCCACCCCCACACCCCCACACTCCCACACCCCCACACCCCCACACCCCCACACTCCCACACCCCACCCCCGCCAGCTAGACATAGGAGAGAAGTAAGAATGTGCCCACCCAGAAATTTCACTGCACAGTATGGAAGTAGTATTCATGAAAGGTAAAGGGTAGGAACAGCCCAGCTGTCCATCAAGTGAGACCAAAGGAGCAGAGCATGGCATATACAGACCGTGGAATATTCTCTGACAATGAAAAAGGAATGATAATAAAAGCAACAATATGAATGAACTTTGAATACAGTACAGGAAAGACACCAACCACATGATGCCACATATTCGTGATGCCACTAATGTGAAAAGTCCAGAAAAGAAAGGCAGATTGAGTGGTTGGCTGGGGGAAGGGGTGGGGAGGATTGAGAAGAAATGGGGAACCGATGCTAATGGGGCAGGATCGTTTAGGGGCAATCAAATGTTCTAAACTTGGAGATGGTGTTACTTTCACAACTCCATTTATATACTTTAAACCACTGAACTGGGGCTGGAGAGACAGCTCAGTGGTTAAGATCAGCACTGGCTGATCTTGCGGAAAAAGGTTCTATTCCTAGCACCCACACGGAGTCTCACAACCATCTGTAACTCCAACGCCCTCTTCTGACCTCTGAGGGCACCAGATGTGCATGTGCACAGAGATTCATGCAGACAACATACCCGCGCATAAAATAGATACATAAACCAATTTACATTGTCATCCATGTGTCCTTTTTAAATGGATGTGACGTATGGTCCGTGACTCATTAAATCAACCCAGTCAGAAAATAGGGAAATGACTTGAGACCTTTCATGGAGGAGAATGCACAGATGGTGTATTAGCTCCAGGAAGGACATTCAACACCATTAGCCTTTAGGAAGATGCACACCAGGACGATGACAGGCTATCGGAACAGTTCAAATAAAAAAATATTGACTGGCTGAACTGGGCTTGGAGGTACAATTTACAATCCCAGCACTTGGGAGATGGTTGCGGGAGGATGGAGGCCAGCTAAATAGTGAGACGTTGTCTCTCAACAACAATAGTTTTGATACGTGGTCTCATCTATCCAAGGTTGGCTTTAAACTTGCTAAGTAGGGGAGGATGACCTTGAACTCCTGATTCTCCTGTCTCTACCTCCCAAGGGCTAGGAAACAGCCATGAACTCTGGGATGATGATGAAGGTGACTATGATGACAATGCCACCATTGCTGTTGATGATGATGATGGTAATGGTGATGATGGTGATGGTGATGATGATGGTGATGACGATGATGGTCATGATGGTGATGATGGTGATGGTGGTGATGGTGGTGATGGCAATGATAGCAATATCAAATGCTGTTGAGGATGCAGAAGCTTGGATCATTCATACACTGCAGATGGAACTGTAAACTGCTACAGCCACCCCAGATAATGGTTTGCCAGTTTCTTAAGAAAGACTGAACAAAAGATACCTGTCATTGACATAGCCATTGTATTCCTAGGCATTTTGTTCTCAATAAATAAGACAATTATGTCTGAGTACAAAACCTGTGCAAATTACTCATTGCTACTTTCTTTGTGATAGCCAAACACTGGGAAGAAGGAACATGCCCTTCGATGGATGGGTAGTTAAACAAACTGAGCTGCATCAGTAGCGTGAATACAGCCAGCCCGTAACATCTGTGATAACTGCACCAGGGTCCTCTGCAGAAGCAAAATCTTCAATGCTCAAGCTGATTTTGTAAATCAGCTTATGCACAGCCCCTTATTGTATTGATTTTCATCCATTTTACATTATTTGATTTCATTGTGGTACTTGGAGTCAACCCCAGGGCCTTGTATATGCTTGGCAAGTGCTCTGACCACTGAGTTATAACACCCCTCCCTGTCTGCTTTAATTAAATTATTCCATTATAATACGGAACATGCTGTAAATACCAGGTAAATAGTTATCAGGCTGTGGTGGTACACACCTTTAATTCCAGCACTCCCAGCCTTTAGGAGGCAGAGGCGGGCGGATCTCTGTGAATTCCAGATCAAGCTGGTCTACATAGTGAGTTCCAGGATAGCCATGGTTACACAGAGAAACCTTGTCTTGAAAAAAATAAAACAAACAAACAAACAAACCCCAAATATGTATCATACCCAGTTATTACGGGGTGATGACATATGTCTGTACAATTTTAGCACCCCTGCAACTGTTTTTATATTCAAATTTTTGTTTTGTTTTTTGAGATAGTCTATGTAGGGTCAGGTTGCCCTGGAATTCACAATCCTCCTGCCTCAGCCTCTCAAGTACTGTGATCACAGGTGCGCACCACCTTTCTCAGCTTTTTCAAACGTTTTTAATCCACAATTTGTTGAATCTATGACTGTGGAATTTGCAGATCATACTGAGGTCATACCACGAAGCAAGAAAAGCTGAGTGTGATGGCGCAGTCCTTTAATCCCAGCATTTGGGGAGCAGAGGTGGGGGATCTTTGTGAGTTCAAGGCCAGCCTGGTCTACACAGCAAATTCCAGCCAGCCCAGGATTACACAGTGAGACCCTGTCTCAAAAATTAAAACAGCAGCCGGGCAGTGGTGGCGCACGCCTTTAATCCCAGCACTCGGGAGGCAGAGGCAGGCGGATCTCTATGAGTTCGAGGCCAGCCTGGGCTACCAAGTGAGTTTCAGGAAAGGCGCAAAGCTACACAGAGAAACCCTGTCTCGAAAAACCAAAAATAAATAAATAAATAAATAAATAAATAAATAAATAAAATAAAAAATAAAACAGCATGCTGGGCAGTGGTGGTGAATACCTTTAATTCCAGAATTCAGGAGGCAGAGGCAGGTGGATCTCTATGAGTTCAAGGCCAGCCTGATATACAGAATGAATTCCAGGACAGACAGGGCTACACAGAGAAACCTTGACTCAAAAACTAAAAACAAAACAAAACAAAAACAATAGAAAAAATATTTTAAAATATTTTTAATTGTATGTATATAAGTGTTTTGCCTGCATGTATGTGTGTGTGTGCCACGTGTATACAGCACCTTCAGAGATCAGAAGATGATATTGGAACTAGAGTACCAATGGTTGTGAGCCACAATATAGGTGCTGGGAAATGAACCCAGACTCTCTGTAGGAGGAGATAAGTGCTCTTAACTGCTGAGCCATCATTCCAACTCCAAAAAAATAACTGGAAAAAAAAAAAGACATGCATGGAGTTGGGGAAAGATGGGCAGAGGAGCTGGGGGAGATGACTTGTCAATATACAGTGTATAAATGTATAAGGCTCTCAAAGACTGAAAACAGTTTTTTAAAATGAGGCATTGTGAGAATGAGAAACCAGGTGATTCTGAAGATGGTTTACAGAGTGAAAGAGTCAGTCTCAAGGGGCCACCACCTTCTTGTGACGACAGAATGATGGAGATGCACGTGAGGTGGCTGGTTGCCAGGGCATTAGGACAGGGGCAAAGGGGGGTTGTACTGTAAGGTTTTAGCACAGGGGGCAGCGGTCTCCATGGTCACAGGGTGACTCTGTATCTTGACTGTGCTGTGGCTATCAGACACATCTAAAGCTGTGAGATAAAACAGTGTAGAGCTATGCACACACATTCCCAGCATGAGGTCGGTCCCTGCTGTGGATATGGACTGCAATGTAAATTGGGCAACTGGCACACAGACCTCTAGGCTCTATATTTGCAACTTCCTGTATCTATAATTACTTCAAAATAGAAAGTTAAAAGAAAAAAAAGTTTGGCTTGGTGGCGTAGGTGCTGAGGCAGGAGAATCACAAATTCAAGGACCATATGAGCAACAGAGTAAGTTCAAAACCATCCTGCATTAAGTTAGTGAGACTGTCACAAAATTTAAAAATTACAGGTGGACTTTGAATGCAGCTGAGCAGCAGAATGCTTACCTGTGAGGGGCTGAGGTGTGACTCAGGATTAGTGCACTTGCCTAGAATCCCCCAGTGAGGGGCTGGGGCATGGCTCAGTGGTAGAGCACCTGCCTAGAATCCCCCAGTGAGGGGCTGGGGTGTGGCTCAGTGGTGGAGCCCCTGCCTAGAATCCCCCAGTGAGGGGCTGGGGTGTGGCTCAGTGGTAGAGCACTGCCTAGAATCCCCTAGTGAGGGGCTGGGGCATAGCTCAGTGGTAGAGCACCTGCCTAGAATCCCCCAGTGAGGGGCTGGGGCATAGCTCAGTGGTAGAGCACCTGCCTAGAATCCCCCAATGAGGGGCTGGGGTGTGGCTCAGTGGCAGAGTATCTGCCTAGAATCCCCCAGTGAGGGCCTGGGGGTGTGACTCAGTGGTAGAGCCCCTGCCTAGAATCCCCCAGTGAGGGGCTGGGGTGTGACTCAGTGGCAGAGCCCCTGCCTAGAATCTCTCAGTGAGGCAGTGAGGTGGTAGAGGTGTGGCTCTTAGAAACCCCCAGGGAGGGGCTGGGAGTGTGACTCAGTGGCAGAATACTTTTGTAGCATGTAGGGGGTCCTAGGTTTACTACCCCAATTAAGATAGAGATAGAGTGGGGGAGGATAACAATACTACTAATAAAAGAAAGCATTGACTTTAGAGTAGGGCTCCAGCCTAGGCATCCAGTTCTTGGGATTGAACCCATCTCAGTCCCTGGAAGGAAGTCTGGGCCAGGGTACGGAGACTGCTCACAGTCCTGTCACTGGAGGAAATTGGGCAGCAGGTCATGGATGCTTCATGGTAGCCAAGAGCTACTGGAGAAGTCCAGGGCATGGAGGCAGGACTCCCGAAAACAGCAGCTTTGATATCATCCCTTTTCCTTCCAATGAGATAAATTGGTCTTCATTTAAGGTGATTTGACCATCGGTTCCTCCCCAGGGAAGCAATGGAGCCAGGCAAATGAGATAGTATAGGATGGGTACTCTGTGCCGGGTTGTGGGCCCCAGGCCCCTGGGCAGGACTACAGGATGAGAATAGTGTCAGTGCCCGCCCACCAGGGTTTACAAGATCATACATGTGGCATGTTCCACAATATACATAAAGTAGCATAAGCATGTGGTAAACAGATCTGGGTTTAGATTCCACTCTCCATCTGCCAGCTGTGACATCCCTGTGTCCGGTCTAAGGACAATGATGGTGTTGGTGTGATCAGTTTCATAGGTTGTGTGGTCACCCTTTGCAAATCACAGGTGTGTGAAACACTTCCCATGTGTCTGTCCTTTGCACAGGTGCTCTGTAGAAGGGAGCTGTCATTATTTCGGATATCGTCACCTGCTCCGCTGACTGTCACTCAGTGGTAACTGTTATGTCCCCCAGAGGCTCGTATTTTGAATACTCAGTCTCCAGTTTATGGTGCTATTTTGAGAGGCCATGCTGGAGCCTTAAAAAGATAGGTCTGATTGGCAGAAGGGGAACACTAGAGGGGGGCCTTGAAGGTTACAGCCAAGCCCTGGCTCCGGTCTCACTCCCTACCTCCTGCCTCCAACAGTGCCACACTTCCCCCACCATGATGGACTGGGATCTCTTTGAAACTGTCTGCTGAAGTGACCGGTTCCTCCCGTGAGCTGTTTCTCTGGGTATTTGGTCACACTGACAGACCACACCTCTGACTACTGAGTTGGACAGAAAGACCCTTGAGAATAAAACAGTACTTCCCACTCACTGCCCAGGGGAGGTAGTTCAGGGAGATTGCACTTTGGGGTGGTGAGGGCACTCCTGCCTGTCTGCTGTCCTGCCTGCGAGGTGAGGTGACCGCCTCCTGTCTAGGAAGCAGATGAATCTTACAGTGAGAATGCTGAGGACGCAGGGGTGTGGCTGCATCTGGGCTGTGAGTCGGAGCCCAGCCCTGCTTAGCCAGCCTAGCCTAGGGAAAGTTCTAGATGGAGACACTGGTGGCCTGTAGCCTTTTTAACAGTGAGGGTAACGGAGGTGCCTGCCTGGGGCCTGTACCTGGGGTAGGGGCAGCTCAGGATGAATTGGACCATCTCAGCCAGGAGTGACCCAGGAGAAATGATGTTAGAATCCAGACCGGACAGCTGCTCAGGCCACAGTGCCTGCAGCTCTGCCCTCTCTCAGACTCCCACAGGCAGCACCGAGAGAGACAGCCTGAGGCTCTCCAGCTGACAGACTTCGTGTGTTCGGATCTCTCACTGGGAAATGAGTTCACATCAAAGCAGGTACAGCCGGCCACACAGCCTGCTCCTAGGAATCGGAGATCCTGGCTGCAGAGTTATGCTGTAAAACAACCTTCTTCAGAAAGCTAGGATAAGGTACCCAACCCTGCCATGTGGGTCTGATCCCTCTCTTCAGGGGCTCCAATATGCTGTCTGTCTCTGATTTGGGAGCCTAAACTCAGAGCCCCTGATACGCCGTTGTCTGTCTTTCTGTCTGTTCACGGTATTAATAACCCTTCTAATAAATTTCTTACCCACGATAGTCCATTTCGGTGTACGTCTTGAATCCTGTGTCCAGGACCTTTCAGGAGGTTGGTGGGGCCAGAGGGACAAAGAGGCCTGTGTCATAACCATAGCTTGGTACTAGACAGGTGTCTCTGTCTAGCATACGTAGTCCAGGCCTCCCAGTCTCTGAGACCAGGAGACCCAGCTAACCCTCTTCCAGTCAGCCCCACCGCATCCCTGGCTCTCTGGCTCTGTGGCTGTAAGTCACTGTGTCCTGGTTTCCACTCTTGCTCACTTGGTATTTCTCAAGGTGGGGACACCAGCAGCCTTTCCTGTCCGCAGGCCCAGACATGGCCAGAGGAAACCACTCTTTTGACTCCATCCACTCCCATTCTTCTCTTTTTTGACATCCAAGGAAGCAGCAGGGGCCATTTTGGACCGCTCTCTCTTTGGCATTCTGGAGTGCCATTGGTTCCTCCTGCATGGGTCCTGACCCCCACTGTTCCCTTTCCCCATCACTGATCATGAATTCTGAAGCCCTCTCCTCCATTCTCTTGACCACCTTTCTCACTGTGCACATCTGCCAGTAGGTCTTCAAAATCCTCCAGAGCATTCTCCCAAGTATCATGTGCTACCCATCTTGCTCAGAGTAAGATCTGCATCCTGTCCATGACCTTCAAAGCTCCCACTGATCTGCTTCCCTTGAACAGCCATGCGTGCTCCATCATTCTGCTCAGACATGAGATCCCCTTCTTCCACAAACACAGCAAATACATCCTGGCCATGAGGCTTTGCCCTTGGCTTTGGCTCTCCTTAGAACTTTGTTCTCCAGAAAAATGAGATGTGGCTGCCTCCTCTTCTTTCCTTCCAGACTCCACCCAGACAGCCCCTCTCCCTAAAAGCTTAGCCTCCTGTGAAACACCTGACCTTGCATCTGGCTCTGTCGCTGCCTGAAGAAGAGCCAATGGGCACCTGCTCACCTGATTGTCACCTGTCTCCTGACACTGTCAGCTCCGGGAGGTTGGGAGTGTCTGTTTGGGGGCCTGGCACTGGCTCACTAATCACATGTGACACTCTCTTGGGGATCAGGAGACGTGTGGAGGAAGTCCCCGGCTTGACTTCTGGCCTTACCAGAACATCTCATGGGACATTAGCCGCCTGAGAGATGGCCTTAGGATGTGGATGTGAAGTCTTCCACGGGCTCCTGTGTGTGTTTAGCAAATGTATTCTTGTTTTTGCTTTTGTTTTAGGATCATGTGTTTGAACACTGGGTTCCCCAGCTGGCGACACTGTTTTGGAACCTTTGAAATGCTGTCCCAGCTATCAGGAGTGCTTCCCTAGGTATCTGGGGGGACAACGCTTGAGGGTGACATTTGTTTCTGGTCCAGGTGCATGCTGTCTGGTCCCTCCTCTGTCAGGATGCAAGGAGCCCCACCACAGCTCCTGCTGCCGGCTTGGCCCTGCCTGCCCTGCCTGCCCTGCCTGCCCTGCCTGCCCTGACTTCCCTGCCTGCCCTGCCTGCCCTGCCTGCCCTGCCTGCCTGCCCTGCCTGCCTGCCCTGCCTGCCCTGCCTGCCCTGCCTGCCCTGCCTGCCTGCCCTGCCTGCCCTGCCTGCCCTGCCTGCCCTGCCTGCCTGCCCTGCCTGCCTGCCCTGCCTGCCCTGCCTGCCCTGCCTGCCCTGCCTGCCCTGCCTGCCCTGCCTGCCCTGCCCTGCCTGCCCTGCCTGCCCTGCCTGCCCTGCCTGCCCTGCCCTGCCTGCCCTGCCTGCCTGCCCTGCCTGCCTGCCCTGCCTGCCCTGCCTGCCCTGCCCGCCCTGCCTGCCTGCCCTGCCTGCCCTGACTTCCCTGCCTGCCCTGCCTGCCTGCCCTGCCTGCCCTGCCCTGCCTGCCCTGCCTTCCCTGCCTGCCTGCCCTGCCTGCCCTGCCTGCCCTGCCTGCCTGCCCTGCCTGCCCTGCCTGCCTGCTCTGCCTGCCTGCCCTGCCTGCCCTGACTTCCCTGCCTGCCCTGCTCTGCCTGCCTGCCCTGCCTGCCCTGCCTGCCCTGCTTGCCCTGCCTGCCTGCCCTGACTTCCCTGCCTGCCCTGACTTCCCTGCCTGCCCTGACTTCCCTGCCTGCCCTGTCTGCCCTGCCTGCCCTGCCTGCCCTGCCTTCCCTGCTCTGCCTGCCTGCCCTGTCTGCCCTGCCTGCCCTGCTTGCCCTGCCTGCCTGCCCTGACTTCCCTGCCTGCCCTGCCTGCCCTGCCTGCCCTGCCCTGACTTCCCTGCCTGCCCTGCCTGCCCTGCCTGCCCTGCCTGCCCTGCGGTGATGCTCTGAACCAAACCAGAAGGTCCTCTGCCCTTAAGCTCTGCTGGGGGTCCTGCCACGGCTGTGAGAGAAGTAACTGATGCAGGTGAGTTTTTTTTTTTTTCTTTTTTAACTTTGGAGATTTGTTTGCAGCCTTCATCTCTGTGGTCCTGTCTGTAAAAGACCTAAAATGTTTCCATTTTATTATTGTTTTTTTCTTAAACAACTCTCTTGAGGGGCTGGAGAGACAGCACAGCAGTGGAGCACAGTACTGCTTTTGCAGAGGACCTGAGTTTAGTTCCCAGCACCCAGCTTAGGCGGCTCACCACTGTCAGGAACTTCAGCTCCAGGAGCGCTAGCCTCCTCTTCTGGCCCCCGTGGATGTACACACACACACATAAAAATAAATAAATTTTTAAAAAATTCAACTCGATTTTGTATTGTATTGTAACGTCATCTTACTACGTAGCCCAAGCTGATGTACATGAGTGTTTCGCCTGAATGTATGTATATACACTGTTCTGGATGCCCTGGAACTGAAGTTACAGATGGTTGTGACTCGTGGAGCCGCCAGTGAGTGCTGGGAACTGAACTCAGGTCCTCTGCAAGAGCAGCCAGTGCTCTTAACCAATGAGCCATCTCTCCAGCCCCTTGACTTTTCCATTTTAACTTGGTCTCTTCCTATGCTTTTATGCTTAAAAAAAAAATCACTGTTTCAGTATGCTGCATCTGTTCTGACAGACACTAAATGAAGCGTCAACAAGGACACCCTTTCTAGATTATCTCCCGAACCATGGCTCTAGACCAGTGGTTTTCAGCCTGAAGGTCACGACCCTTTTTGGGGAGTTGAACAACCTTTTCACTGGGGTCACATATTAGATATTCTGTATATCAGATACTTGCATTACAATTCATAACAGTAGCAAAATTACAGTTATGAAGCAGCAACGAAATAATTTCACAAGGAACTGTATTAAAGGGTCGCAGCATTAGGAAGGTTGAGAAGCACTGGTCCAGACTGTACCTGGTGGGGCGGAGGTTACCCCCTAACCCTGCTTGTTGACATTGTTCTTCTCCCAAGGGCAAAGTCCTCAGGATGCAGTTCTACCGAGCCAGACCAGCTGGAGCCAGAGCCTGTCGGTAAGGTGTGTCGGGGTGTGCCCACCAGCGTGTGGTGTGCATGTGGGAACTGGAGCACACTTCCATGCCAGCTGTCTCGAGAGACGCTGGTTTATTCTCAGCCTCCCCTTGCCCCGCTGCCCCTGTTTTAGGGTTAAGATAGGGTTCTGCTATGCAGTCCAGCTGGCCTCAAACCCACTATGTAGTTTGAGGTTAGCCACAAACTCATGGTGATTCTCCTGCCTCAGCTACTGAGAGCTGGGATTATAGGCATGTGCCACCACACCCAATTTAGTTCCGGGGATTTTACAAGCTGCTACCACTTGTGGGGAGGGTCTTGACAGAGTTGGAACCCTCCTGCAGTCCCCCCTCCCCGCCAATCCTTAAAAGTCTAAGTCTCACTTCTGCCCTGCGCTCTGAAAGCCCCACATGGCTCCTTAGGTCCGGGCCTGACGAGCTGCAGTTCGGTCTTGTGTGTGTATGAGCCTGGTGACTTCATGTCCTTGACCCTGAAAGACTATAAGCTGTAGGATAGAAGGGAAACCCAGGACCCTGTGCATTGCTTTGAACCAAAGTGTCAGGGCAGCCCAGTGATAATAGAATGGCCATAGAGACAGAGCTTGTGGCTTAAAACTGGATTCTATGGGTATCAACAAATGGAGGATTCAAAGAAGCCACTTAAACCTCCCAGGCTCAGATAGTCCCGCTCCTCACACATCAGGAACACCAGCTTTCACAGACAGCTGCAACATGTGAGTCCTCCAGTGGGAGAGGGAAATCAGAGGAATTTGCCTTTCTAACAAGTTCCCCAATCCAGATGCTGCTGGCTTCCCAAGGCCCCTCTACCAGGTTAGAGAGCAGTGACAGTTACTGGGAGAGGAGACCCTCTGGCCAGCCATGCTGCCTCCAAGTCTTGAGGACAATCCAGGCATGAACTTCTGTGAGCCATCACCCATGCGGAGGCGGGCTTTTCAGGGATGCAGCTGTCTTTGAGTACTACCCGTGGTCAATGCCTCGATTCACTGAGCTTGGGTCAGATCGTTTGGTCTGTTCTGGATGCCCTATCAAGGGTGAATGGATGTTGTGTGCGTCTCCATGTTAATAGCTGTACACACCTTTCCACAGCTCTTTTCTCGGGGGACTTATCCCTTCTCAGAACAGCCCGGTCTTCCTAAAGAGGTTCAATATACTGCTGGGGTCTAATATTTGTTTGGAAAGCTGAAGGTTTGAAGTGCAGTGTGCTGCTGAGGGACAGCAGTGCCCCCAACATAGACCTATGGGATGCTGGGTCCATGTTCCCACCTCACTGCAGGGGACAGAAAGTAAGGGAGGGAGGAAGTAGAGCCAGCTGCCCCCCGAGAATGGTGGGGACTGAGGGGCACAGGGAGTCTGCCTTCTTCAGAAAGGGGAAGATTCCTTCCTTTCCGGGGAGTCTGAGAAACTGCTGCCAGGTGACAAGGCCGTAGCTGAAGAAGAAACGAGGATCCTTAGATGACATCCGGGTGGCAGACCAGGACAAGCCCGAGGCTTGCCAATCGTGAGCTCAGGATCTTGCCCCCACACAGGGCCCAGCAGAGGTAAAAGAAAAACTCTGAGATCATTCCAGAAACAAGATGGCCAACTCCCATGATGGTTAACCTTCACTGTTGACTTAGAATCACCTAGGAGACGCACCTCTAGGTTGAGCTATGAGGGGTTCCCAGAGGCTTTAACTGAGAGGAGAGGCCTACTGTGAATGTCATGGCCTTACACTATGGACTGTGGTCCCGGGCTGGATAAAAAGAAAGTGAGTTGAACTGTAAGTATCGATCTTCCCTCGCCGGGCGCTTCCTGACCACGGCTGCAGCCACCTCAAGTTCCCACTGCCGTGCCCTCCCTGCCCTGATGGACCGTACCCTCAAATCATGACCCAAAATAAACCCTTAAGCCGCTGGGATGGTTTGAATGAAAAAGTTCCCCATAGGCTCACGGACTTGGACACTTGGTCCGAGGTTGGTGATGCTGTCTGTGGTGGTGACAGACGGCCTTCATGGAGGAGGCCGAGCACTGAGTGGGGGAAGACTTTGAGTGCACAGAGCCTTGCCCCACGTCCTGCTCTCTCTCTCTCTGTTTCCTGTGACCAGCCGGCTTCCCGCTCCTGCCATCGTGTCTGCTGCCGAGTCTCTCTTAGCACCGTGAACTCTATACCGTACCACAAGTCAAAATGAGCCTTTTCTTGAGGCTGGAGGGATGGCTCAGTGGTTAAGAGCACTGGCTGCTCTTCCAGGGGACCTGGGTTCAATTCCCAGCATCCACATCACAGCTCACAACTGTCTGTAACTCCAGTTCCAGGGGATCTGATGTTCTCTTCTGACTCTGTAGGCCCCAGACGTGGTATATTCATATACATGCATGCGAAGCACACATACACATAAAATGAAAATAAATACATCTTTAAAAGCAAACAAAGAAAGAAAAAAAAACCCTTTCTTCCATAAGTTGCTTTTGGTTATGGGATTTTCTCACAGTAACAGAAATGTAATTACCAAAGCTGCTTTTGTCCAGTATTTTGTTACAGCCGTGTGAAAAACAACTGATACAGCCCCTTTCTCCAAAGGACGGGTCTAGACTGGCATTTGGCAGTAGGACATTTATTTCATGTCCCTTCTGTACGGGTCCCAGGGCCAGGTAGGGGGGCAGGAGACAAGGAGAGGGATTGCAATAAATAACACGGACAGACAGAGCGCCCTCTAAACAGCTGAGGTTAAAGGAAGATAGGAGCTGTAATGTGGGCGGGGCTTGTTGGCCAGGAGGAACAGCTGGGGAGGAGGGGGAGGCCGGGCCCCAGGACCTCACTGTCTCCTGCCCTGCCCCTTCCTGCCCTCACCCCTAACACTTTGAAGAGGAAGGGAGCCCACAGCCAGTGAGGGCCAGCGAGGGTCCTGCTGGGGGTAAGCCACAGGGCCAGCCCCCAGCTCCGTCACTTGACTCGGATTTCGGCGTACTCAGCCAGCTCCTCCGTCAGGGTGTAGCTGTCCTTGGTGGGTTGTTTTCCCAGGTCTGAGTGAGAATAACTGAGGTCCAGCTCTGGGGGTTCCCCCCGAAGACCCAGCAGCCTCCTCTCAGATCCCAGGCGCCTCTTGCTCTATGGAGGGGAGAAGATGACCATCAGCGGGGTCCTCTCTGACTTTTCCCCATGCAAAGACTGGGGTGCTGGCACCCCTTTCCTCAGGGGCCACCAGCTCAGGGAGCTCCACAGTCAGAGTCCCATTCAGGATGGGGGACCTTGCAAGTGCTGATACCCACTAAGGACACATCTTTTCATTGCTAACCTTGACAATTGCCTAAGAATTCCAGGCTCCAGGGAGCCCGCTGAGAAAGTAACCTTAGGGTGCAGGATTGAACTCAGAACTCCTCTCTAGAAGAAATCTTGGTTGGACAACCCGTTTGGAAAGTCTGCAAGTGCCTGGTCCAGTAAACCTTTCTCTCTTTGGATATGGCACAGGGTCTCCCTCCTCAGTTGAGGAAATCCTGGGGGTGTGACTCCCCACTTCCCAATCTCTCTATCCCTGTCTCCCACCCCACCAGCATTTGGACACACAATAGCACAGTGGCCACAGACAGAAAAAAGGGATCAGCGAAGGGACAGACTAGACGAGGCCGGGGCTGCTGAGCGAGGCTGGGATTAACCAAAGAGAGCCACAGACGCCTGACTGGAACACACACACATGCACACCAACCCCGAGGCCCAGCTAGGGCCCGGAGGCTGGCACACTGAGGCCCCCGGAACCTACCTGGGGCTCTCAGTGACCTTCCCGGGTAGAGACCTCTCTGGACTATTGAAGAAGGAAATGCAGTCACAGGGACAGGCGGGGAGGGCGGGGCTGCCCCGGCCCCACCCCCCAGCCCTCGGGAACAGCCCCAGCAAGGAGTCTCCTCCCCAAACTCACCCCAATCCAGCCCTCCAAACACCCGCCCACGAGGCTGGCGGCCTCCTCCACCCCGCCTCCACTCTCCGCAACCTTGATGATGTGACATTCCCTAGCTAACCAGGACCCGCGGGGGTGTGGCCCTCACCTCATACTTATCAGGTGCCCCGGAGATTCGGAATTCGGGGCTGTACAGGACATGAGGGTTGTCTCCCGCTGAGAAACTGGGGCTCTCTGTGACGTTCTTTCTGCAGGGAGGCACGGCACACCGGTTTTATCGGGTCACCCTCTCCTCACACCCGAGTGGCTCCCTCCCTTCCCTGCTTCCAGGGTTCCCGTGCCTGCTGACAGGTGGAGAGCTTCAAGCAGGCCAGGAGGCTGCCGCATAGAACATGGACAGACGTGTCCCCAGGGAGACTTTCTGCCCTTCCTGCGCGCACAGAACTACCCAGGTTTGCTCACCCCAGCCTCCCACAGTTTCCCATCACCCCACTTCGAGACTCCACATCTCCAGATCATTGTGAAGGGTACTCACTTTCTGCGCGTCTGGGTGATGTAGCACACGATGGCTATCAGGATGGCAAAGGCGACCACGGCGCCCACAGGCCCAATTTTGGCCCACATCAGTCGGTCTAAGGACAGAAGGGGCAGGAACCCTCAGGGCTATTGTTAGGCCTGAGGATGTCTGGGTTCTCAGGACACTCCAGGGTCAGAGCCCAAATTTTTAGGCAGCCTCTGCTCACCAATTACAGAGTGAGCTTTTTTAGTACTGGAGTTTGAACTCTATGATCTCCTAAGCAAATGACTGATCCCTAGGCCCCAGCCCTTCTGGGGGATTCTAGACAGGTGCTCTACCACTGAGCCACACCCCAGCCCCTCACTGGGGGATTCTAGGCAGGTGCTCTACCACTGAGCCTCACCCCCAGCCCCTCACTGGGGAATTCTAGGTAAGTGCTCTACCACTGAGCCACACCCCAGCCCCTCACTGGGGGATTTCATTTACAGTCTTAGTAAATGGCTTAGAACTCATAATTCTTTGACTCGGCCTCCCAGTAGCTGGGATGACAAGTCTGGATAACGTCTTTTGCTATTTTATCGGTCTACATAGCTGGCCCATGCTCAGCGGCTTGATCATCAGCAGGAGTAGGGGTTGAGCAGATCCAAGAGCCCCCCCCCACCTTCCTGTGGCCCCCACCCCCAGATCACATCACTCACGTGCTCCCTGGAAGGGCAGCTCTAGGCTCTGGGTGCCGTAGAGATTCCTGGAGGTACAGATGACCCTGGGTGGGGCCTGGGCCTGCCCCCGCAGTGTGAGGATGCTGGTGAGCAGGAGGCCACTGCGCTCTGAGTACACGAACTCCCTCTCTGTCTCATTCACAGTCACATTGCGGGAAGGCAGCTCAAAGGCCACGGAGGGTTCCGGGTTGGATTTCACCACACACAGGCACTGCACTGTGTCTCTGGCCGCAGCACAGTGTGACTCCAGAAGGATTATGGGGGCAACTGCAAGATTAAAATCAAGGCTAAGGGTGAGATTGGGCCTCCAGGACTCCTTGGTAGGGGCAAGGCCAGGGTGTCCAGAGGTGGGTGAGCTAGCTCTGTGTAGGTTCTGGCCTAGAAACATGGAACTCCCAACCAGTCTGTAACCCTGCCCACTGCATGTTGCCCCTTCAGACTGACCACAACCCAGCAGCAGCATGGGACTTCACAGACCCTGGGAAATGATTAGGTCATCCCCAAGCACAGAAATACACCAGCCTGCACTGAGTATGATAGTGCATGCCTGCCTTTAATCCCAATACTGCTGAGGCAGAGGCAGGTGGGTCTCTGTGAGTTCGAGGTCAGCCTGGTCTACTTAGAGCTCCAGGCCAACCAGAGCTACATAGTGAGACTCTGTCTCAAACAAACAAATCCACCAGCCTAAACCAACACCCCACACTTGTACACACCCTCAGGCCTCCTGTGATCAGTGACAGTCTTTGAAGATTCAAGAGAGAGACAGAGACTTGAGTTTGAAATGACAGGTACCTCAGAAGGACACTCTGAGGTTTCTCACTCCGCACAAGATGGGGGGATCATAGTGCTCCCCCCCCACACAAGTTCTCCTAATAGATACCTTACATGGACCACCATGACATCCAAGGATTCTTTCTTTGCATCCTGACCCATACCAGCCCGGGTGTTTGAAATGCTCCTTGTAAGACTCTCCTGCCTCTGCCACTGAGGTGACTCCAGCCTTGCTATGACAAAACAACTATTCTCCCATCTGCACCGTCTCTAACTTTGGCCATGGACTCTCGTTGTGGTTGGGGTGATGTTTTCCAAAAGGGACCCATGGGCTTTGGCCATTTGAGCATCCACGCTATAGCCTCCTTTGGCAGTGTCCTTCCCTCTTCCCTGGCCCTGACGATGCCCCCCACTGGCTTCCTCTCCTGGGAACCCCTGGAATCCCCATCCCCTTCACTCCCACCAACATCCCCCTCCACCCCAGGTTACTTGGTTGAGCCTTGCTTCCGCAGCTTTGATTACACACGGAGTCTAGAATGGTTTTTTTCCTTTCATTTTTCTAGGATAGAAGTCATATTACAATGTTGAATGAGTCTTTTGGTTTGTTTGCTTTTGTTTTTTTGAGACAGAGCCTTGTTATCTAACTCTGAATAGCCTGGAACTCTCTGTGGTTTTCTGTCTCCCAAGTGCTGGGATTTCCAGGCTTGAGTCACCATGCCCAGCTAAATTATTCAGTGTGTGTGTGTGTGTGTGTGTGTGTGTGTGTGTGTGTGTAAGAGAGAGAGAGAGAGAAAGTTGTGCATATATGTGCAGTTGTCCATGTATAGATACATGCACATGTGGATGCCAGACACTGGTGTCTTTCTATCACTCTCTACTTATTTTTTGAGACAGGGTCTCTCACTATACTAGAGGTCATCATCTGGCTGGCCAGCAAGTCCTTGGAATCCTCCTGTCTCTGCTCCCAGTACTAGGATTACAGGTGTCTGCCATCCCACACGGCCCATGGCTTTCTTTGTCTTTTCTTCAAACATGGGGGCATGTGATTTGAACTTGGTCCCTCATGCTTGTACAGGAAGCACGTAACACACTGAGCCACTTCCCCAGCCCCTAACGTATGCTTTTAAAACTGTGTTCATTTGTCATCAACTACCTGACACCTCTCTGCTGCCTCTAGACCAGTGCTGAGTGAATTCTGCTCACACAGGCAAAAGACCATCAGCTCACCGACTCTACCCACTTCCGAGCACCGAGGAATGTGCCAGTAACAGTGATGGGCAGAAAGTCACAGGAGCAGATAAATCTGCACCAGAGGGGAGCGATTGCAGCTGGCGCCTCAATGCATCTGTCTCTAAGCCTGCAAAGGTAAAACTGATGGGCCCCAGGTACACTCTGCTCCAAGTAATCAACCCAGCCCAGAGGAAAAGAATAACACCAAATCTGAACTAAAAAAGAGAGGATTCTAGAATATTTCTGAAAGACTGGTGACAAGTGCCCTCCAGATGCTAGAGTGCTGGTGCCCTAGCTGTGTGTGTACTCAGTATCTTTTCAGCTTCTCAGAAGTTCCAGATGCTAGAGTGCTGGTATCCTAGCTGTGTGTGTACTCAGTACCTTTTCGGCTTCTCAGAAGTTCCAGATGCTAGAGTGCTGGTATCCTAGCTGTGTGTGTACTCAGTATCTTTTCGGCTTCTCAGAAGTTCCAGAAAAATTATACAACCCTTTGGCATGATTCAAACAATGGAGAGTTTTGGGGGTGCCTGGCTTTGGCATCCCAATTCTGCCATCTACTGGCTGAGTGTGGCCAGTGAGCCTTCAAGATGGGTACATAAAGGTGGGGGGACTTTTGGGTTTGGGTTTTTTTGAGTCAGAGACGTGTGTGTGTGATAGATAATGCCCAACACTGTGGAACTACCTGGGAAGGGAGTCTCAGTGAGGGGCTGTGCGGGATTTTGATTAATTGAGTTCATTGAAGAAGGAAGACTCACTCTGAAAGTGAACAACATCGGTTCATGAGGCCATCTGTCCCCTGACACACACTGAATGAAAAGGAGAGAGAGGACTGAGTCTGGCATTAACTCAGGGCTCTCTGCTCCTGGCTGTGGATGTGATGTGACCAGCTCCTTCAAGTCCCTGTTAACATGATGTTCCCACAATGATGGGCTGTAGCCTGGAAACATGAGCTAAATAAACACATCTCCCCTAAGTTGCTTTCAGGAGAGTATTGTATCAACAACAAAGAAAATTAAGATGGCCAGGCTGGCCTCAGGCTCCCTAGGTAGCCAAGGTTTAACTTCTGATTCTTCTGCCTCCGCCTCCTGACTGCTGGAATTTGGGGGTTGGGAGAGTGCCGACATGCCGGGCACATGCAACACTGTAAATACAACCCAGGGCTTCATACATGCTAGCTAAGCACTCTACCAACTGAGCTACACCCCAAGTCCCTGGAGAAGGGGATGTACTGTTAGCTCACAAGAGGCTATGGGGCTCCGGAGACAGGTGAGTGAGCATGTATGAAATGCTCAGCGTCCCTACCAAGCACTTACATCTGTAGAGATGAAGCATCTAGCAGAGGCAGCACATAAAGCTTTGGCTGTAGGTGACAAATACCCAGGCTTGAGTCCCAGGAAAAGCCAGGGGGACAAGACGATGGGGTCTAAGGATGCAGAGGACACTTTCCTTTCATCCTCACAGTCAGTTATGAGGTGCTTTCGCCATCTTTTTGCAGAAAAAGGAGCTGGGACTGGGGGCGTGGCTCAGTGGTAGAGCCTGACATGCATAAATAAGCCCTGGATTCCATCCTCAGCACTGTAAGAGGTGCAGATTAGAGGTCAGCACTGCAAGCCAGGCAAAGCTGAGGAGGAAGCCTGGGGAACTGGAAACAAGGAGATGGCATTCCTTGTTGGGAAATTTCTGGAAAGCTGGAGGAAGAGGAGTCACAGCTAGGACTCGGCTGCTAACCTCCTGTAGTGACACAGGCATAGGGCTGGGCAGAGGGGAAGGAGTCTTCCACAGAGAGGCCAGGCCAGGTGCTAGTTGGCAGTGTAGTAATTACTTTCACTTCCAAGACATTAGCTTATCCATGTGTCCTTAGCATGCCCCTGACTGTGCTGTGTCTGCTAATAAGCTTGGCGGCTCCTTGCTCCCATCCCCCACCTCTCAAGAGCACATCGCAACGGCTCAGTCGGCAGCGTTTGAGCTAAGGGTGGTCAGCTCTAGGCAGTACAGAGCAGAGTCAGGCCACCTGAGTCTGATTCTCAAAATCTGCTATTTCTTAGCTGCACGGCCTTGGGCAAGTGTCCTCACCTCTCTGGGCCTGAGTTTCCTTCTCTGTAAGATAGGCATTGGTGTCATGAAGATGAAATGGGACCCTGAGTATAGCACATCCAACAGTGTCTGGTACCTAGCAATGCTCTCCATTTTAATTACCATTTTAACTGCACAGTTTTAACTGTAACCACCGGATCCTGAAACCCCTCGATCAAAAGCTCTCTTTACTCCCAGGATGCAGTTAGCATGGGTTCAGCTTCTCTGCTGTTCCCCATCCTTATCAGGGAGCAGGGGCAGGCAAAGCAGGCCCTGACTGGGATGCAAGGGGGCCTCCCAATTACCCAGGTGTCCCCACTGAGCCCAATGGTGGAAGCGGTGGGGGAGGGGCACTCACACTCCACAGATAGGTTGAAGGCAGTGGCGGTCTGGCCGTACTGGTTCTCAGCCACACACCAGTACTCCCCATCATCCTCCGGCGTCACTGCAGGGAGTTCCAGCTGCAGCTGACTCTCATAGATGACTGTAGCCAGGATCTGCTTCTCCTTGAAGATGGTAAGAATGGGGTCTGGGTTGCTCTGTGTGGAGCACAGGATGGAGACAGTCTCCCCCTCTACGGCCACCACTGTTCCATTCACCGTGGGTTTCCTAGGTGCATCTGGGGGAAGACAAAATATCAGAACCCATGGGAACTGCTCTACTTGCTAGCAGGCCAATTCCCACCACCAAATGTGACCCCTGACACTTCAAATCTACAGCATCCATCCAGAATGGCATGGCTTGTCATTCTGCAGACAGAGAGATTGCCCTTTTTTATTCTTTTTTAAATGCTGTTTATTTGTTTATTTGCTTTTGAGACAGGCTCTTGCCATGTAGCCCTAGCTGACCTTTTACTTCACTATATAGTCCAGATTGACCTTGAACTCATGGCAATCCTCCTGCCTTAGCCTCCTGAGTGTTGGAATTACATCTGTGGCCTGGGAGCTTGTCTTTGGATGCGAGCACTGCCTACCCCTTCCCAGCTGTGCAGACTTGTGTCTTAACCCTGGGACTCATTTTTCCCATCACAAAAATGAACTTAATAATCCCAGCTTCACAGAACAGGGGTGATCATCCAACATGTGATGAGACCCTTATAAGTGACAGGCATGGTTCCAGCTGAGCAATGCCCCGTGGGAAGGTGCTATGGGAGGAAATAAAATACATTTTCAGCCAGAGGATTTGTGCTTAAGAAACAAAAGCTTGGGGAGGAGGAATTAGGTGGTCATGGTTCTAAGCAGGATGGTGAAGAAGTCTTGAGGGAACTGAGCAGGAGGCGGAGGGGATGCCAGGGCAAAGAGCATGTGTGTGAAGCAGTTGGGAAGTGCTGAGTGAACATTGGCTGTGACTGTCTTTATTATCCCCAGCCCTGGGCACTTTGCCTCAATACATATTTGTGAATGAATGAATGAGTACATGCATGAATGGGCTGTGCTTGGTTCTCAGTTAAGTGTCCCGCTCTGACAGCATCCCTCTCCAATTACAACCAGGTCTGTGCAATGGGCTCATTGATGCCTGGGGTCTCCTCGGCCCTCCCATTAAACTTCAACTGGGCTAGCCAGATGGCTCAGCCAGTAAGGAAACTTGCTGTCAAGCCTGATGACCTGAGCTGAATCCCTGGGACGCATATGGTAAAAAGTCAAGACTGAACATCCACACAGCATCCTGGAATGTACAACCCCTCCCACGACCCCCGTCACACAAATAAAAATTAAATAAATGCTAAAAACTTTAGCTACAACTGTCCTTATTTTTAAATGCAAATAAGTCCCTGGTGTTTAAGGCTGGTCCTTCTGAGTGAAGTCTTTCCCAATGTCTGTTTCTGCAGGGCTGTATGGGTGCCCCGGGTCGGGGGACTCACACATGACGCTCAGCTCCACGGTGCGGTTGTCCTGGCCATAGGCGTTCTCTGCCAGGCAAGCATAGACGCCGTCCTCCCCCGGTGTCACCTCCTCCAGATCCAGGTACAGGCTCTCGGCCACTGCCTCGCTCAACACCGTCCCGTCCCGCATCCAAGTCAGCAGCGGCAGAGGGTTGCTGTCAGCCCCACATAGCAGGCTGACGTGGGAGCCCTCAATGGCCTCCACGGAGGAATTCATCTCCACAATCACTGGGGGGTCTGAGGCCCGGGATAAGGCGGAAGGTCAGAGTCAGATCCAGACCCGCTCCACCAGCCCAGGTCCCGCCCTCAGGTCCCACCTTACAGGCAGGCCCCTTCTCTGGGTCCTACCCCTCCAGGACCTACCAACCAGACCTAATTCTACCCTAGGCCCCCATCCCTCCCAGCGTGCTCAAACAGCCGAGGTCCCGCCCCAAGCCCCACCCTCCAGGTACCACCCACCAGACAGGTCCCACCCCCAACACACCGCCTACCAACAAGGCCCCGCCCCAGTCCCCACCCATCCAAGCCCCTCCCACAGTCACCCTACCCGACCACTCCCTGTCTCGACTCTTCCAGGCCCCGCCCCTGCCCCAACCCGCACCCAGGCTCACACTTGACATCCAGGCTGGCGTAGCCCTCGAACTGCAAGGTGGTATTGGGAAAGGCAGCCTGGCAGCCCAACCGGTGGCCGTTGGCCTCTCTAGTGGGCACGAAGTGCAGCAGCGACACCTGCACCCAGGTGCCTTCATCCTCACGCAGCCGACCCAGCACAGTGGGCTCCCCCAGCCCCTCGTGACCCAACCAGCTCAGCTCTGGACGCAGCTCCGGGCAGTTGTCCGGCACCATACAGCTGACCTCCACTTCACTTCCTGCCACCACCTCCGGGGGCACCACGATGTTGGGGGTGTCTGTGTATGAGGTAGAGGAAAAGGAGGGTTCTGGAAGCTGCAGCCCCAGGCTGTAGTCACGCCTACCTTGCCCAGCTCCACTCCTGGAACTTTATCCCTCTGAGTCGCCAGTGCCCCACAGCTACACCCTTCCCTGGTGTCGCACCTCCCCCACCCACACCACCCTGACCCTAAGCACTTCACAGAGCAAGCCAGGACGCTAGAATAAAGCGACAACAGTACTGAAAGAATGCTGTCGCTACGCTCGCTTTGCATCTGAAGACGTTGAGGCCACAGTTAGGGCAGCATAAAGGCTTTGGCCCCTGCCTCTGCGGCATCTGTGAATTCTGTTCCATTAGATTCCTCTCTGGTCCCTGTATGTATCCCCTACCTGGGCTGCTGGCTCGGAGGGGAAGGGGAGCAGTTGGCAGGGTGCAGTGTGTGTGTGTGAGTGTGAAGTATTGTCCTGGTTGGGTTTGTGTTGACATGAGTCATCTGGGAAGGGGAACCTCAACTGAGAAAACGGCTCTATCAGCCAGGGCGCCCTGCAGGTACGTCCGCGAAGCATTTTCTCGGTTAATGATCGATGTGGGAGGATTTAGCCATTGTGAGCAGGGCCATCTTTAGGCAAGTGGTCCTGGAAGGTATGAGATAAGTTGCAGGATGTGAGACTGAGGAGCAAGCCAGTAAGTAGCAATCCTCTGTGGTCTGAGTTCAGTTCCTGCCTCCAGGAGGCCTTGAGTCCCTGCTCTGGCTTCCCTCAGTGGTGAACTCTGACCTGAGCATTAACTGTAATATGCTCCGCCCTCCCATGTTGCTTTTGGTCACTGGGTTTATCACAGCAATAGAAAGCAAATTAAGACAAGTATATTATAGGAGTGAGGAGCTGGCGTGTTTTGTGGACGCCATGTGCATGGTTTGTGTGTGTGATGCATGCATGCCCTGGTGTGCTGCGTGTGTGGCATGGTCTCTTTCTATGTTAAAGCTGTAGTCTGGCTACCCACAAAGACCAAATACTGCTGGGAAACATAGCCTAAGATCCCTAATTAGGGAAGCTTCTCATAAATCAGGCAGTGGGAGTCCCTGAAGCCAGGAAGGGGCTTCTGTTTTAATTGCCAAACCTGGCCATAGCTACCTGCAGATTTTTTTCCCCTTTTCTTCCCTCCCCTGCAAACACAGTTTTGAGGCTTGACTCTTGGACCTCATACATGTAGTTAACATTCTACCACTGAGCTACATCCTCAGTCTGTGTTGTCAGACTTGAGGCAGACACCATCACCCACTAAGCCATTTTGTGACACACACACACACACACACACACACACACACACACACACACACACACACACACCGTCATATTAGGAATAGAACCATGCAAGGCTAGGACAAGAATTTGGCTGTTACCCGGAGACCTCCAGTGTTGGTTTCTATGGCAAACTGTGCCTGACAGCAATGGTCCTGTGTCTACCAGCCAGAGCTTAGATCTGGTACTGCAAACCGCTCCCAGCCTTAAAACCGCGACCCACCAGCTGTCACACTGTTCTTAGCTCTGCCTCACATGAGAAAACTAAGATCCAGCAAGTGTAATCAAGGCACCCGAGGTCACCCAACTAAGGCAGGCATCTAGAGGCCTCACCCCTGACCCCGGGTCCCCTCTGTCTTTAGCTCTAGATGTCTCTAGAAGAATAAGAGCAACCTCAGAGGGTCACCAGACTACTCAGGGCCCGATTTGTTTATGTCTGTCATCCATGTGACCCACGTGGGCACTGGGGTTTGCATCCAGCAAAATCGACCTCTTCTGGGTCTGAGCTGGTGGCACAGGGGCCGAGGACACCCACCTGCTCCTCCCTCTCCTACCCAGCCTTGCTGCAGCCCCCCCCCCCAGCCCACTCAACCCTGGGGGACCCACTCACTGATGATGTCCAGGACGCTGTGCTCTGAGAAGGTGTACTGGTTATAGCCGCCCAGGTCCCCTCGGAAATAGTATTTGCCCCCCAGCTCGGGGCTGAGTGTGCTGAGAAGCAAGGTGCAGTTGCGTAGACCCAGGTCTCCCAGCAGGCGGCTGCGGCCCTGGAAGCTCTCGTGGACCACTTGTGTGCGGGACTTGAAGACCACCGGTGGGTAGTTCTTGGGGTAAGGACTGTTGAAATACCAGACGCCGTGGACCACAGCCGGCCGGAGCTCATCAGGAAAGTCGAAGCGGCACGGGATGGAGACACATGTGCCCTCAAAGGCAGAGATGGATGAGGGCATCCAGGCACCCCAGTGGCCTCCTCGAGAAGCTAGAGGTGGGCAGGAGCACAGACGTTGAGGGACAGAGCCCACTGCATTATCTCTAACAGTTCCCAACATGGGCCACTGGACTGGGGTGTTGGGGCTGGGACATATCTCCCAGCCATTACCTGAAATCATTATCCAGAACAGAGGCAGTGTGGTGAGGAAGATCATCTTGTCCAGCAAGTGAGCGAGCTGCGGCTGAAGAGGAACAAGAGTGAGTTGTTGTGGTTGCTGCTGCTTGCTTTTCCGAGACAGGGTTTCTCTTGGATCTCACTCTGTAGACCAGGCTGGCCTCGAACTCACAGAGATCCGCCTGCCTCTGCCTCCTGAGTGCTGGGATTAAAGGCGTCTGCCACCAGCAGCTAACAGTGAGTTTGGAAAAGGCCACAGGAGGTTATCTGCTGTTGTCATTTATAAATGCCAGGCTTCTCGTTCTGCAGTGACCCCACATTCTGCTCATCAGAGCTGGCTGCTGGAAGATGGGCACAGCTCCCAGGCTTAAAGCCAGTCACCCAGGGACGTTGAGCAAGCTGCCCAAAGTTACCCAGCCCAAGCAGGGGCCCTGACACCTCATTCCTGACCCCAGTTCTCCCCTGCTCTTAGCCCCAGATGTCTCTAGAATAATAGGAGCAACTGTTCTTCAGTGGGCAGCCAGATCCTTTAGGGCTCTGTTTGGCTCATGTCCGTCATTCTCATAGCTCAAGTGGGCACTGGGCTTACAACTCTGGTGCCTGTGAGGTGGGTGCAATTACTGTTTACATCTCAAGTCCTGAGGGGTACAAAGCTTGCCCAAGATCACACCACAGCGGCTCTGCAGACTCTGCGGCGGCCAGGCTGTGCTGTCTCTGGGTGGTAGTGGCAGGTTAACAATGACCTAAGCACCATCATGCCTGCTTCTCCACCTCTCAGAGAGCGCTAGGCAAAGGCGGAGCCAACACTCCTGTAGTCAGAAGTGGGTTATCGGGCACAAGAAAACATGGGTATTTTACCCATTACCTCAGTCTCCCTGAGTTGGAAATATCTCCTGATTCCACTTGAAATGGCCAGTCAACCTAGAACACAAGTCAGACAGGAGTTAGGCGTGAAGGCCTGAGCACCCTCCACCCCGCTCTTCCGTGTGTACTACGGGCTGTGTCCCTGTCGTAAGAACATCCATGTGGTCTCTGGTACCCACGGATACCCAGGATGCTCCCACAAGCCTCAAAGATGCTGTACCACAACAACACCCCCCACAAAAGCTGGGGTGTGGGAGAACTGTGGGGAGGGGAGGAGTGGGTGAGGAGTGGGGAGAAGGAGCAGATGAGGCCTGGGGGTGGCAGGCAGGGACCCAGCCTCATCAATGACTGGGTTTCACAACATCAGCATTCCCAGCATGCCGTGTGAATTCCTGCCGCCCTCTCCCACCCGCAGCGGGCCCTGGGTGTCCCCACCCTCACCAGAGGCCAGTGACCAATACAAAAGAGCCCTGTTCCCCTGGGGGTGTGGGTGCCCCATCCTAGGGACCTCCTGGGGGTAGGTGGGGCATGAGTGAGAACTTGGTCGCTCCTGACTGGGCTCTGCGAGGGTCCAGGAAGAGCCAGAGGTGATGGCCTCTTGGCCCCCCGCTGCTCTGTGGGTCGCTTGGGACTGGAGCCAGGATTTTGAAGTGGCTGCTCCCCCCCAGCCCACCCCGCCTTGACTGCCCTCTTCCCACAGATGCAGACACATGCCCAGAAACATGCAAACGCTGGTAGGAAATGTGACAGCCAGGAAGAACAGACTCACACAATGGCGAGTCGGAGATTCGTGAGGACACATCGCTGCCCTGAGACCCCTGTTTCTACAGAGAAGCATCTGTGCACAGTGCAGAGACCACCTGACTGCCCTCAGTTTTCGACATGCATGCCCGGCAGTCATGGCTCTGACTGTCATGCTCACAAGTCACAAGGACCTGCACACACACTGAGGTGTGACTACGGAGCTCCCCACCCAGACACATCTATGGGCGCAGGGCAGCCGTGGCTGGAAGGACCTGAAGATACCCAGAGGTGAGAACCAGCAGATTCAATGTAGGCAGATGGGTCATAGAGGCATGCACACCATGCATTCTCTACTGGGGCAAATGGTAGTCTTGGGGTGGGGTCCCAAGCAGTCCCAGCTGGGACGCTGATTTGAAGCTTGCTAAAGAATCACAATGCTAGTATTTCTAAAACAAGCAGCCCCCATATCTGTAGTGTTAAATTTCCACTGGAGAAGCCAGGCATAGTGACAGCACACCTCTTATCCCAGAACATGGGAGGGGAGGCAGGAGGATCAGGAGTTCAAAACCAGCTTGGGCCACCTTGGCAAGTTGGAGGTTAGCCTGGGCTACTCGTGGCCCTATTTCAACAAACGAAAACAAATCCAAGGGAGGGGTGAAGACAGAAAAAACACACCTGCAAATCTCTTTAGAGAGAAGGATAATGAAAAGGAGTTGAGGGCACCCCAGACGGATGCAAGGGGGAGGTGGACGAGAGTGCCTCACCCTCTCACCCTCACCGCGTACCCAGGTGTTCAGAGCCTGCTGGACTCACCCTCCTCCACACGGTGGCTTTAAGGACCTAATGCCTCTGCATCCTTCCCTTCTCCCTCAGCCCAGATCACTGTCCCATCTCTCCCAATTTTGGGAGCCCCAGGGGAGCTGGCACTGCAGAAGCTGCCCCCATCATGAGGTGTGTCCATGACTGAGGTCCCCTTGTCTCTTCTTCTCAAAGCCCCATCGCTGTCCCCACTCACCACTGTCTCCACTAAGATCCCAATCCGTTACAAAGCGACACCTTGCCCCATTCAAAATGAGTGACCCTCCAGTTCACAGTGACACTCCTCAGCTTCTTGGCACACCTGACCTTGCACACACCCTGGCTCCCAGTGCTCCCGACCCCCTGGGGGCGGTTTGCCCCTCCTTCACCTTAGCTCTCTCTGCCTCAGTACTCACTTGGATGGTCTGGCTTCTGCACCCTCTGCTCCGCTGGCCCGGCTCACAGTCCCTTGGCTTCCCAGGGTCTAGGCCCCCACTTGCCAGCCCCTCCTCTCCCCCCGGGTGCCAGGGGCCGCCTGCCTCCAGGGCCCAGCTCCTCCCTGCCCTCGGGGGAGGGGGGCACAAAGGGGCCCTTGTCACCACAAAGCTGGGACCGGGCAGCCTGACGCCTGGGTCCTACCAGCTCCTTCCTAGAGAAGATGAGGGTCTGCCTGCCTTGCTCCTCCCCCTTCCTCCATTCATACACACCCTAATTTGGGAATTGAGGAGGTAGGAGTGGCCTCATGTTTCTGAAAGTTCCCTGTTGAAAGGTGAGACCTCTTGTCTTCGAGGAATTGGTGGCAACATTAAGTGTGATCTTGGTCCCAAGAGGCCAATGGAGCCCGGTTGCCAGGAGGAGGGGATACAACCTCTCCTCCTTTGGCTCCACAGTCACCTCCACCACCTTGAGTCACCTCTATAGGGTGCTTCCCCTCCTGGTCTGTTTTCTCCTTGACATTTCTTGTCCTCTGAATGACCATAGCCTCTGTCTCTTGACAAGGCCCTTGAGGACAAGGGCCGTCCGTGTTGTTCTGAGTCTCCACCGGTTAACAGTGCTTGCATATGGTCTGCTAACGCCCTATGGCATTTGGGACTCAGAGATGTTTTCTTATCCCTCGTCCCTGGAAAGATGTCCCACCCCATCCTTCCCAAGCCCAGCCCTGCTCCTCCAGAAGCACAGCACTTAATGCTGGAGGCAGCAGCTTCTCCTCTTAGAAGTTATGCTTATTGATTTACTTATTTAGGTTTATGTTGTGTGTATGGATTTTTTTGTTGTTGTTGTTATTGTTTTGTTTTGTTTTGCTTGGGACAGGGTTTCTCTGTGTAGCTTCGGAGCCTATCCTGGAACTCACCCTGTAGCCCAGGCTGGCCTTGAACTCACAGAGATCTATCTGCCTCTGCCTTCCGAATGCGGGGATTAAAGGCATGGGCCGCCACTGCAGCCAGGCTGTATGGGTGTTTTGTTTGTCTGCATGTCTGTCCATGCACCACTTGTGTGTTTGGTGCTCATGGAAGTCAGATGAGGCATCCGACCCCCTGGATCTGAAATTACAAACGGTTGTGAGCCAACACGTGGTTGCTGGGACCTGAACCCAGGTCCTCTAGAAGAACAGCCATGCTCTTACCCGCTGAGCTGTTTCTCCAGCTCCTTGTTTGTTCATTTCTATCCAGTTCATTAGAAAGCCAGAAGCAGGGGCTGGAGAAATGATTGAGTGGGTAAGAGCACTGGCTGATTTTCCTAGAGGATCTTGGTTCAATTCCCAGAACTCACACAGTGGCTCACAATCGTGTGTAACTTCAGTCCCAGGGGATCCAACGTCCTCTTCTGGCTTTAGTGGGCACCAGGTATACATGTGTGTGGTGCATAGATATGCATGCAGGAAAACACCCATAATCAGAAGATAAAGATAATAACAAGTAAAAAAAATTAAGGCCAAAAGCTTTGATTTTGAAACAGATTCTCACTGTGTAGCTCTGGCTGGCCTAGAACTCACTCTGTAGACCAGTCTGGCCTCAAACTCAGAGATCAGCCTGCCAAGTGTGAAGGTTAAAGACCTCCACCACCATGCCTGGCCTGTTTGTTTTTGAGACAGGGTCTCATGAAGCCCAGAATTACCTCAAACTCACTGTGTATTCCAGGATGTTTGTTTGCTTAGTTGGTTAGTGTGTGTGTGGATTTGTAACTGTACCTCAGCTGCATGTGGAGGTCAGAGGACAACCTGTGGGAATCCCTTCTCTCCTCTCATCATGCAGGCCCCAGGGAGCCAGCTCAGGCTTGGTGTCCAGCACTGCTACCCACTGAGCTTTCTTGCTGGCCCACTCCTCCTCCCTCCCTCCCTCCCTCCCTCTCTCCCTCCCTCCCTCCCTCCTTCCCTCCCTCCCTCTCCCCCTCCCTCCCTCTCCCTCTCCCCCTCCCTCCCTCTCCCTCTCTCCCTCCCTCCCTCTCTCCCTCCCTCCCTCTCCCTCCCCCCCCCTTCCCCAGGTCTCTTTAATTTTTTTCTTTGAGGCTGTCTTGATATATAGTGCAGGCTGACCTCCAGCTCATTTTGTAGCCCAGGCTAGCCTTGATACAACATACCCAAGTCTCCAGAGTGCTGGTATTATAGTGCTGGCCTCTGACCCTCCATTTAAAAACTGTCCTTTCTTTCCATAAAGTTCAACATGACTGAAGCTGGCCACCTTGCCCTTCGGGATTCTCTCTGGTCCTTCTTCTTGTCTAGCTTGGAGCCGTGAGAGAACAGGCGTCCCACAGAAGCCTGCCTGTGTATTTGTTTGGATCTTTAAAACAAGGCTTTTGTGCACACACGGCTGTGATGGCTCCCTGAGCTGGGTGAGGATCCTCTGGGTGTGGAGTCCACAGTGGTCCTAATCAGGCATGCTCGGGCAGCGTGGTTGAGGTGGCATGGCACACAAGGAGTTTTACTGCCCTGCAGAGGCCAGAGTGGCGGGGAGTGGGGGTGGAGAGTCCTCTTTTCCAGGAGTGAGGGCAGGGGAATCCCTTAGACTAGGGGTCAGATCAGGAGTCAGGAAGACTGGATTTGGGGGGAGTGCCACCCCCACCTCAGGCTTCATGATGTCAGACTCTGCCCGTGCCTTTCCCAGCCTGAGACAATGGTCCATTGAAAGTGGGGTGGGGCTTGAAAGCCTAGGTTCCGGAGAAGAGAGAGCCCTGGTGCCTGGACTTCGGGGGTAGATATGAAGATTCTAGGGTGCCCTGTGCCACAGGTGTCCAACCACACCAGTGTCACTGAGTTGGTGTTCCTGTGCAGAGGGGGTAGTCTGTCGGTTCCAGGTATGAACTGGAGGCAGTCCCTAGAGAAGGGAAACGGGCAGGTGAGTCCCATTGAGAGTCTGGTGTTGAGCCAGGGGACTGGGCGGGGCCCACCCATGACAGTGGAATGGATGGAATGGGAGCCAGAGAGGGGCTGGGTAAGGGGCTACCTGTCACAGATCAGCCGATGCCTTCAAGAAAACAGGTATTCAGTCTGCAAGGGCTGGGCGCCGGGGACACATTTCCAAACGAGAATGTATTATGTCATATCCTTTCAGGCTTCGATTTCAGAGTCAAGTTGCCAGCAGGGTTACTTCCTATTGAGTTCAGAGAGGAGGATCTACCCCAGGCCCCAGCCTCCCAGCCCCTCACCCCCCAGCCCCTCCACAACCCAGCCCTGGACTTGGAGGTTTGCATATTCACACAGAGCTCTACTTGGATCTGTCTTTGTTCAAATCTCCCCTTTCGCCAAGACATCAATCATATTGGATTAGAGCCCACCATTATGGTCCATCTTAACTGCCACCCTCAGGGAAGACCTCTCACCAAAGCCAGCTGTGGTGGCACACACCTGTAATCCCAGCACTTGGGAGATGGAGGCACTTCACTCTCCTCCTCAGCTGCATTAAACCCTGTCTTATCCTCCCTCCCTCAAAAGAGACCCCATCTCCAACTACAGTCACATTCTGAAGGACTGGGGTTTAGGATGTCAGTATATAAATGGGGGCAGACACAGAAATTTTGTGTGGTGTAATGATTTTTGCTTGTTAGTCCAATTTTATCCAAAATAGCATGCAAAAGGAGAAAACATCTCCAGACACGTATTGCCGATAGTGACTTCATCTCTTAATGCTGTCTTGGGCTGGGGCCTGGGGCTTGGCCAACCTGGAGTCCCTTTGTTACTCTTAGTCAGGATTGGCTATTTTATGTCAAGGGTCATCACAGTGTGGTGCCCAGGTCAGCAGCAGCTGCAGGGCTGTGTCCTGTAGCAAATTCAAGGGCCTGGGATTATAGTTCAGTTGGTAGAGTGGTTGCCTAGCATGTATAAAGCCTGGTGTTCGAGCCCCGGCCCCATGTATTCTAGGTATACTGTCCTAGGTCTGTAATTCCAGCACTCAGAAGTCAGAGGAAGGAGAATCAGAAGTTCAAGATGGTCCTCACCTATATAGTCTGACACCAGCCTTGTCTACCAGAGACCCTGTCTCAAAAAACGAGGCAAGGGGTGGAGAGATTAAGATGTGGAGTTGAACCCGGCTGTGGTAGTGCACGCCTTTAATCCCAGCATTTAGGAGGCAGAAGCAGATGGATCTCTGTGAATTTGAGGCCAGCCTGGTAAATGTAGCAAGTTGCAGGCCAGCCAAAGCTACACAACAAGACTTTTTTCTCAAAGCCAACAATTTCTAGGTCTAGCCTGTCTGCTGAATGGGAAGCTCCAGGGATGGGGCTCAGAGGCCTGCATTTGAATAGGCTTCCATAAGATCCCTTAAGATACGCTCTCATGCACACTGAAGTTTTTTGTTATTGTTGGGTTTTGTTTTGTTTTGTTTTGTTTGAGACAGGGTTTCTCTGTATCCCTGGCTGTCCTGGAGCTCACTCTGTAGACCAGGCTGGCCTTGAACTCACAGACATCTGCCTGTTCCTGCCTCCCCAGTGCCGAGATTAAAAGTGTGCGCCACCACAGCCAGCTTCCACTCTACAGTTGTAATCCCTCTGCTTCGCTTGTCACAGCTCTGGACCTTCTGGAGAAATGTGTCCAAAACTGAGAGGAAGGTGCCCAGAGCTACTCAGTGTACTCAGCACTGCTTGCTACATGTTAGTTACTTTTTTGCCAGTGTAGCAAAATACCCCTGGAAACGCTAAAAGGAGGAAGGATGTGTTTCAGTTTATGGTTTCAGAGGTTCCTGTGAGCCGTCAGCTGCCTCCATCAATTACTGAGGGCCTCAGGCAGAACATCGTGGCAGGAGTGGACACTTGTTTCCTGCATGGAGCCAGAAGGCAGAGAGAGGAACAGATGACCTCCAGGAACTTCTAAGGCACATCTCCACTCATCAGTATTTTTTATTTTTTTTTATTTTTATTTTTTTATTTTTTTGGTTTTTCGAGACAGGGTTTCTCTGTGTAGCTTTGCGCCTTTCCTGGAACTCACTTGGTAGCCCAGGCTGGCCTCGAACTCACAGAGATCCACCTGGCTCTGCCTCCCGAGTGCTATGATTAAAGGCGTGCGCCACCACCGCCCAGCTCAGTATTTTTTATTTTTTAGACAGTGAGAAAGATGACTGTACAAGATGACTGTACACTTGGCCACAAGTGAGACCAGAACTAGTCCAGAATGCCACGGGTGCGGGGCAGAGGGCTAGCGGGACTGTTTTGGTTGTAAGGAAAGTAGTCTCTTAGGTGGTCTCAGAGAGCAGATGGTGATGTCCCAGAGTCACTGAGACTTACTACCTACAGCAGCATTCAGGCCAATAACTTGGACTAGTGCCCCAGCCTTCGGCATCTCGGCCTGCAGCACCTCTGCCTCCAGCATCCCTCACATCTGCCGCTCCAGCCTTCTTGGGTGCACAAGCCAATTTACTTGGACTTCTGCCTCATCTTCTTCTCTCACGCTTCAGCCTGCCCATTCGCTTCTTCCTCCACTTCGAGTTCTTGGTTCAGGAGTTTCAAGGAAGATGGTGCTAAGGCTGAGACCTTCTTTTTCATTTTTAAATTTACTTTTGTCATTTTAAAATTGAGTGTGTGCACACGTGCAGGTGAACATGCACATGAGTGCAGGTAACTTCAGAGGCCAGAAGAGGGCATCAGATCCCCGGGAGCTGGAGTTAGAGGTGGCTGTGAGTGACTTGACCTGGGTGCTGGAAGCCAAACTCTAGCCCTCTGAAAGAGCAGTATGTGCTCTTACCTGCCCCTTCATCTCTCCAGCCAGCCCCATGGTCTGCTGGCAGGCTCCAGGACAGCTGGGGTTACAGTGAGACTCTGGTTTCATAACAGCAAAATAGGGGTGAGAGAGACCTTACCTCTGCCCTGTTAATACTGACTTTGCACATTTAGGAGGCATTCGACAGTTTTCAAAAACAATTCTCTCCTCCTCCTCCTCCTCCTCCTCCTCTTCTTCTTCTTTTTTTTTTTTTTTTTTCTGAGACAGGGTTTCTCTGTGTAGTTTTGGTGCCTGTCCTATGTATACCAAGCTGGCCTCAAACTCACAGAGATCTGCCTGCTCTGCCTTCCAAGTGCTGGGATTAAAGGCATATGCCACTGCCGCCCAGCTACACTCCTCTTCTTGACAGAATTCAATAGGCAAAAGTGCCATTACCATGAGGAATCAAGCCCCCTTGATTCCTGTAACAGGGTTGTGTTGGAGTTTTCTCCAGTCCTGTCTGGCCCACAGTCAGGACAAATTTGTCTCACCCGCCAGTCCCACAGCTGCTCAGACCCAACCAGGTAAACATACAGAGACTTACATTACTTATAAACTGTATGGCCATGGCAGGCTTCTTGCTAACTGTTCTTATATCTTAAATCAACCCATTTCTATTAATCTATAAGTTGCCATGTGGCTCATGGCTTACTGGTATCTTTAACATTTTCTCATGGCGGTGGCTGGCAGCATCTCTCTGCCCCAGCCTTCCTGTTCCCAGAATTCTCCTCTCTCCTTGTCCTGCCTATACTTCCTGCCTGGCTACTGGACAATCAGCGTTTTATTTATTAACCAATCAGAGCAACACATTTAACATGCAGAGCATCCCACAGCACTTCCCCTTTTCTTTTTTTCAAAAAGGAAGGTTTTAACTTCACATAGTAAAATTACAGATAACAAAACAATTATCAAGCAAGAATTACAGTTATAATATTTAGTCTATTTATAATATCTAGTCTATTTGTATTTGGCAAAATTAAAGAAGATATCCTATCTATCCTATATTTATGAGTCTAAAGTTTCATATTTAACTTATCTCTTATCATAACTAAGAAAATTATAACTATGTAGTCTTTAACTATACCAAAGATCTCAGAAGGATATACTATTACCTGAGAAACAGGAAGAGGATGCAAACAACTTTTGGGAGTCTTGCTAGAGTAGACAGAGACAGCTGGCAGCCTGGACAGTCACCTAATGTTCCTCTGTAAAGTTGGGGCATCTGTCTTCAGCTCACAGGCCTAGAGTCTCTCAGTCACTTTTCTGTGTCCTGTAGAATGTCTGGCAGTTTCCTCTGTGAAGCAGGAACCTGAAGGACCATTTTGCCAAGCAAAGTTCAATGGTCACCTCCCTATGGGTCTTGTATGTCCAGTGGATCAAGCAGTCCAGGCAAGAACAGTTTCTTGCCCAAATGGCTATTTTAGCCAAGAAGAAGATAAACTCCATACAGAGTGTCTTCAGTGCCCATCCTCTTCTCTAAAGTAAATCAGTGCTGACAGGAACAGACATTTCTCACTGTCCAGAAAGTCTAAATTTTTAAAACATTTTAAATGCTGTATTCTGTAGGTCTTTGAAGTGTTTGAAGATTACCTGTCTATCTGAAATATATCTATGTATACCTAGAAGACTTAACTAACATGGCTACAAGTATGATTATCATAGATGACTAATTATTAATCTATTTCTTAATTACCCATTGCAATTTTAAATGAGTTACATAAACATAATACCTCAAACAAGAGTAGAAATATATGTACAATATAACAAAATTAACTTTAAATTTGTATCAATAAACTAAAATCTATAGCAATGTAAAACATTTTAAACAAGTTGTTACTCTTTAAAAGTAGGTTCATTAATCTGCCTTTTCATCCTATCATATCTAAACAATCCCTTTTTCTTTTTTTAGAAAGAGGTTGCATTTATAATCAACCTGTTTTAAATAAAAATATTGGTTTTTGTCTGTCCCACACCAGAGGACTTTTTTGATTTGGAACACAAGAATCTCTTAACCTTTTTTTTTTTTTTTTAGCAATATGCTTGGGTTTAGAAGAGTGAGCCAATTCCATCTCCAAAGCCAGCTTGGTATTTGGGATTTGGGGCATAGCTTCTCTTACTATTTCCTACTGGAGGGGGGCACTGTATCTTATGGGGACACAAAGAAAATTTTAGGATTATGGAGTAGTTCATGAGGGTGTATTTTCTGAGCCAGTTGCCTTGAAACCATTCTGGATGTTGGATCATCTGGGCCATGGTGTCATCGGAGACCTTTCAGGGGATCTTGGCTGGTCAAGCCTGATGTATCTTAATCTGGAACAACTCCATAGCCTCTGGCTTTCTGTGGAAACAAAAGCAGAGTCTCCTTTCCAAAGCAACATATCCTTACATCCAAATTTTGAAGTCAAGGTACCTTTAAAATATAAATATTGACTTAACTCAACAGCTTTTACAATCAAATGTTTTTCTGTAGTTAAGAGTCCCAAAGACTGTCCAGGCTGCCAGCTGTCTCTGTCTACTCTCACAAGACTCCTGAAAGTTGCTTGTATCCATCTCCCATTTCTCAGGTAATATTATATCCTTCTGAGGTCTTTGATGTAGTTGAAGACTAGATAGTTATAATTTTCCTTAGTTATGATAAGAGATAAGTTAGATATGAAACCTTAGACTCACAAATATAGGATAGATAGGATATCTTCTTTAATTTTCCCTAATAGACTAGATATTATAAATAGACTAGACATTGTAACTGTAATTCTTTTTTTAAAAGATTTATTTATTTATTATGTATACAGCATGTTGACTGCAGGTCAGAAGAGGGCACCAGATCTCGTTACAGATGGCTGTGAGCCACCATGTGGTTGCTGGGAATTGAACTCAGGACCTCTGGAAGAGCAGTCAGTGCTCTTAACCTCTGAGCCATCTCTCCAGCCTGTAACTGTAATTATTGCTTGATAATTGTTTTGTTATCTGTAATTTTACTATGTGAAAGTTAAAACCTTTCTTTTTGAAAAAAAAAAAGAAAAAAGAAAGGGGAAGTGCTGTGGATATCACTCTGTGTAAATAAAACACTGATTGGCCAGTGGCCAGGCAGGAAGTATAGGCAGGACAAGCAGAGAGGAGAATTCTGGGAAGTGGAACCTGAGGCAGAGAGATGCTGCCAGCCGCCACCATGAAAAGCGAGATGTAAAGTACCAGTAAGCCACAAGCCACATGACAACTTATAGATTAATAGAAATGGGTTAATTTAAGATATAAGAACTAGATAGCAAGAAGCCTGCCATGGCCATACAGTTTGTAAGCAATATAAGTCTCTGTGTGTTTACCTGGTTGGGTCTGAGCGGCTGTGGGACTGGAGGTGAGAGAGATTTGTCCTGACTGTGGGCCAGGCAGGACTGGAGAAAACTCCAGCTACACAGGGTCCTCTCTCCCTGTCCCTTCTGTCTCCACTCATGAAACCCCTAATTAGCTTCTGGTCCTTGTCCACTCAGCTGCTTGGGTCTCTAGAGAAATGACCTTTCAGTGGACTGAGCAACCAGAGAATCTAGGCAATCTGCATTCACCCTGGGGTGATTGACTTACAGGGAACCCTGGACCACCTTCATTCCAAGATGTTCAAGTCATATCCTTAAATTGTGGGTGAGGTGAGAGGGACAGGCCAGGGGGCGGAGCTCCTCATGAGCTCAGACAGTTTCCAGAATATGAGTCCTGTGCTTTGCTGTGTGTGTGTGTGTCTTAGCCATAGAACCAGGGGCTATGACGTCATTGTTGGGGGAGGGGTGCTGCTTTCTGCTGCACTGAGTAGCTTCTTGTCAAGAACTCCAGCCCTACCAGAGGTTGTGATCAGTGCCTCTGGTTTTATGGTATCTCGTCCAGCCTGTGTTTGTTAGGTTAAACAAACTAAAGCCAAGAGAAGCCAGGGTGGCAAAAATTGCAAGGTTGTGAAAAAGTATGCTTTATGTTGGGGTCTTTTCACCTCCCTCAGATGAACGAATGGCCTCTTAGAGTTTCTGATGGCAAAAGTGGTGGTGGATGAGGTTGATGCTGGCTTCTAGTTTAATTAAGTTTGTCCTATAGATTGATTTTTCTTTTTCTTTTTAAGTGCCAGTTGGGCTGAGGCGGGGGAATGCAGCAAGTTTAGAGGCCAGCGTGAGCTACCTAGTGAGCTCTGGGGTAGCCTGGATTACACATAGGGATAGAGATGTAGGCAAAGTTGGCACAGTGCTTGCCTAGAACACACAAGGGTTTGATTCTCAGCACTGCATGATGGCACATACTTATAAACCCAGAACTCAGGAGGTAGAGATGGGGGAGGGGTCAGAAGCTCAAGGTCATCTTTGGCCACTTAGAGAGTGCAAAGCCAGGTTAGACTATATGAGATCCTGTCTAAAAAAGTAACTAAAAAGAAGTCTTTTGGGCTCAAGGTATACCTAGTGGTGTATTTGGCTGTGAGGCCTGGCTTTGATCAACCAGTACTAGGGGAAAAGAAGGGCCAGTTGATGAGAAACACTTTTTGTTGTTGTTATTGCTGCTGGTTTGAATGGCCATCCCAGCTTAGGTGCCAATGTTTAAAGTAGTAATATATTTCACAAGAAGGCTTTCCAGACTCTCTTGACAAAGGCAGATGCCTTTCTCAGTGGTGGCCTGCCTCTGGACATGGTGGCCAGCTCCCAGGGATCCATGTATTTAGGCTATTATTTCTCACCACTAAGGCTGCTGTAATCCTACAAGCTGGGATGATAGTGAGTTACATCTCATGTCTCTCTCTATGTCCCTATTAAAAGTAGAGTAGTCAGGCTGGAGAGCTGGCTCAGTGAGTAACGTGTTTGCCATACAAGCGTGAGAACCTGAGTCCCAGCACCAGCATCGGAAGCTGTTGTGACAGCATGCGTCTGTGTCCAAGCACTCATGAGGACACAGGTGGTCCCAGAGACTCACTGGCCAGACAGTTTAGGGGAATCATTGAGCTCCGGGTTCAGTGAGAGACCCTGTCTCAAAAACAAAACAAAAGGAAGAAAAATGAAACAAACAAAACAAAAACAAAAAACCAAAACTAAATGAAACAAAAACGAAGAAAAAACAATGACCCAGATGTGGTAGCACAGGCCTTTGATCCCAAGACTGGGGAGGCAAAGGCAGGAGGATCTCTGTGAGTTCGACAAAGCAAGTTCCATACCAGCTGAGGCTACTCTGGCTGTTACATGTGTTCACAGGCACACATACACGTGCACACGTGTTAAAAAAGTGTTTTGTTCTGTTTTGTTTTTTGATAAAAAAAAAAATCTTTTAAAAAGAAAGAAAGAACAAGACTGAGAGGCAAGTCTATTCAACTCTCTTCCCGTGTTGCTACATAAACTTCAGATCTTCTGACGTGGAAACAAACCGAAGAACAGCCTAACAGATGGCTTCATGCAGGTTTCTAGCAGCCTCAAGGCTCGGAGACTTGCATTAGACCTGCCCAGCCACTGAGTGACTGTCCTCGCGGTAGGGCTTGCAACAAGCCCCTAAGCCTTTGTTAAGGGGTAAAAACAAAACAAAACATACAACAGAGGCTGTGGGATAATCCTTCTGTACACTGTATGCATTATTCTCATTGGTTAATAATAAAGCTGCTGGGCTTACAGCAAGGCAGGATAAAGTTAGGCAGGACAATCAAACTGAGGACTGGGATGAACAAGGGTGGAATCGGGAAGAGACGACAGCGAGCCGCCCAAGAAGCAAGATGCTAGAGAACCGGTACAGCCACGGCCACGTGGCAACACTTAGATTACTAGAAATGTGTTAATTTAAATGTAAGAGCTAGTTAGTAATAACCCCGAGCTATTGGCCGCACATTTTGTAATTAATATATAAGCCTCTGTGTATTTATTTGGGATCGGACTGTCAGGACAAAAAGCGCCATTTACAAACAGACACTGTAGTTTAAAAGTAAAATCATCACCTTTATTTCAAGCTTATAAATAAACGGGGGGGCTGTGGGGAGGCTGGGGGTGAGGGATTGGAGCACACGGCTCTATGTTTTGCAACAGATGCCACAGTATTGACTTTTATTACAGCATCCACAACAGAAAACGCAGATTGGGAAGTTGGTGTCTCGCTTCTTTCGATTTGGGAGCAGGAACTGTGTGGAAGAGAAGAGAGGTGAGCTGCCTCGCTTGGGCATGGGGAAGCCTAGGGACCAGGGAGGGAGTCCCAGTTGCTCTTACCGACATGTCGGCCCTGGCTTCTGTCCTGTGCCGAGGCTGTAGGGCTTCAGGCTGTTTCACCTGTGGAAGCAGAGAGGGTACTTGAGTACTGTGGGGTCTCCAGCATTCTCTGACGTGTCTTTGCCAGCTTGTGCCTTTCCCAGGAGCCTGTTTATATGGAATTCCTAGGAGAGACCTCACTGTCCTGTGTTTCCCATCATTCCTTGGATGTTCTGCTTCGTAAAGACATGCCACCTTCTTTGTTACTGTATTCTCTTTCTGGACACTACCCTCCCTACAGGTCTCCCCGTATCTTATCCCTTATAATCAGGTCACCACATAGCACAGTAACCTATCATCATCAGTTGGATTGTGGATTTTCCCTTTCTCAGCAACCCAAGGACCAATCATCGCCTGCCCAGCTGTCTACAAAACTTGGCAGTCAGATCTGCCACCGCCCTCTCCTTACTTCCAACCCTGATGCCACTTATCAGACCCTCCAGAGCCAAGGGTCCTGTGACTGCCTTTCACTGGGGTGTCCACTCTGCTGTCTCAGTTCCAAGGCACACATCTAGTATCTTCATTGTTGTTTGAGACAGGGTTTTCATAGCCCAGGTTGGCACTGAACTTGTTATGTAGCCAAGGACGACTGTGAACTCCTGATGCTCTCACCTCCATCTTCTGAGTGTCCATACCAAGCCTGGCTCAGTAGCACTCCCTTCCTCACAGATGTATGTGCGTGAGTGTCCTGCCTGCATAGATGCATGCGCCCACAGGCATGCCTAGTGCCCGTGTAGGCCAGAAGGCATCAGATGCCCTGCAACTAGAGTTAAGGATGGTTGTGAGCCACGATGTAGGTGCCAGGAACTGAACCCAGGTCCTCTGCACGAGCATCAAGCGCTCTAACTGCTGAGCTGTCTCTCCGGCCCCTTCTGTATCATTTTCTTATAAAATATTTTGCTTGGCTTCCTGCCTCTTGGTCCCCGCTCTGGTCCTTCCTCATGGTAGTCATTCCGCCCATCATCTTCTGTGCTATCCACAAACAAGTGTTTAGAAAACAGTCGTTTAAAGGCAGTTTAAGGCATGCCCTGACTGGGATGGGACAGCCAGAGGAATATCTTGTCTGGCTTCCAGCATGTTCCTCACGTTCCCTTTCCACAACACCTGCAGAGCTGAGGGTGGGAGTGCCTCAGCCTTCCACTCAGGACCACTCTTGTCCCCTCAGCGGCTGCCCTGAATGCTCAGTGTTGAGGAGCCCCTGCCTCCTGGGGATGGCATCGTAGCAGGCCTAGGGTGCTCACCAGCTGCTGGAGAAGGCTGCTGCTGGTCAGGCTGGCGATGAGGAGAAGCAGGAGACAGGCAGCCTGGATCTTGGTGCTCTGCGCCATCGTGACTTCTGTTCTGCTGCGCAGTCCAAGGATTTGCCTGGTGCCTAGGACCCAGTCTCCGTCCTTTTTATGGGACTGGTTGGAGGAGGGGACACCTGAACCCCCTCCCCTTTGCCCTGACTCATTTCCAAGAAGACAGTGGCGCCGAACAGGCGGGAGAGATAAGCGGGAACAGTGACAGGGGACAGACAGGGTTGTGTCACCCTCAGCCAGCAGAGGTGCATCGGGGGGTGGGGCAGCTAGGGCCATGGACACAAGCCTCCAGCCAGCCACCTGTGACGTCACCCTGTGGATCGAAGAAAAAAATCCCCTTTTTCCCCTAGACATTGCCTGTCTCCCTTATCTGTGTCTTCAGTATGTCTGTCACTTACTGGGCTCCCCAGAAAGAACTCAGCAATGGGGTACACATGTGCAGAATGCATCCAAGCATGAGTCGGGACAGTGGCCAAGGGACTGGACAGACAGATGCCCAAGCATAGTCTCCACCATGGTGTCCAATGTCCAGATCATACAATGTAGCTGTTGTGTTGAAGTTACCTTTCGCCTATGGTGGTGGCAGTCATTATTCATAGCCAGAGGCAGCACACTTCCCAGCCCAGCATATGAGCTAGTTCATCCTTTCACATGCCAGTGCACAAACTAATTCACCTTGTCTTTTAACCAGGACCAGTTCACTTTTGTGTTAATGGCTGATGCTACTTGGCCTCCAAGTGGTTGCCTGCTTCCTCCTGGGTTCATTAGTGTTTAGGCTTAAAGTTGCCTTCTCGTCACTGACCCGGGGGCCTGGCCTGATCTATCTGTCAAACTTCCATCTCCTGCAGCCGGGCGGTGGTGGCGCACGCCTTTAATCATAGCACTTGGGAGGCAGAGCTAGGCGGATCTCTGTGAGTTCGAGGCCAGCCTGGTCTACAGCGCGAGATCCAGGAAAGGCGCAAAGCTACACAGAGAAACCCTGTCTTGAAAAACCTAAACAACAACAACAAAAAAACCCTCTTCCATCTCCCTCTAAGCACAGGGACACAGTAGCATGCTAGACTTGGCTGGGCAGAGCAGACTGTGCCCATCACACAACTCCAGGTCCAGTGGAGTTATGCCAAGACCTTCTCAATTGCCACGCTGGGCGCATTTATACCACAGCACACACCAGGGCTTTTACAGTTGTGTTCTTGGGGCACTATTGAAGCCTGTGTGGTGCCCTCACTCCTATTACCTGGATCCTTCGGTGTGTACGGCCTGAGACGTCATTAAACTTTGACTGCAGAGACAGGCTAGTGGATACCATGCCTGACTCCCGAGGGATCAATCTGTGTAGACCCCCGGGATGCTCCTGACACTCTGCTGCTCACTAGGGCCCCCACCTGCTTCATGAGCTCTCAGAGAGCGTTAGGGAGTGGGAAGGTCAAAGTCAGGGTTCTCGGAAACCAGGGGCCATCAGGTGTCCTGAGGTTGTGGCAGGTCGAAAGTGCAGCAAGGTGTAACTGACAGGCAGCCCCAGATCCTGGGAAGGGGTGAACCAGTCTCTGGGGACACGATGGGATCCCCCGGCCAGGCATCACTGTGGCTGCTCAGAGCAGGTTTCATCATCAGCCAAGGCCAGGGGTCACAGCACAGGCGCCAGAGCCACGGTGTGAGGCGACAGACTGCCGGGCCAAGCCTGGCTTTCTGGCCATCTGCCCTCCCTTGGGGGTGGGGGGCTCAAGGCCAGGCCCCATCATTGGCTGGTGCAGAGGGGAGGCCTTCAGCCCCAGAGCCCAGGGATGCTCACCAGCCCTGTTTTCAAGAAGCTCTGACCTGGGAGATTCCAGCCTCCCCTCCAACACCAGGGGGCACGTCCTTGACCGATGTTCCCGCACCCCTAATCTGCACTCCAGGGCCTCAAGGGAGAAATTCAGTCCTTAATTCTCCCAGCCATTTTCACACAGCCACACTATAGCTGAAGCTTAGACCTCAGGAGGGCTCTGTGACTCCCACCCGTCCCCATGCCCAGCATGGACCGACACACAGACAGACAAGGCGGGGCCACACTGGCCAGTTTATTGCAGTTAAATACCTCTCTCTCTATTTTTTTGTCCATTTTTCCATAAAGAAAATTAAAACACACACCCACGCACACGCACGCACACACGCGCATACACACACACCCACACACCCAGAGGGGAGCAGGGATCCAGAAACAAGAGGGATGGGGGACGTGGCCTCCCTGCACAGGTCCAGGCCCCAGGGAAGGCGCCCCCAAAGCTCCCTCCTTCCCATAAGCACCCTGTCTCAATACCTCTAGAGACCAAGGAGGCAGCGGGCAGCGGGGCCTCTGTCCTCCTCCCTTGCTCCTCCTGGTGAGCCCACTACAAGTGATGGGCTGGTGAGGACCGAGAAGGGAGGCTGACGGACAGGTGGGCAGGTGGGCATCATTTCCGCATGGAGGAGGGTAGTGGGCAATGTATCCACAGAAATGCATTATGTCTCCTTGTTTTTGTTAAAAATCTACTATAAAAAAACGCAGCTTGGGGAGGGGCATCTCCCTCTCTGTGCTAAGGGCTGGGGAGGGGCAGCAGCGGCCGGCAGCAGCCGCAGGGTGAGCTAGTGGGCATCACTGCCGGGCGCTCTCGCCCACCATTTCCAGGTTGTGCTGCTGCAGCTGGGCTCGAAGCAGGGCGTTCTCATTCTTCAGCTCCTCGATCTGCAGGCACCAGAGGACACATGAGCCACAGGCAAGCCCTCGGCCTCCAGGGCCCAGTGGATTCCAGGTCCACACCCACCTGCTGCCTCAGGAGCTCATTGTCCATCTGCAGCCGCTCGGCCTCCTTGAAGGTCTCCTGCATTCGCTGGTTGGTCTGGCGTAGCTCCCGGATGTAGTCACAGGCCTTGGACAGGATGCCCCCTTTACTCTGGAGTGGGGAGCAGGCAAGAGTCAGAGGACAGGACAGCGCCTGTGCCGGGGGTCAGCCAGACTTCCGGAAGGGAGGGGACATGGGGACACTCACCGCTCCTGTCTTGCTGTTGTCTGCATGACAATCTGGAATGATTTTCGAAAGCTGGACGATCCAGTTGTTGATCTTGTCCCTCCGTCTCCGCTCCACTGTGGGACACAGGGACAGTCATGGCTTCATGGCACTAGTAAGGACCTCACAGGGACCCCTGGCTGCCACCTCCCCACCGGCAGCCCAACCAAGTCTCGATCCTCACGTGCCGCACGTCAGGGCAAAACCCACACTGACAACTGCAGGCCTGGTTCACTACCTGCCCAGCAACTCAGACACTGGAGCCAACACGGAAACACTAGTCAGCACATGCTGGCCGGCTGAAATGCAGCTCTCGGCACTGGGAACGTATCTTTTTTTTGGGGGGGGGGGCAGAACCCCTCTGTGCAGGCTCCAGCAACCCCACAGTTCCTACAGTCCTCCCATTTCACTCTCTGTCCCCGGGGACTCTGGCTTCTGTGATTTTGCTTTTCTCATCTTTTTTTGTCCCCTTGGGGATAGGGTCTCATGTAGGTCAGACTGGCCTCCACCTGTGTGGCCAAGGAGGACTTTAAACCCCTGGCCCTCTTGCCTCGATTTCCTAAGGAGCCGCCATGCCTGGTTTGGTTTTACTCACGGCTGAGACTGAAGCCCACACTCTACCAACTGAGCCACAGCCCAGCCCTTGCCATCTGAGAAAACCTGACTGTGCCTTGCCTGTTTAAAACTCCCCCACGGCCTTGGCAAGCTGCACTCTCCACACAAGCGGGGGCTCTGGCTTGGAGGCCTGGCCCTGGGGACCTCACCTTGCCTGGGAAGGTGAACCCCATACCCTGAAGGCAAAGGATGGCAAGTCATCCAGACTTGTGCTTTAATTAACTCCACTACCCGAGTGACAACCGCCCCGCAGACAGGGCCTCCCTCGGCCTGTCCTATGCTCAGGATGGCTGCCAGGAACCACCTGACTCGAACCAGTTCACAGCTAGTTGTAGCAAGGCTTCCCAGCCTTTCCTAACCTCCAGGGCACAGAAGACCCTGGTACCTCCAAGTCCCCTCCGAGCCCCCATCCACTTGTCAGGAGGGCTTGAGACACCTGTTGAATCTGTGGAGGGGAGCTGGGGCCTAGAGCCTGCTGGGCTGTGGGAAAAGGGGAAGGGGCATTTCCTAAGGAGGGCGGAAAGCAGGGAAAACTCTAAGTGACGGGGGTGGGTGAGGTGGGCTCCTTTCTCTTCAGACCTCAACTCACACCTTGCCCATGACATTCCCTTAGGGGACCTCAGGGCCCAGGAACAGTGGAGGCCACTGCCTTTGCTACTGTCAAGAGCCTCCCACTTGGGCATGAGTAACTTCATTTTCCAAAGCAGATCATCTCCCGCTCTGTCCACTCCCTCTCACAGCAACGATTCTTTCTGAGATCTTTCCAATGTCCTGCTGAGAACACAGCCACGCTAAGTTTGGTAAGGCTGGGTTATGGCTCCAGTAGGCTCAGGGCTGGCTCACTGTCACCACTCAGTTTGGTAGAATCTTCTGGAAACTTGGTGGCAGACTGCGGCAGCAAAGCCGAGTCTAGCCAGGGCTTAGAAGCACTACCTACCGAGTTCCTCGGCAGAGTGCTCATCTCCAGGGTTCACTTAGTACCTCCCCACCCTCCTACTGTCCATCTCCCCCAAGCCTTCGACTCCTTGACGGGCACACCTCAACCCATCAGGTAAGAGTACATGTGTGGCAGAGCTCCTTTGGGCTCCATTTAATTCTGCAGAATGTACAAGTGTGTGGCTTTAAACATGGATGGAGTCCAGGGTAGACTCAACCCTGGCTTTGTCCTGGTTGGTGCTCATGACACCACTGTGAAGTGACGTAAATGGGGAACACTGTGCCCACAGTAACTGTGCCCAAGGAAGGGCAAGGTGGAGCAATACTTTCTGCATGGAGCCCACAGTAGGATGAATCTCCAGAGAGACTTTAGGAAATATTTGGGTTTCTTTGAGGGACCCCAGGCAGATGGACAATAAGATCACACAAAGGATGACATAAACCACTTGTAGGTTTGTGTGTTGTTTTTACATAAGCTGTCTACAACTTGTGTCCAGGTGGTAACATGGTTAGGCCCGGGGCTTGGACAAACTATTAGGACACACTGGCCCAGCAGAAGGCCAGTTACCTCACAGAAGCCCTGTGGTTACAACACAGCACTTAAAAACATCTCACAGCCAGATGTGGTGGTGCACGCTTAATCCCAGCACTCAGGAGACAGAGGCAGGACAGAACTCTGTGAGTTTGAGGCCAGTCTGGTTTACATAGTGAGTTCTAGAATAGCCAAAGCTACATAGGAAGATCTTGTTTCAAAAAGCAAAATCATCAAACCCCACCCCTCACAGCACAACCTGTCAGGACAAAGGAAGAGCGGACAAACAGTGGGAGACATCAGCACGCCTCTCTCCAAGGAAAGCAAGAAAAAGGCCGGCCAGGCGGCAGCCCCCAGCCATCTCAGCCAACCCGGGCTCCCTATGGAGGGGACCTTTCAGAGCAGCAGGCACCTTCTCCAAGCTAGACTGTACACAGAGCCCAAGGTAAGCTCCACACCCTCAAATAACTGGAACCACACCAGCTACGCTCCGACTACAAAGAACTGAGAAATTCAACAAATCCTAAGCCCCACACATGTCTGGAAATTGGGCAACATGCTTCCTGAATTTCCTGGGGTCAAAGAAGAAATCACAGGAGATCTGGAAAACATTTGAGAAAATAAAGACATTTGTCGAAATGGGACAGTCAGACAGAAGTCTGCAGCCACAGATTTACATCAGAAAAAGGTTTGTTTGTTCCTTCTTCCTGTGAGACAGGTTCGTACTGTGTGTCCAGGCTGGCCTCAGCCTCACAATTCTGCCTCAGCCTCACCAGCTGGGATTACAAAACGGAGCCATATCCAGCTTTAAAAAGCAAAGATTTGGGAATTCCTGCTACTAGGGAATAGGAAGCAGGAGGCTTCCCAGTTCAAAGCCAGCCTGGGCAAATTAGTCAGACTGTCTCAAAAAGATTTTTAAAAAGTGAAAAGGCTGGGGATCTAGTTACAAGAGAGCACTTTCCAGCACACTCTAGGCTCTAGGTTCTACCCCAGTATCAAACAAGGAACTCTCCCTAAGACCACTACCATAAATTAAGACCCCAAGTAGAAAAACTCTCTTACAAACAGTAAAAATTAATAAAGAGAAAAAGCAACCCGGCTCAGCATTCCAAGTCACGTTTTATGTAAAGGCCTGCATTTCTGCAGCCACCGTTAACAACAGGCTCCCCACCTAGCCCTGGGTGCAGGACTGCTGCTGCTCACTCAGGCCCTGCAGGCACCTTCCGGAGCTCTCCAACCCCCACCCCGCCAGAAAAGCCAGAGGGAGAAAAGAAAGAGACGACAGGGAACCTCAGGCGAGCAGAGTCCTGGGAGGGCAAGGGTAGACCTCTGAAGCTGTCCTGTCTTACTTCTGGCGGAGAGGCATACACAGAGCCTCTCGGGAGGGTAGACAGCATGTGCTGTATGGACAAGTTGGGTTAAGTCTCACAGACATCGGACATGGAGATTTTGAGTGGCAATCAATCTCCAATGCCCAAGGAATAGAAACTCCATTCTGTGATGCCATGGGGTGGGCCAAGCCCTAGGAGGGTGGCAAGAGGCAACTATCACCTTTCTGGAGAAAAAGAAGTGGGACTTCGGGTGCTGGGGATGAGTCCCAGGGGCGGGACAACTAGCGCGTCCATGCACCTCTGGCCGGTGCTTACTAGTAGATGGAAAAGGGACTCAGATCCCGGCCTTAAGAACACCCACAGCCAAAGCCGGTTCCCAGTTCTTTGAGGGCATCTGCTGTGAAGACAGCCCTGTTAGTCAGAACCCCCAAGGCTCAGTCTGAAGAGCAGGCAGTTACCTGGTTGTTACAGGAATGGGTGGAGAGGGAGAAACAAAGAGGACATTAGAATCAGAGAGAGCAGGAAAAGAAGGGACATTCCCCAAAGCAGCGGGGGGTAGAGGTGGGGTTAACAGGCAGGGGCAGATGCTTGGAGCTCAGACAGAAAAGGAAGCCAGCCGATTTGGCAACAAGGTCGTCACAGGTGACCTTCAATGGAGCCAGTCTGGTAGGCCAGACTGCCAAGCCACAAGGAAGACAGGCAGATGGTGGTTCAAACCTTCTACAGGTTAGGAGCCAGAGGGCTGGCTGTAGCTGGTGGGGGGTGGGTCGGGGAAACTGCTTGTCTGAGGATGAAAAACAACGAAGGCTCCAAGCTGGATGAACCCAGGGTAAGGCGCATACTCAGCGGGAGGCTGGAGTTAGGGGTGGGGGGTTAGGACCACTGAAGGGGTCATTGTGTTAGTCATTTTCCACAGGACAACACAGGTGCAAAGATCGAAAACCCAGCCTGAGTTAGAGAGAGGAGCTGTAACAGCCTGAGTAACCCACCAGAGGATCCTCAAATTCCCCTGCACCAAACCAACCTCAAGCTCCAGGTCACCCTTTCCCTTCAAAGCCACCCTGACCCAGCAGATCCAGAATCTTCTCCTTATGCCCATTCTCCACATCTTGCCACCTCAGACCAGGCCTCCCCTCTCCCAGAAGTCAACTCTAGCATGTGACTTCTTAGTCATTGGCTTCCCATCATCTTATCATGCTTCCACACACAGACCCCACACTGGTGTCGCCATCACAAGACTATACTCCCAGGTCAGGATAACCACTCTGGGAAGAGATTCTAGAGAGCCGGTGTGAGCCAGCCTGGCAGGTCCCCTCCCAGCCCTAAGACCTTCCTCTTCCCTCCCCATTCTGCTCTTCCTCAGACTTAAAAGTGTCTGTGGCTGAGGAGGCCTAGGCATTCGTCTGTTTCTCCTCAGACCCTGGAGAGGCCTCTTCAAAGGTCATGTCTTCGCCTCTGCTGCACTCTCTCGGCCTTCTCTCTTCCAGTGCCCAGGAGTGCTGTGGGCACATGGGAACTGTGTGCGGCTTGTGTCCTACCAGTGAGCAGTGTGAGAGCCCAGACCTTGTCTCTGCCAGTCTCTGCACTTGAGGCCTGGCTGGGGGCTGGCATGGGTGTGTGCTTGCTGGCCAAAAGCTTGCCGGCTGCGTAGAACAGCGGCCCCCGGCCCCCGTTCACATCAAAGCACCCTCAAGTCTCAGGGCCTGAGGTCTCCATCCTGGTTCATTTTCAAAGAAACCACACAGGACCTCAGTGACAAGCAACAGCACCCAAGCCCCTGACACAACTCAACTCTGCTTGCCAAGCACCCAGAAAACCCTTCCTGGGGCAACCTCATCTCAGTGCCTGAGCTACCTCGGCCACAAGCTGTCCTTCGTTAGCAATTCTGACTGCCCCTCTAGGCCAGGCTGTGGGCTTGACACAGGGCCTGGGCCGCCCTGCCCTGCCCGGGATCCAGGGTCAGTAAATATTTGTTGAGTGATAGCTGTCTGGGTGTCAAAACTGCCCTGCTTTGAGGACTGCTCTATGCTTTACGATGGTGGAGACCGAGGAACAGCACCAACAGACAGACACGGCGGGGTGGAACAGCAGCTTCCGGGAGGGCGGGAGGCTCTGGCTTTAGCTGGCCAGAGGCTGCCCAGCTACCCATGGAGGGCAAGGAACAAGTGAACGAGAAGGGCCAAACCCACATGCGGATATGGGGCCTGCCATTTTAAGAGGATGGCCCACAGAACCAATCAAAACCACAGGCTGGGCGTGAGAAAACATCTGGCCAAACCCAATTCCCGCCCTCTACCTTTCCTAACAGCTTCCTGCCCTTCACCTGTCAGCCCTTCCCTACGCATTCAGCACACACCTTCCCACATCTGGGCATGCCGGGGAATGGGCTCAAAGCACCCAGAAGGCCAAGAGCTGGCCAAGGAACGCACCACCACCCTCACCTTCATTGTGCTGAGCTCGTCTTCTCTCATCTCGAGGAGTTCTGGTTCCATCGATTTTTCTAGAACAGAAGGGGAAATAACAGATACTTATTATTTCAGGCCCATCTCTTTAAGTATTTACCAAGCTATCAGACTTGACACACACCTTTGTTTTTATGGCACTAAGGACCGAACCCAGGGCTTTGAAAAATGCTAGGCAAGTGCTCTACCACTGAGTTACCTCTCCAGCCCTTGACAATTATTTTTGCAAAGTAAATCCGCGGGAAAAGACAGGGAATGGAACTTTCAGGCTAACGAAACCCACACCCCACTCCTGCTGGGTACACTGACAGCCCCAGCTGCTAGGCCAAAAACCCCTCCCTTTTCTCGGCCCCCAATAATGAGACTACAGCACATACGGAGAATAGGGGTGTGTCCGGGGTGCGATCGTCCTCTGTGTTCCTGTCTGGAGCACGTCCTGGGGTGTCATCATGACATAGAACTGGCCTGCAGGCAATGTGCAGTGAGCATCGGTAAGGGGCCAAGGTGGAGGTGCTGGGTGACTCCCTCGCTCTACCCTTCCTCCCCTTACCTCCGGCCTGCAGGCTCTGGTCTGTGGTCTGCACAGACACAGCCGTGGTGTCTCCCACACTGGATGCTGGGAAATATGCAAACCGTGCCTCCCCGCTGACAGCTTCTGCCGCTGGGCTGCCACCATTGCTGAATGGGTTTTGAATGACAGCCTAGGGAAGAGGACACAGGCCATCCTCAGCCACCCGTCAGCCCACCTTTGCTGTTGGGGGTCGGTGCTTATTTACTATGTCGTGAGGCGGGGGGTGGGGTGGGGAGCCCGCTGTGCGCTGTGCGTACCCTTCCGTCTAATATTTCACCTCTGACAACACTCAACTGTCACTAGCTCAGCGACTCTACTTTTTGTCTCTAAGAAGTTTCTCCCGTTTTATATAGAAAAAATAATAATCTCAAGCGACCCGTCCAATGCCTGTGCTTTAAAACATCAACCTTCCACGGCTCGCCGGGCCAGCGAACACCGTTTGCGGGTGACATGCCCCACCCCCGGGGACTCCCCCCTCCCCGCCCCCTCCCCAGACGCTGCGGGCCACCTACCAGCGGGAAGGGTGCCGCGGGACCTGGGGGTACAGAGGCAGCGGCCGGGCCGGGGCGCTGGGCGGCCCCGTCCACACCCACCTGGGTCACAGCCTGCTGCCCCCCCGCGAAGGCAGCGGTGGACACGACGCTGACGGCGCCAGCCGCGTCGCCCTGGCCGTCCAGCTGACCGTCAGTCACCTGGACTACGCGGTATGTCACCTGCAGGGGGCGGCAGAGCGACGAGAGCGACGCTGGGGCCGGGGAAGGGCCAGGTCGGAGCCTCTCCCGGCCCCGCCGCCGCGCGCGTCCGCCCTCCCTGCGCTCGGCCCGGCGCTGGCCCTCGGGGCTCCCGGCCCGCGGCCGCCTCACCTGGCCTCCATTATTCTCTGTGCGGAACTGGTACTGGATGTTGTGGTCGCCGAACGCCGCCTGCTGGACGCTGGCGATGGCCACCGCCGTCTGCTCCTCGGCCCCCGGGCCGTCCCCGCCTGTGGGGGCAGCAGGGCAGGGGGCTCGCTCAGCGGGCGCGCGGGGCCTCCCGGCGGCCCCGGCCTGCAACCCCGGCGCGGGCCGCAGCCCCCGTGGCCCCGCAAGCACTCACCTTCCTGCAGCTCGACGCCCTCCTCGGCCTCGGGTCCCTTGTCGTGGCTGCGGGGGCACACGAGGGGCAGGGCCCGGCGTCAGCGAGGCCCGCACCCCAGCCGGGGAGGGGGGCGCGGGGGGCCGCCGCCCGCCCGCCCGCCCGTCCGCCCTCCAGGCCCGGGCCCCGCCGGGGTCAACCGTGTCGCCGAGCCCCCGCCCGGGTCCCCTCCCCGCGGCCTCCATTTTGAGCCGGGCCCGGAGGCCGCTCGGGATCATGGCGGCCCCCGCGCGCGGGGCCGAGGGGCCGGGGCCCAGGGCGCGCGGAGGGGCGCGAGCCGCCGGCGCGCTTACCTGGCGGCGGCAGCAGCGGTGGCCGAGGAAGCAGGATCCAGACCCGGGTCCAGCATGTCCATGGGGGGGGCGGGGGGGGGAGGGGAGGGGAGGGAGGGGAGGGGGCGGGCGGCCGGGGGGGCCCGAGCCCGGCGCTCACGCCGCGCGGCAGGAGGGGACGGAGGAGACACGGGAGCCGCTCGCGCTGATCACGGGGACAAACAGTGGGGTCATGTGAGGAGGAGATGCCGCCGCCGCCGCCGCTGCCGCCGCCGCTCCTGCAGCCGCCGCCTCCTCCTGCCGCCTCCGCCGACTCCGGGCGGCGTGAGGCTCCGGGCCGCAGCTCGGCTGCCCCCCGCCCGCCCGCCCGCCCGCCGGTCCGCCCGCCCGCCGGTCCGCCGCACGCGGCCTGCGGCCTGCTTCCCTGAGCGCTCGCCGCCGCGACTTGAGCTTTTTTTTTTTTTTTTTTTTTTCCAACACGGCCCAGTCTGGATGGCGGCCGCCCGGTTCCCTGGATCACCGGCTCGCTCACCCTCCGCCCGGCTGGGCCCGGTCCGGCGGCGGATCGTGGCTGCAGCCGCCGCCGCTTTCTATCTACCCCCCCCCCTTTTCTCTTTTTCCTTTTTTTTTTTTTCCTCCTTTACTGGAGCTGCGCGCGCGCGGTGGCGGCGACGGCGCGGTCCCGGGGCGGACGCGCGCGGGGGAGGGGAGGGGAGGGGGAGGGCAGGCCCCGGGGAACGCGCGCGCCGTCTGTCTCCGGTGGCGGCCGGGCGCGCACGCGCCTGGGCCCGGGGACTCAGCAGGGACCACCGCGGGCTGGGACGCGGGCCGGGCTCGAATGCCCGGCGACACGCACGCGGGGCCCGGATCGCCGGGGTCACAGGGTTGGAAGACTGTGAAGTAGGTCGTGGGGGAGACCAGAGGACTGGGGGGGGGCAGGGGGGGAGAGCGCGCACGCGCGCTCCCGGGTGCGGAGCGCATGCGCACGTCGGGGCGGGGCAGGGCGGAGGCGGCCTGGGGCACGTACTCCAGGCTGCAGGCCAAAGAGAAGGCCTGTCTGGTCCCTTCCTGCGCTGGTTCCCCCCCATCTCGCTCAGCAAAACAGACGCTTAGAACTTGTGATTAGGTATTTTATTAGGCTTGGTAAAGAGTTTCATCAGTCCTCCAATTTAAAAAAAAAAAAAAGTATAAAAGCTACATACAAAACGTGGGATCAGACGACTAAACTTTCCCGACTCAGGGCCAAATTCTGCAAAGGGAGAAAAGAAACAAAGTATGAACGGGACGGGCTGGGGGAGGAGGGTCTGGAGGGTCTGAAGTCAGAGGGTCCTGGCTCACCTTTTTCATCCTCCGCTCCCTCGAGGCCTGCGAGTCAGTCTCAGAGTAAGGAGGCGGCGCTGGGGGGTAGCGGCCTTCCTCTTCCTCATCTTCGTCCCTGTAAAGTCTCCTTCTCTCTCCAGACTCCTTTTTCTTTAAGGCCTCTTCTAATAGTCGCCCATCATATTGAGGGTCCCGTGACCTGGAGCCAGCATCCTGAGGGTCCCGGGATCTCTGACGGGATCTGGGGTCAGCACGCCAATCCCTAGACCTCAAGTCGTCATAATAGTGGGGATCTCGGGAATGTGGCAGGTCCCGAGGATCATCGGGGTCGTAGAGGTCATCCCGGCTGCGGCTTCTGGGAGGTGCATAGGCCCGTCCTCTTCTCCCACTACTTGGGGGAGAAGACCTTGCTGATTCAGTGGAGCCAGGTCTGTTGATGTCATCCAGAGCATCCACAGAGCGGGCCCGGGGCCGCCCGGATCCCCAGCCGCCCCTTGGCTGTTCTTGAAGGGGTTCCTGCTCCCACATCCTGGGACTCCGAGGCGAGTGGCCACTCCACTCCTCATCCCGGATTGGGGTAAGAGCAGGACCCCTGGAAGGCCGAGATCTCCAGTCATCTTCATGGAGGGAGGTGACTTCACTCATGGCTGTAGAGAAGGGAGACGTCACTGGTACTAAGATAGGTCCAACCTTGTGACCCATAGGCTCACACCGTCCCCTGGGAGCACAGCAGGCACAGCTTCCTCCCCCTTAGACCCAGGTTTGCAGCTCACCCCGTTCCACTCGGCCATTGGGGGGGCCAGGTCGGGAAGGGTCAAAGTTGGCTAGCTCCTTCTCCATATAGTATAGGACCCTCATGGAGTCGTCCTGCTGGCTAGCCTGTATCCTGTAGCCACTTCTTACTTCTGAGGAGAGGAACAAGGTGAATGGTTTTTTTTTTTGGGGGGGGGGGGGCAGGAAATGCAGGCACATTCAACCTCAAAATAACAGGGGTTGTTTCGTTTTTTGTTTTTTGTTTTTTTTACCTGAAGATACACTGCCATCCACATCACGCATCAGGGGTACCTGGGAGCTGTGGCCACCGACTAGTAGACATCACATTGTCAGTAATTGCTCTCTGGAGCAAAGCGGGGCACTCCCAGTCTCCCTGCTCCCTTCCAGTCCCATCCCACCCTGTTTGGCTTCCCCCAGGCCTCACCTGAGCTGTTCCTGTCAAAGTCTCCAGGGTACCTGCTGTAGGGAGGGCCCATGGGAATCATGGCAGGTGGCGGTGGTGGGGTCTTGGCAGGAGAGAGGTGGGTGTAGATGCTGGGGGCATAGATGCTGGGGACACCTGAGGTGGCTGCTTTGCCGGCAGCATAAACTGGGAGGGCAAATTGGGATGAGAAAGGTGATCAGAAGATCAGAAGCTATGCTGTCCCATGCAGGAATGGGATTCTGGGGGGACATGAGTTTGCCTCTCCATCCCATTCCTGCAATACTGTAGGTTAGGGAACCCAGCCGTCGCCAAGTTCCTCCTTCCTATCTGACTTCACATGGAGTTATGAGAACGGGGTGCACACTGGCAGATCAGGGCACCAATCTGCACATTGTGGTTATCTGCCAACGGCTGACAGCCGAAAGGTTTCATTCAAAATGCCAGGGTGACTGTGTGTGTGTGTCCATGTTTTGGTACTGGGGAAGGATCCCAGAACCCTAGACTTCTTAGGTAACTGTTTTTGCCACTGAGTCACATCCCCCTCCCCCTTTTTTTGTATTGAGACAGGGCTTTCTTTATAAGTGGCCCAGGAAGATCTTAAACTCATGTGTAGCCAAGACAGACCTTGAACTTGTGACCCTCCTGCCCCAGCTATCATGGAAACTAAGAATGACAGGCTTGCACCTAAAGTCAATAGTAGGCAAAGTCACTCCCTCTAGAGAAATAAATCTGCCCCTCCCTGCACCCCCCCCCCCCCCATTCCAGGACTCCTGTCTACATCAGCTGAGGCAGCTGTAGCCCATACTCTGCAAAGCTGTGACTGTGGAGTCAGGCAAGGTCATGCACACAGGAGCTTTGGAAGCTACCTTGCCTGCACCCAGGGGTAGTGCATACCTCCAGGGTTTCCAACTGCTGGCCACACCCACCCTACCCACCCAGCTGATTGTGGTTGACAGCTCAAGGGTAAATCCGTCCCAGGCTAGAGGCTGGGGCCTGGTGGCAATTCCTAACTCAAGTCACTGGATCCAGCCTGGTGCTGCAGGCCTATAATATCAGCTACCTCGGAGGCCATGGCACGAGGATTACATGTTCAAGGCCGGTCAGAGCTAGAGGGTTTTTGACTGTTTATCATCATCATCTACATTCAGTGAGTGTGTGCCACAGCATGTGTGGAAGTCAGAGCACAACTTCCGGAAGTCTGTTCTCTGCTACCACGTGGGTCCCGGGGCTTAGACCCTGGTATCAGGCTTTGCAGCATGTGCCTTTCCTGAGCCACCTCACCAGCCCTGACTCCCTGGAATTTGTTGTTGTTGTTTGTTCTAAAGATTTACTTCTATATTTTTCATTTGTGTATGTGTGTGGTGGGGGATGGGTAGGTGCCCCAGGAGACCAGAGGAATAAGATACCCTGAAGCTGGAGTCATAGGCAGTTGTGAGCTGCCTGATAGAGACCAGGCTGGCCCCTGCCTCTGCCTCCTGTGCTGGGATTATGGGCACGTGCCCCACACTAGGCTCATCTCTCCAGTCTTAAAGGGCCACAGAGTTTTAAGGCCAGCCAGCCTGAGTAATTTAGGAAGATGATGTCTCAAAATAAGTAAAAAGAGGCCCGGAATGTAGGTTAGTGGTAGAGTGCTTGAGAGTCTGGGCTCAATACAAAAGTCACTGGGCCCTCCTTGGGACTCTGGAAGCTCGAAGGTTCCTTGCTCCTCTAATTTGGAAGCAGAAAACTTAAGTGCTCAGCTCTGCCCATGAGGAACCCCTTCATTAGTTAAGGTGACTGGCTGGGTTATAATTAGCAGTAGGGGCTGGGACAGAGCGCACAGGAAGGACCCTCCCATGGGAGGGAGGCAATGAGTCCGTGGGTATGTGACGCGTGAGTCGAGATGGATGAAGTATGGGACGAAGGCCCAGTCTTAGTGGTTGCAGCTCTTGGGGTTCCCTCCACATCTGTAACATGGACTCACAGCCCGTGCTAGCCATCAGTCAAGTGCTGCTCCTTGAGAGCAGCGTTCAAGCATACAGTTTGGCACTTCGCTCTGGTCCCTCAATGGTTGGACCCCTGATAGAGAGGGAACATGGCCACACACAGTACACAGCAGGCCTCCTTGACCTGTGTACCCGCTCACAGCAGTGGCCAACAGGAGCAGGTGTGGAACACGTCATGTGGGCCCCACCAAATGCTGTCCACACAAAACCTCCAAACTCCTGCTGTGCAGAGCTCTGCCCGTCAGGCACCTAGCTGGCCTCAAAGCCCCTTTGGCCTGTTCTTTTCTGTGGGCGATACACTAAGGTGCAGAGCTATCCCAACTGCCTCCCAAGGCAAACTGAAGGGCCAGCAGCCTTGTCCCCTAAGAGGCACAGGCAGCTGGAGTCACCCGCTTTCTTGTCTCGTTCCTCTGCTTTAGGTGTGTGCTTCCTTCATTTCCGGTCCCAGTTTCTATCCCCAGCCCTCCACAGGTGCCCACCTGGACGTGAGGGCTGTCTCAAGACAGGCTCCATGTGGCACGTGCAGTTTGAGTGCTTGTGTGCGGCTTAAAGTTGGCTGAAATGATGCGCCCTACAAACCTTGCTTGGTTTCTTACCTTTCCATTTTGAGGTTGAGGCAGGATCCTGTGTAGCCCAGGCTAGCCTTAAACTTCAGATCTTGTCTCTACCTTCCCACAGTGCTGGGATTGCCTAGGAAAACTGCCACCCTCCCTGGACTGTGTTTTAAGGGAGCTTTACTTTTCCTGTGAACACTATCTTACAATGTTGGATGTTACTATTCTCGGTGGTCTTGCTTTTGAACCACAGCCGTACATTATCCTCTCAAAAGAAAAACCTCAGAGTTGGGGCAGAAGCTCAGTGGTAGTGTTTGCCCAGCATGCACAGGGTCCTCGCTTCAATTCCCAACACCACAAGGGAAGCCTCAAACTTAGAGTTAAAAGCTGAAGTACGTGACCGATACTGGAGTACCAGGTCCTACATGGTCTGCTGGACACCCTGCCTCGGTCTCCAGATCTGGAGGGCAGGCTGATGTGCCCGCAGAGTTCCAGTACAGGAAGCAGGTGAGGGGTACTTACGGGCCTCAGGGCAGCAGCACTTGTCTGGACAGCAGGGGCATCTGACGTAGCAGCAGCAGGTGTGGGGACAGCACTGGCACCAGCAGATGCCCAGGAGGAGGAAGAGGAGGAAGCCTGCCAGGCAGACCACGACCACAAAGAGCCAATCTGCAGAGAAAGGAGAATGGGCTCTGAGCTGGGAGGCCTGAGTAATAACAAAGATGGACAGGGATGGGCAGGGCACCCAGGCTCCACAGGGTGGTGTGGTGCCAGCTCTGGGCCAAGGGACTAGCTGCAAAGCTCCTCAGAGAACCTGCAACTACCGCTTGGTTCTCTGTGCCCAAGACTAGGGCGTAGCAACAGAGGGACGCCAACCCCACTACAGCCAGGTTAAGTCCCCACAGGAGACCTTATCCTGAGTTCCAGCAGACAAAGCAGAGGGCAAGAGGAGCCTGGCTGGAGCAACACACAAGTCACCTTCAGGAAGGGAAAGCCGCAGCCCATACCTGCAGCCCAGAAGAACACAGCAGGTACCAGTCACTCGAGTCCCTTGCCTACACCCCGGAACCTCTTCAACCAGCCCAGGCCACCCCAAGCCCACAGCCAGGCCACTAGATGTCACAGAATGGGGCAGGTTTAGTGGAGGTCCACAGCGAGAAGTGATTAGAGGGTAGGGAGAATACTAGAAACAGAAGCAATCTATCGGCCCCCAAGAGGACCCCTACCAGGCATTCCACCCCCATACCTTCCAAGGGCCCCGCCCGAAAACCAGGTAGGAGCTCAGGGGCCTCTGAGGTCCTGCCTGGAGGGACAAAAGAGAAACAAGATTATGTTGGCCAGGTCCAGCCAAAGCCACCACCCTTAAGGACGGCCAGCGTCAACAGTGGAAAACATGCCCTGAGCAGTGACAGAGAAAATGGTGGCCTAGGGTGGTCCTGGCTGGAGGGATAAGCCTTCCGCCCTGCCACAAGGGTCCCATCTGAAGGGTTTGGCCTCAGCCTGGCACTCGATCTTCCACCTACACTGGTCCTGTCAGCCATGGTAGGTATACTCTAGAGACCACCAAAAGTTGTTTATTACTTGGTTTGAAACAGGGTGGCTCAGGTGGTTCAGGTTGGTCTTGAACTTGAACCAGTCTTGCTGCCCTCCACCTCCTGAAGGTCCAGGATCACAGGCAGGAGCCACCACTCAGGGCTCAAAATGAGGAACTTTTGGCAACTTACAGCTGCTGGGGAAGTCAGTCACTTTTCTTTGGGGATGTGGCCACGGGGTAGGTCTGCCCATACTCCAGTGGGGATGGGCCTACACACCCATGAGCACAGAGCCAACAAGAACAGGACTAGGGTTACTTTTTAAAAACGGGTGAATTTGGGAGAGGAGCGTGCTGGGGGTGGGGTATCTGGGGCAAAGTGGAAGTGGGTTGGAAGTGAGTTCTGTGCATGCATATGATCAAAACATAATATATGCTTGTATGAAATTATTAAATAAAGGTTGTGTCAAGGTTACATTCCGAAGAATGTATTGAAGAAAACATTATGATACCAAGACTATCATAATGAGTCATCTCTATAGCGACCTAAGTGTGAAATACAACCTATGTATTTTTGAAGCACTGGAGGTTGAACCCAGGACCTCATGAATGCTAAGCATGTGCTTTACTACCCAGCAGCACTCCACACACAATAGTTTTTTCCAACATAGGAAGGAGCCATGAAAGCATATTAAAATCATATGTGGTCCGGAGCCTGTGACCCTTGAAGGTGTGAGCTCTGTTCACAGATTGGGTCATACAGGTAAATTTCAAGACCCAGGTGCTTATGGAGGTCCTGTGTCCCACAAACATCAGGAGAGTGCACACACACACAGAGGAAACTGATTCTATACCAACACACCTCTCTCCAGAGCATATGCACTTAGCTGAGGCAGGAACAAGAGGAGTTTAAACAAGCCTTAGCTACATAATAAATGGAAGGTTACACGAGATCCTGGCTCACAACAAATAAACAATTAAAAACCTAAAACGTGGTCCAAGAGGCCAGAACTTTTCCTCATGATACTAGGAATACTTTCCTCTTCCTCCGAGGGCACAGCCGGGGTTTCCACAGGCTCCCTGACATACCACCACCAGCACGGTGGCTAATACTGTGCAGTTGAGTTACCTTGGGATTTTAAAAATTTCCCAATTTCAGTCAGTTGTGCGGCACCTGCTATAATATAAGTACCCAAGAGGGCGGAGATATGGGAGGATCGCCACTTTAATTTGGGCTACACAGTGCGACCCTGTTTCAAAAAAAAAAAGTTCCTAATTCAATTTTTAATAAGATAAGCAACTAGATATAAACCACAAACACGGCACCAAACTTGTAAGATCCCGAGTAGCTCCAAGAACTATTGATGGTGCATGTCAATAAAGGCCCTCGGTCATCAGAGGATGGATTCCACCACGTGCCCTTTGTCCTGTGGCTCGAGCCCTCTCTGGACCTGTTTGCATCACACACTTGCTCACATCTGAGGACGGCAACGCACATCCGAAGCTTCTCTCACATCCAGCACATGCCAGGCAAGACTAAGGGAAGGCTTCTGATTGGCCCAGCAAGGAAACCGCTTGGCCAGACTGGAGACCCTGGGGACACTACCCTGCCCCTGCCATCCGCCTTGTTTTACACAGCCTCAAATTTCTACACACTGCATAAATCACACACAGCACCCCAAAAGGACAGAAGACAAACTTTGTGTTTGGACAAAGGATTCATGGTGCACTGTAGCCCTGGGAATGTGGCAGGAAGCAGGTCCAATCTCAATTGTACAGCTAGCCTTCCATATCCAGAACACAGAAAAATATCCAAAAGAAAATGCCCCCACTCCCTTTTAAACAGGTCTCATTATGTAGCCCAGGCTAGCTAGAAGTTCCCTGTAGCTCAGACTACCCTGAAATTCACTATAGCGTAGGTTGCCCTCAAAGGGCCTATGTGGCTGAAGACTGGCTCCCAGGTGCAGGGTTTCACGGGCCACCACCCTCTCAGAACACACCACCTTATCAAACATGTGCCGACTTGTTTTCTTGCTGTTATCCTCTCGGCAACAATGTAACAGCCTGCATTCAAACATAGTTGCTTTATCAGACATTCTAAGTAACATTCTAAGTAACCTTGAGCAGTGGAAAGGTTACAGCTTCTACGGTTCGCAGCTGTTTTCCATAGGGACCCAGAACCGACCCCCACAGTCAAGGGAGGTCTCACTACCAATCAACCCTGCTACCTTTTACTTTTTTTGTTGTTTGTTTTTGAGGCAGAGTCTTGCTATTTTGTAGATCTGCCTACTCTGGAACTGGCTCTGTAGACCAGGCTGGCGTAAACCAGAGACCCACCTGCCTCCATGTGTGTTTTTAAATCGAGGGGCGAGTAGATTCCTCAGTCCTCTCCACTATTACTTTGGCTCTGGCTGATTTGAAATGCCATATAGGGAAGGGTTCTGTCTGGGGTGCAGGGCACAGAGAAGCCCAAGTGACTGGCAGTGTCGCAAAGGGGGGAGGGGGCAAGCAGGCGACAGGGCCCAGCACGGTAGCTGGATGACAGAGGGGGAACACAAGAGTGGACTAAAGGAGCAGCGGTTCCCGCTCCCCCGACTCCCCACCCCCACTCCCGCCCACCCCAGGGCCCTCTGAACCCAGGGTGACTCACCGAGGACAATGAGCTCTGCGTATGCTTCATTGTTCCCATCCAGATCCTGGGCTGAGACCACAGAGCAGTAATACACCCCACTGTCCCCCCAAGCCGTCTGCTCGAACGTCAGGTCAGCATCTGGGTCAGGAGGAGACAGTATGAAGACACCTCAGGGGAAGGCGTCTGTCCGTCCACCCCCCCAGCCCCCACACACGGGAAGGGAGCGAGGGTGCGGGGCTCAGAAATGGCTCAGCAGTTGCTGCTCTCGCTGCATTCTCAGCACCCACACGAGAGCTCACAACCATCCGTACCTCTAGTTCCAGGGGATCCAGCACCCTCCCCCACCTCCCCAGGTACTGGGCATGCACACGGCACACATACATACATATAGGCAAAAATCAGACACATGAAAGAAGTACGAAATCATTAGTTTCTGTTTGTTGGATACAGTATCTCATTCTGTAGCCAGACTGGCCTTGAACTGGAAATCCTCCCAAACTCAGCTTCCCATGTGCTGGAATTGCAGACACTACCCCACCCCGCTAAAATCAAACACCAAACATTGGTTATCTGAAAACATCTGGGTGCCAGGCATGGTGGCAGAGGCTGCTCATCCCGCACTCAGGAGACTGAGGCAGCATTGTCTCAAGCTGAACACCAGTTTGGGCTACAGTATGACCTTACATCTGTGGCTCAGGGGTAGAATGTTTGCCTAGCACACAGAGCCCGACTTAGATCCCCAACACTGACACAAAGCAAGAACAGCCCAAACCAAGCCTAGGAGGTGAGCATCATTATCACTGTGGTTTTGGAGGTGAGACGTGGTGTGCAGTGATGACCTAATCCAGCCAAAGGCAGGGAGGGACAGTCTGACTCCAGTGCCTGTGCCTTCAACTCAGACACATCCTTCTCACCAAGTCTCAAAGCTGAAGTCTCACCTCCCTCATCAGACCTTGAGGCTGGGCAGGCGCCTAACTAGGAAGCCGAGCTAACTAGGCCAGATCCCAGATAGGAGATACCCGGGCACCAAGCAGTGGGTGTGACGGGTGTGGGAAAGACATTGCCAGTTCCAAGCCCACCCCCTCCCATTCTGTCCCCACATTCCAGGTCAGTCCCAGGGCTTGGGGACGCTCTGGTCTGCTGCAGCCCCAGGCAAGGAGCCTGCTAATTACACCACTAATGAAAGTCTTTTAGCACATCCGGTTTCCTCTCTACTCCTCAGGCCCTAATTAGTTACATCCTTTCCTCCACCTAGCAAAGCAGGACAGGGAAGCCTCTGCCCAAGTGGTAAGCATTTCTTCTAGCCAACAGAACCCCAGGGGATCATGGCTGTGGTCATCTCAGGCATAGGCTCCCAATGACCTGCCTGCCACCTGGTCCCATGGACCCAGGACCCTGCATGACAATCTGTCCACCCCACCCATGTTAGCTGTGGCTGCCCAAATCCCGGTACCTGGCACCTACTGGGATACCAGCTACAAAGGGCTGAAGCTCCCTCAAAAGAAACCCCTTTCCAAAATCCATCTAGTCATGCCGAGCATAGTCCGCAGGCCTGCAAAGCCTTTAGCATGTTCTCTGGCCGCTGGCGATGCCAATGTCATCCCCACGATCTCACTGGCCTCCAGCCCATCCTTTCTGCCGATCCAGCTAGGTTCCTTCTCCTTACTCAAGCCCCAACCTGGAGGGGCACTCTTCCTGGCCACCCCAACTCACATGGCTCCTCTGCTCACTGAGGCCACCTAACACCCTGCTCATATGCTAATTCCCACTTCTTCACCAGTGACAATATGGCAGAAGAACCAGAGTCAGCCTCAGTCAGCTCCGATTCCATGCAGGGCTACCTCTCTCCTGAGCTTTTATTGCTTGTCCCAGCATTCCAGACACCTGGTTATCAAATAAATGCCCGATCCATTCATTCTATATTCAACATGGCCGGGGGTGTGGGTTGCATACATCTATGATCGCCAGCACTGGGGAGGTTAAGGCAAGAGGATGGAGAGTTGGAAGCCAGCCTGGACTACATAGGGAGACCACCTCAAATCCTGTCCCCCAACAAACAACAGACAACAAACTGCACTGAATGTTCCAGGAAGTGTTTAAGTAACCTTCATTATAAAGTAAAGGTTCAGTGCGGGGGTGGAAGTACACACCACAAACCTTTGGTCCCAGCACTTGAGAGGCAGAGGCAGGTGGATCTCTGGGTTTGAGAACAGCCTGGTCTACAAAGTGAGTTCCAAGACAGTCAAGGGTACACAGAGAAACCCTGTCTCCAAACAAACAAAACAGAAGGCCAGCAAAGAAAAGAAAGCCAAGGCTCTCAGTTTGTCTAGAGAGCACCTGCGCTTCCCCGGCCTTTCCAGGGGATTCCAAGGTCACACCTATTTTACAACACTAACATGCAATCAGCCTTAACCTCTCAGGAACATTCGAAAGCATTTCCCACGTGATATGTAATCTCATAGCAAACTAAAGCTGCTTGGAGAACCTTGCTTCTACTGATCAAGGCCAAGAGAATGCACAGGAATAGAAAACAATGCCACTTACTTCATTTAAAGAATTCTTTTTTTGTTTTGTTTTGCATTTTTTTTTTCATAATAGGTATGTTTAGTTCTTTATTGGCTTATTTTATTTCTTCCTTCCTTTTTTGAGACTGGCTGGCTTGGAACTCAATATGCAGAGTAGGTTGGCCTCGAACTCACATTTAATTTGTTGATTATAAAAACAAAATCTTGAGCCAGACATGATGGTATAGATAATGTTAATTCCAGCACTTGGGAGGCTGAAGTAGGAGGATTGTGAGTTCGGTGCCAGCCTGGGCTGCAGAGTAAAATCCTGGAGAAGACAGACACAAATGGTTTCAGAGTTCTTCAGTAATAAGATGTTCAGAGGTTCTAGAAACTTCATGGAGGAAAGCTGTTCTCAGTGCACTTCCGACCAGAGTTAGCACACTGCCTGTCGGACGGGGAGAAGCAGCAGAAGGACGTGACCTAGGAGGGGCAGAGGGTGCCAGGCGTGGGAGCGGGGGCTGCTCAGCTCTGGGAAGGCTGCCCAGGGTGACTTCTGAGGAGTGAAGACCGACTTCTCGCCATTGCTGACTGAGGTGTTATGCACAGATCCCCTCCAACGCAGACACCCATCCTTCACAAAACCCTCAAAAACTCAGTAACTGTCCTAAATATTCCAGATTTTTCTTTATGGCTTTCTGGACCCATGATTTCCCACTGATGTGTCTGGGATACAACGTGGGTGTTGGGTGCTGTGAGCTGGGGCACCCGTGGTTAATGCTCCTGGAGATATTATGAGGGGACCTTGATTCCATGGGATTGACTGGTGGGGAGGCCCACAGGCTGTGGTGCCTATTCGACTGTTCTGTCTCCCATGGGTCTACGGATTTGATCGCTTTTCCCTGACCATTGCATTCTACAGCAGGTCCTGCCCAAAGATGAAGGAGTGAGAAGGAACCCCCACCACAGGAAATGATTACATAGGCCAGACATTAAAACCAAGGGCCTCCAGGACCAGACCTGGGCCTTGCTGTATTGTATTTGGCCCATCTGATGTTTTCAGAACCCATGAACAGTAAGGCTTTCCGGCTTCTTTTGATCACTCCTGAGGCCTGGGCCCACCTCCTTCCTGTGGGGCACACCCTGTTCCTGGTCCCTGCTGGCCCCCAAGATCACAGGGGCTGGGCCCTGATTCCACGTGTGAGGTGAGGGACCAAGGCTCCAGTGGGAACAGAGGCTGGGCTCTTGTATGGCTACGTCCTGACTCCTTATTTACACACGGCAGAGGGGAGCCTCAGGATTTTAGAGGTCCTCAGGGTCCCATCAGTGCTGCTCGGAATGGGGGACATGGCTCCAAGCGGCCTGAAGAGGCTAACGTGAGGGCCTGTGATGAAACACCCCAGAGCCCCCGAAGCAGGCGGAGTGGAAGAGAGGTACTGGGGGATGGACACTGATTTTCCCATCACTGTTTTCTTTTGCAGCTCCTGGGGACCTATGTCCTTACCCACACTAGACGGGCGCCGCACCACCGGCTGCATTCCAGCCCTTTTTACTGTCTTAGCTTTTGGAGACAAGGGTTCACCGAGTGGCCCAGCTGGACTTGAGCTTCTGCTCCCCTGCCTCAGCCGGGGTAGGCAGGCTACACTTAACTTCCACTCTTAAAATTTAGGAGGGTGGGTAAGCCTAGGGATGCTACCAAGAGGCCCACGTCTCCTTATCCTCAAGGCTGAAGAGGAAGGAAACTCCCATGGCTACTTGGACTTTCGAAAGGATGGCCAGTTACCCACCACTGTTGAAATAAGCCAGCTAGAGACACCCAGTCTTTGAGGTCCCTGGGTCATGAGGGTCCCCCGGGATATATCCTGATGGACATTCTTGAGTTTTTCATCCCTCAGAGGAGACCCAGGTCCTGATCACTGTTGGGCAATTAGGCTCAGTGGGAGCCCCCAAGGAACTCAACCTCTCCCCAACTTCAAGGGCAGCTGGAGGGTTCGGTGAGTTTCCATGGCGATTCAAGGCAATTCCTTAGGACCTGATTCCCTGGGACCCCACCTTTCATCTGCGGCCTGATATGGAGAGGGCATACTCTACAGCCTGGTTTCCAGGGATCTGCAAAGAGTCCCCCCACCTCCTGTGCTCCCACACAGAATGGATGTACACATCCATTACCTGGAGCCTGCACCCCTGGCCCACCGCCATCCCTGTGTCCTTCCTCCGCCCTTGGGGTTCTTCAGATCACACTGGCAAAGATGGCACATCCAAGTCATTCAACACACACAACCAAATGCTCTTTCCTTTGGACCCTGTAAAACTATCAGAAATCTCCCACACTTAAAAAAAAAGCCGGGTGGCGGTGGTGGCGCACACCTTTAATCCCAGCACTCAGGAAGCAGAGGCAGGTAGATCTCTCTGTGAATTCGAGGCCAGCCTGGGCTACAGAGTGAGCTCCAGGACAGGTTCCAAAAGCTACACAGAGAAACGCTGTCTTGAAAGACCAAAAAAAACCAACCAACCAAACAAACAAACAAAAAAAACAAAAACAAAAAAACAAAACAAAAAAACAAAAAACCCCAAGACAGGGGCTCATGTAGCCAGGCTGGCCTCCAGCTTGCTACACAGCTGAGACTGGGTCTGGCTCCTAACCCACTTCCCCAGTGCTAGGATTACGGGTGTGCACCACCAAGCCCAGCACTCTCAGTCTTCCTAAGTCTCCTTCTCACTGCCAACATGTCACTTCTAGAAGGTAATTTAGGGCAGGAACAGGATCAGGGCTGTTCTGCTTACCACTGTATTCCCAGTGCTTCTAACAGCACCTGGGACACAGCAGATCCTTGACAGTCAGTGGCTGTGGATGTAATTCAGTGGTGGAGCCCCTGCCTAGAATCCCCCAGTGAGGGGCTGGGGTGTGGCTCAGTGGTGGAGCCCCTGCCTAGAACCCCCCAGTGAGGGACTGGGGTGTGGCTCAGTGGTAGAGCCCCTACCTAGAATGAATGAATGAATGAACGAATGACTGGACACTAGGCCTACAGTGGTGGAGTTAGGATGCAGCTGTTATCAACTGAGTAACTCCCAGCAAGTCACTTGTCTCTAGGGCCTCTGAAAATACGACATGATAGAATGGAGTGACTCAGTTGCTGTGTGGTCTGAGTCAATCCACTCCAAGTTGAATCAGGCCTTGGGTCTCACTACATGTAGCACAAGCTGGTCTTGACCTTAAGATTCTCTAGCCTCAGCCTCTCAAGCTAGGATTATAGGCGTGAGCCACCCACCACAGCTGGCTGCAGTATATGTCTTATTGCTGGCATTTTTAGTATTAATTATAAAACAAATCCCCACTTTGACATCCACTAGGTTGTTTGTTTTAAATCTGCAAGTTTCTGGCATTGTATGTGGGGTATGTCTCCCTTGCAACACTGTGAGCTCCACAGGAGAGTGATTTGATGGTTTTATTTCTGTGTTCTCAGAGCCAGGAACAAACCTGGTATATGGATGGAGGGGCTGTATTGTGGGGCAAGGGATGAAAGGATAGACGGATAACAGGTGATATGTGGCTGGATGGATGTGTGGGGAGGTGAGTGAATGGATAGGTGGAGGGACTGGTGGAAGGATGGGTGAGTGGGTGGACAGGTGGATGGACAGTGGGTAGATGGAAGGATCCCTCCCTTCATTAGTCCACTGAGACGCTCGAACACTCTCCCCACCACCCACGGAGCCTCCTCCCGCCTTGCCCCACATACTTCCTGTGATGGTGATCCTCCTGCCCTGGTAGTAGTCTCCTAGGGTCACGGCATTGCCCTGCTTGGTGGCCACCACCCTAACGGTGCGTACACTGTCCTGGCACTCCACATAGGGGTTGTAACCAGGGTTGCCAGCTACCAGCTGGGCATTTATCTGGTTCTCCACGCTGGCAGGAGAGAAGGCATCGGCCACGCGGTCTCGGCAGAATGACTTGTACTTCCAGATCACGATGGGGGATGAGATCGAGTTGCTCATCTGATAGGTGCAGGGCAGTGTCACTGGCTGGAACAGGATCACTACGTGGTAGGGGTCAGACACAGTCACCTGGATGGTGCTGGCAGGAGCTGGGAGAAAGAGGAGGGTCAGCCCAGTGGGTACCGCAACAGCACGGAGCCACACTACCTGACAGTGTGTGCGGTTTTTTGGTTTTTGTTTTCATAGCACTTGGCATACTGGTCCTTAATCCCTTAGACTGGTGAGACAGATTGGATATGCCCATTTTATACACCCTTGGGGCTGAAAAGTGATAAATATGTAGCTCCACGGGCCAGGTCCCTGGGATACTCTGTCTACCTCTCCCTACTTAGAGACTCCTCAAAATGCACACCCAAACGGAGATGGAACCCTTCGGCCCCCACCAGAGCCAACATTTGCGTAGGTGAGCGCTGGCCAGCGGAGGGTGGTTAGAGGTTCAAAAGTCCACCCCACAGATACCCGGGAGGTGGGTGGGGTGGGGAGTCCCCAATTCCACACCCACTCCAAGCCAAGGTACTGTTTCTACAGCTCTTCTTTCAGGAAACGTCTGATCTAGCCCTGAGTGCCCTCTCCCCGTTACCCCAACACTTAGAAATCTTGGGGTGTGCCCAAGATCCCAGTGCCTGGCCTTTTCCGTGATCGGGGGGCCCTTGCTTCTGTCCCACAAAGGGTCCCCTTCTGCGTACAATTCTCAGGCTTAGGATCCCCAGAGTTTCACTTCCTGTTATCTCCAACAAAGGCGGAGGAGCGGGCTGGACGCGCCAAGAGGAAATCCCCTACTTGTGGCCTACAGGGGTCTTCCCAGCAAGGCGGGATCTGGTGGTCTTGAATCTACGCCCCCGAACTAGCCATCACCCCCCACACACACCCCTTGGTTCCGACTCCTCCAGGACGGTAAAAGCCGCAGCCCTCTCCATCCACCTCCTGTAGTGCCCTCCTGCCGTCCCACAGCATCGGGGACCCCATTCCTTACCTGGATAGTAAGTGATGAGAAAGAGCCACAGGAAGAGCATAGCGGCCGGCCGGGAGCCAGGCACCCCAGAACGCGCGCTGGGCGCCGGCGCCATCGCGGCCGTCTAGCAGCGACGGAGCCCGCGCGTCCCCTCCCAAGTATCCCGAGAGTAGGGGGCGCGGGGAGCACCAAGGCCGAGAAGGGTGCTTGCTCCACCCGGCCCCTAATCCAAGTCCATTTTCCTCACACAGAAGGAGTTCTAACCTACAAAAAAAACTTGGACTAAACTCATGCCTTTGGGTTTCCCAGGACAACTGACCCCGGCGCGCGGTGGCTCTCCGGGTCACTCCACCCCCTGTTCATTCCCAGGAATGGATCCGCCCAGGTACACAAGGGTGGGAGCCTTGGGGCAGGGCTTGGGGGTGGGCGGCGGAGGAGGGGCTTGCGGGCCTCCCTCCCCGGAAGTGGGCTGACTCAGGTGCGCTCCTGCCCCCAGGGCCTGAACCAAGTGACCGCTTAGCCAGGAGGGCTCCCGCACCCCAGGAGACCTGTGCGGCCACCTGCTGCTCCGGCCAAAGTTGATAGGACCGCGCTCCCTGAAAACAGAGACCCTCTGGGGTATTCCACCTGCCGAGAGGGGCCGGCCCTGCCGCGCACCTGTTCGCCGCCGGTCCACACCCCTGTCCCCGGCGCCGATGGACCCGCCTAGGTGCGCCCTGCGGGGAGGTGCCAGGCCCAGCTAGGTCCCGGCTGGCAGAGGCGTGTCGCTGACGCCGCCTGCCTTCCCACTCTCGTCCCGGTGGAGGAGGTGTCGCGGGGCTTTCTGGGCTCCCAAGTTGGATGACTCAAGGAATCAATGAGGTCCCCCTAGGAGGAATGCTCTGGCCCCGCAGGCGATGCTCATGGGGACAAAACCTTTGAAAAAGTTGCGGTCGTACTTTGGCAGTTTCCATACTTCCTCCTTTCCTTAACTTGTTTCTTTTCCCCCTCGGACATCCCTCACTCTAGGTCAGGCTTCCGGAAGTTCTGATACTTAAAGGCGCTGAGCCGAGACTGGAGACGGGGAGACCTGTTTCGGTTCAAAGGTTCCCAGGCCGTCACCTGCACCCGGGGCGCGGCCAGAGGCTCTCGCCCTTCTCAGCGTTACTCTGCTACCTCCTGGTGGCGCCGAGGAGAAACGCATCCTAGGAAATTGTGAACTGGCCATTGCCTGGTGGGTTGGGAACCCTATCATTTTATTGTGTGTGTTGTAAAACTTGTGTCAGGTCACATGCTTCCTCTCAGAAATCTCCCATAGTTCCTCCTTACTCCCAAGCAAAATTCAAATACTCATACTGGCCTGATTGTCCCTCCCCAACGTCACTTTGCGCCCTTCGCTTAGTTGACGTCAACCACACTGGCCTGGTTGGTCCTGAATCAGACTTTCACACATGTCTGGTTTCGCTACCAGAATTCCCTTCCTGCTGCGGACGCCTCATCCCATTTTCCTTAGGGCCTCATTCAAAGGCAAAGGCTTCTCATAAAATTTCACCCTGCTCATGAGCCATCATGCTTTTTTTTTTTTTTTTTTTGGTTTTTCGAGACAGGGTTTCTCTGTGTAGCTTTGCGCCTTTCCTGGAACTCACTTGGTAGACCAGGCTGGCCTCGAACTCACAGAGATCCGCCTGGCTCTGCCTCCCGAGTGCTGGGATTAAAGGCGTGCGCCACCACCGCCCGGCACCATCATGCTTTTTTAAAAATAGAGGAAATCGCCATAGCCATCATTTTTAAACCAGCAGTATGCGTTACTGTATGTTTTGTACACATCACTGTTATCAATGTTATCGATATTTAAGACTTGGTCATCCTTCATCTTCAACATAGGAAAGAAAGAATCTGTCTTAGATCAGAACCCACTCTAACCTCCCCGTTTTCACTCAATAGTTTACACCGTCGAAGTCTGAGAGCAGGTTTCAGCTTAGCTCCCAGAGCAGGCTTGCCCTCCACTTCTCTCTCCCACTTTTTCCTCTTTGAATCATTTACTGTCATCTGATATTTTACAAGTCATATTTTCACCACTAATCTTGTCCCGTCCTAAAGCCAACATTGCTTAGTAACCATTCCACCCCACATTTCCCGGCCCTTCTGTAGTTCCGTGGGGCTACATGGCCAGTTGTAGTTAGTAGCATATAAGCAATGCATATAAACACTAAAGTTTTCAACACCATCAATATTAGCACCACCATCTGGGACCCAAACGTGGGAACTGTAGGGGGTGTTTGGATTCAAAGCACACCACTGTCTTCATGTACTGGACATGTAATGGTGAATAACTTGCCTTTTGAGTTCACTCTATCACTTCCTGAGGATAACTTACACACACATATTTCATTCAGTTTTTATTTTATATTCGTGTGTCTGCCTGGATGTATGTCTGTGTCCACAGGAGCCAGAAGAGGGCGTCAGATACTCTGTGATTGGAATCACAGACAGGTGTGGGCTGCCATGTGTGTGCTGGGAATCAATCCCAGGTCCTCTGGAAGAGCAGTTGGTGCTCTTTAACTGTTGAGTTGTATAAATCTGATGTGTATTTCTGAAAACTTGCTGGACTGTGGTTCACGGGGCTAAACGTTCTATGGGTGATGTCACAGTACCCAAGAAGGTTCTAAAGTTCCTTCTGAGCTCTTACTCAGCCATGCTGGCCACTCTGTGGCTGGTTAGTCTTTCTCTTCCCATGCTGTGGGCCCAGAAACTAATCAACTGTCCCTACAAGAATGTGTGCCAGTACGCCCTGCTCTCGGGCAATGACGTGATCCTGGAGTGTAACCACCACAAAGCAGTATGGTATTTCCATTCATCTCTGGAGGACAAACTGTCCAAGCTCAACTCCATGCCTAATGTGAAGATACTGCCTGGGAGCAATCTGCAGTTATCCAACCCTCAGCCCTCCCAGACAGGGCTCTACCGCTGCCTAGATGGTCACATGACCCGTGTGGTGGAATATGAGATTGACTTTCAGGATATAGCTCTGCTGCATATCACACACAAAGACCTGGGCCAAAAGCCCATGGGAAACGAGACCATGAACCTAGGAGGCGAGGTACTCGTTTTTACCCGCTGGGATCCTTGGCAAGATTGTAACTGTTGCGAAAAGCCTGGTGAGCGCAAACGTCTAGGCTACTGCTATGTGGAGGAGTCCCTAGGAAAATCCATGCCCTGCTGGCTCTACTTGAGAGGGGAGAAGGTGACCCACAGCCGCCTGCAGCCTGAACTCCAGCTACAAGCCTGCCATGTGCCCTGTGACATCGCCACAGAAATCAACCAGCCGTACTTCGTCTTTGACACTCATCAGCTGGACAAAAACACCAACTATGAGTGGCTCAGCTGTCCTTTGGCTTCCATCTACAGGTAACCAGACAGGGCCAACAGCCCTTCTCTTGGGCCTCCATCGGTGCTGGTCTCTGGGGGCTTACTGCTGCTAGAGGTCTCCATCCAGTAGACAAACTCTTCCTCCACACCCAGAAGCCTTCATGGTCAGTGGGAGCCTAGAGTCACTGGTTTGCTTAGATATTTCCACACCAGAAATCTCCTCTGAACTGGGATCTGGGCAAGAGAGGCGGAGGAAGGTGCTGACTGAGCAAAGACCTATTCCCTGCCCACACAGGCAACCTGGAGCCGCAGACTCAGGCCCAGGCTCATCTGAGTAAACATGGATGTGGTCCTGTCTGCTGAATGGACCCTGATGAATATGGTTTGCCCCTCTCTCCTTGTACCAATGCCATGTGTTTTAGACATTTCTCTTTCTATTTCTTTTTTTGAGACAAGGTCTCACTGTATAGCCTGAACTTGCTTGTTTCTGGCTAGCCTGGAACTTGCTATAGACTCCGGCTGGCTTTAAACTCACAAGAGATCTCCCTGGCTCTGCCTCCTGAGTATAGGCATGAAAAGCATGCAGCACTGTGCCTGGAACACATTTGTTTCTTCCTCTGTCAATATTTTATGTAAGTAGGCGAAGGGTCATGATATGACGTAATAATTATCAGACAAACGGGCTGGAGAGGTGGCTCAGCAGTTAAGAGCACTGACTGTTCTTCCAGAGGTCCTGAGTTCAATTCCCAGCAATCACATGGTGGCTCATAACCATCTATAATGAGATCTGGTGCCCTCTTCTGGCCTATAAGCATGTGCAGATAGAACACTGTATACATAATAAATAAATCTTTAAAAAAAATAATTATCAGACAAAGAAATATCAACAGCTGTAGATTGCATGCAAAAACTATTGGTAAAAACATAGATTTAGCTGGGCGGTGGTGGCACACGCCTGTAATCCCAGCATTCGGGAGGCAGAGGCAGGTGGATCTCTGTGAGTTCGAGGCCAGCCTGGTCTACAGAGCTAGTCCAGGACAGGCTCCAAAGCTACAGAGAAACCCTGCCTCGAAAAACAAAAACAAAAACAAAAACAAAAAACAAACAAACAAACAAAACAAAACAAAACAAAAAAAACCTAAAAAAAAAAAACCCTAAAAAAAAAACAAACAAAAAAAAAACATAGATTTATCAGGACAGCCAGAGCTATGTAGTGAGACCCTAGCTCAAAAAAGTAAGCAAGTAAATAAAAGCCAAAAACAAACAAGCAAAACAAAACAAACAAATAACCAAAATTATAGACTTAGAAAACTTTCTGGAAGACAGCTTATCGGATGTTCCCTTGTGTCTGTCCTTGGTTATTACAGCTGAGGAGGATAGTGTGGTTCCTTTTAATTGCTTTTTTAAAAAATCCTTAAGACTCACATAGTTACTTTTTTATGTAAGATTTATTTTTATTTTATGTGTATGAGTGTTTTATGTGCATGTATTTATGTGCACTCCATGTGTGTAGTGCTCACAGAGGCCAGTGGATTGCCTGGAACTGGAGATACAGAGGTGGTGGCCCTTCATGTGGGGCCTGTGAATCGAACTTGGGTCCTCTGGAAGAGCAGCTAATGTTTTTAATGGCTTAGCTACTTCTCTATCCCTTAAATCAGTGGTTCTCAACCTTCCTAATGCTGCGACCCTTTAATACAATTCCTCATGTTGTGGTGACCCCAATCATAAAATTATTTTTGTTGCTACTTCATAACTGTAATTTTGCTACTGAGTGGTGTCTCAGTTCCTAAGACCATTGGAAATATGTGTTTTCCTATGGTAGTGACCCACAGGTTGAGAACCATGCCCTAAATGGTTCTTCTAAAATGAAAATGTTGACTTCAGGCATGTGAAGGTCTTTGGAAGGTCCCTCTCCACTTGGCTTCCTGGGTCAGGTCTGTCGTTAATCTTGGTCTTTCCCAGTGGGTACTTATTTTGTGGCTTGCATTTTTTCCTCCTTTTCATTCTGTCAGACTGGTGGTTTAAAATGAGAAATCTGAGGGGGTGCTGGAGAGATGGATCAGAGGTTAAGAGCACTGATTGACTGCTCTTCTAGAGGACCTCAGTTCAATTCCCAGCAACCACATGGTGGCTCACAACCATCTTTAATGAGATCTGGTGCCCTCTTCTGGCCTGCAGGTGTACATGCAGGCAGAACACCGTATACATAATAAACAAACAAATAAATAAATAAATAAATAAATAAATAAATCTTAAAAAAAAAACCACTTGATGGCCAGTTGGGGGCACCATTTGGACAAGTTCCAGGGAGGAGCAGCCTTGCTGGAGGAAGTCCATCATTGGACTGCTTTGGAATGGGGTTGAAAATCTGATCTCTCAGCTTCCTGCTCCCACCGGCTTGCCCGCTGCTTGCTGTTAAGCCTCCCCTCCATGGTAGTCAGCCCTCTAGGACCCTCAGCCCAAATGCACTCTTCATTCTGTAAGTTGACTTGGTCACAGTGTTTCATCACGGCAACATAAAAGTACCTGACACAGCTTGATTCTGGGGGCCAGGTCCACATTCGCTGTTGTGTTCCAGAGGGAGACAGTTGATTGTGGAAGATGTGGCAGCAGGCAGGGAAGGCATGGTAGCAGGAGCAGGAGGCTGGCTGGTCACACTGCATAGTGAGCGGGGACAGTCCATCACGGAAGTGCAGATATGGTGTGGTTGGCTCCGTGGGGGCTGGATCTCCTCACCTCAGATCCTGGGACGAGAAGCAGAGAGCAGCTGGTTGTAACATATTGGAAGCACTTGTTGTGTCCTGGGCGTGTGTGTGTGTGTGTGTGTGTGTGTGTGTGTGTGTGTATACATAAATTTTATATTACTGAGTTAACTTCTTTAGTTGCAAATTTAAAACTGTTGCTTTTTTCTTGTAATAGTGTTGTTGAATTTTTTTTCCACAAATTTACCCATCAAAGCATCAAGAAGTTTTGGCTTTAGCCTCTTCCGGTGATTTGAATGAGAATGACCCCTATAGGCTCATAGATTTGAATGTTAGTTCACCAGGGAGTGGCACTATTTGAAAGGAGTGGGAAGTGTGGCCTTGTTGGAGGAAGTGTGTCACTGGGGGGGCGGGCTGACTCTGAGGTTCTCAAAAGCCCAAGCCAAGCCCAGAGTCTGTCTCTCTTCCTGCTGCCTGTGGATGCAGATGTAGGACTCTCAGCTTCTTCTCCAGCACCATGCCTGCCTGCTGCCACACTCCCTGCCATGATGACAATGCACTGAACCTCTGAACTGTGAGCCAGCCCCAGTGAAATGCCTTCCTTTCTAACAATTGCCGTGGTCATGGCGTCTCTTCACAGCATAAAACACTGACTGAGACACCTGTGTACAGCTGTAGTATGTTTTCACTTTTTTTTTTTTTTTTTTTTTTTTTTTTTTTTGTGGCTAGCCCACTCAAGGCTTTGAGCATTCTAGAACACTCTACCACCAAGCTATATCATTCCCAGCTCTTGGTCTTTTGAGGCAGGGTTTCATTGGCCCAGACTTGCCTTGAAGTCAGTGTCTTCCTACTTCTGCCTCCTAAGTACTGGAATTGTAGGCACACCCCGCCATGTTCAGTCCCATTCATTATCCTTTTGTGTCTACAGGAGCAGTTCTATTGTCTTAAGTTAATCCCAGCATTTGGGAGGCAGAAGCAGGGAGACCTTTGTGACTTTGAGGACAGCCTGGTCTATAAAGAGAGTCCAGGCCAGCTAGGGCTACACAGTGAGACCCTGTCTCAAAAAAAAAAATAAATAAATAAATAAATAAAATAAAATAAGATCTTCAAGATGGCTCGGTGGGTAAAAGTGCTTGCCACCAACCCCGATGACCTGAGTTTGGTCCCCAGAACACACGTGGTGGAGAAAGAGAATGGCTTTGACACACTGTCACCGTGCTACATGTGGGCCTGTAACCATACTCATGTTTGTGCAGGTACACCCAATGTTGTCTTAACAGTCTCCTCCCGGATCGACACATCCCACCCTGCAGGAAAGCTCCTTAAGCAGGAAGGCAAACAACTTAAAAGCTTCCAGAAGTCCCTGAAACAGACCTGATTCTCTAGGCCCCTCCCTGCCAGAGTTAGCAATAAAAGTTACAAAGAAGATTCTGAGACCACACCAGCCGCCTGGAAGAAGCAGAAGCGAGCTGGGCTGCCTGAAGAGGTACCGAGGCACGGGGAGAGGACACTCTCCAACCTGTTACGCTGCCTGCAGGCTGTGCTGTGGGCTCCAGGTTCCAGCTGTGTGAGCTGTCACCCGTGCTGGGGTGGGCCTGGGTGGTGCAGCCGTCTGTGAGTCATTTCTGCTCCGGTAAGCAGTCCCAATAAAACTCACTGATTCACCAAGTTGAACTTTGATGGTATCAGTACCTTGGACATGGACTCCCTATCTGGGATGAGTAGACGTGTGTGTGTGTGTGTGTGTGTGTGTGTGTGTGTGTGTGTGTGTGTAGTGTGTGTGTGTATATGTGTGTGTAGTGTGTGTGTGTGTATGTGTGAGTGTGTGTGTGTGTCTGTGTGTGTGTATGTGTATGTGTGTATGTGTGTGTGTGTGTGTAGTGTGTGTGTATATGTGTGTGTATGTGTGTATGTATGTGTGTGTGTGTGTGTATGTGTGTGTAGCAACTCCCCAGGAAAAGTTTTGTCACTCAACACACACATACACACACACACATACACACACACATACACACACATACACACACATACACACACACATACACACACACACACACACACACACACACACACAAGTAAATAAATGTAATCAACAGCAGAAACTAAAGTAACCAAACCACACCCCCCAAAAAATCAGGTAGTTTTAAACAAAAATCTCCATAAAAGCTCAGTTCTGTGTGGACTAGCTGAGGACATTCAAATGGCCAAAGGCTGTTTCCTTTAGGAGCAATTACCCCACGTTCATCTTCTATCAACTTTCTAAAATGTAACTGCCATGACGGACAGGGATGGTAACGTGACCTTGTGTGATATGAAGGCGGCAGAAGCCTTGCTTCTTTGTTAAGAGTGACGACTGCATTTGCTGGTCCCCAAACATGTGTGCAGTGGATGGACCATAGAAAATCATGCCTTGTCAGGTGTTTGTGTGTGTGTGGGGGGGGGGGTTGGCTGAAGAAAGGGTCAGCCCAAGATGAATTTTAGGCTCTCTGACAGCAGGGAGAAAGTTTCTATGAACTGAACCTCCAACAGCTGCTCCACGGCTTATTTATTGATGGTTACACAAAAGTAGCTTTTCTGGGTAAAACAAGTTCCTCATACCGAAGCTCCTGGTCTAATCTACATGTTTTTCTGAGGGAAAACTCCACACCTCTGCACTTTAGTCCTTCTTGTGTACTATTTGCAGTGCTCAATAATTCAAGCTATCCAGGTGCCAGGATAGCCCTGTGACCAAAGCCACGCCAAGGCTGCACAGCTCCTTCAGAAAAACAATTCTACAGGTAACAGAATCAATCACTGTTTTCCACAGTGATTTCCTCCAGGTCCAAGTACTTCTAGAAAACAACCGTTCATTCTGATGTTTACCTGAGATACAGTGAAAAACAACTATTTTGTTCTAATGTTTACTCTAGATACAATGACTCTACTAGATTTCCACCACAATGCCTCCATCACCTCGTTTCCTGTCTGAAAAAAGCACTTAGGGAAAGATTTGGGGCGGAAGAAACTGTGGCCAATATGTATTAATTTAAGATCAATTGAATTTTGCAGATATCTTGAGGGAAGAGTTAGGGACCAATCTGTCCAAAGGTCCTGAAGCCAGAATGTCTCTGCTTGGCTGGAATGCTCCAGAAGACAGGACAGAAGTTAACATGAATGGGGTGGACAGAGAGGTATGGAAATCAGAACAAGGACCAGCAAGGATTTGGCCTATCCTCAGGGTTAAGAAGTGTGTCAGGGGCTGAAGAGGTGGCTCGGTGGTTAAAAGCAAATCCTGCGCCCTCTTCTGGCTTCCTTGGATTTAGGGTACCCCTGTGGTATAGGGTACCCAATGTTATGTATGCAGGTAAAACACCTATACACATAACATTGAAAAGTTATTTTTCAGGCATTGGGTCTGGAAAGATGGCTCAGTGGTTAACAGCACTGACTACAAAAATGCCCTCCCTCCCCTCACTCTTGCCACCTATGGCGGGTGAGAGAGCAGGCCCTGCACCTCACCAGCTGCAGCACTCAGCACACAGGAGAGCTGGCCCTGCCCCTCACCAGCTGCAGCACACAGCACATAGGAGAGCATGCCCTGCCCCTCACCAGCTGCAGCACACAGGAGAACGGGCCCTGCCCCTCACCAGCTGCAGCACTCAGCACACAGGAGAGCAGGTCCTGCCCCTCACCAGCTGCAGCACACAGCACACAGGAGAGCAGGCCCTGCACCTCACCAGCTGCAGCACTCAGCACACAGGAGAGCAGGCCCTGCCCCTCACCAGCTGCAGCACACAGCACACAGGAGAGCAGGCCCTGCACCTCACCAGCTGCAGCACTCAGCACACAGGAGAGCAGGCCCTGCACCTCACCAGCTGTAGCACACAGCACACAGGAGAGCAGGCCCTGCCCCTCACCAGCTGTAGCACACAGCACACAGGAGAGCTGGCCCTGCCCCTCACCAGCTGCAGCACTCAGCACACAGGAGAACAGGCCCTGCACCTCGCCTGGGCAGCGCACTAGAGCTGACCCTGTTGGCAGGGGCGCAGGTGAGCAGGCCTGTGCCCGTGAGAGCAGGAGGGCTGCCCCTGCCCTCTCCCTCATACACCATGGGTGGCAAGGGTAAGGGACATATGCCCTTCCCCTCTCACCCCTTCTCACCCGTGACAGGCGTGAGAAGGGAAGAATTGGCCCCACCCCTCACCAAGTGCAGTGATCTGGAGAGTGGGCCCTGCGCTTCACCACTGCAAAACAGTAGAGCTGGTCCTGGTGATATGAGTGCGGTGAGCTGGACCTGAGGGTCTGGAGCAGGAGAGCTGGTCCTGGTGATATGAGTGCGGTGAGCTGGACCCGAGGGTCTGGAGCAGGAGAGCTGGTCCTGGTGATATGAGTGCGGTGAGCTGGACCCGAGGGTCTGGAGCAGGAGAACTGGTCCTGGTGATATGAGTGCGGTGAGCTGGACCCGAGGGTCTGAGAGCTGGCCCCTCTCCGCCCTCTCTGCTGCACTGGGTGAGCTGCAGGGGCAGTGCTGGAGAGCTCCCCCTGGTGGTAAAGATGAGGGAAAGCCGGCGGTCTCACTGACCCAGCTACCACCCAGGCCCAGAACCAGGATTGTGAGATACCCCACCCCAACACCCACCTCATCTGTGAACTGCTGGAACGTGTGAAGGGGCCAGACCTGCAGATCCAAAGCTGCAGGATCTCCATGACACAAGACAACAACAGGATATCCAAGAGGAGTCCCAGGGAGGGCCCAGGATCTATCATGTAGCAGAAGCCAGCGGCCTCGAACCAGACCAATGACTCATTGTGATGAACACTTGCAAGTAAAGATGTATGGACTAAAGGGTTTACCGTGTGGCTCACTGGGCCACACTACAGCTTCCACGCTGAGATTTGTTGTTGTTGTTGTTGTTTTGGTTTGGTTTTTGGCTTTACTTTAAAATTTTGATTTTTGGGGGAGGTTGCAAAGGTCAGAAATGAGGGGGGACAGGGAGATGAATGGGATTGGGATGCACAATGTGAAATCCACAAAGAACAAAAAGTTGAGAGAGAGAGAGAGAGAGAGAGAGAGAGAGAGAGAGAGAGAGAGAGAGAGAACTGGCTGCTTTTCCAGAGGGTATGAGTTCAGTTCCCAGCACCCACATGGAGGCTCACAAGTGTCTGTAACCTAGTTCCAGGAAACCTGACACCTCTTCTGCTCTCCAGGATCCTGTACACACACACACACACACACACACACACACGGGGACACACACACACACACACGGACACACACACACACACACGGACACACACACACACACACACACACACGGACACGGACACAGACACAGACACACGGACACAAAAACTCACAAACATACATACATAAACATGAAAATAAAATTATTTTTAAAAAGTAGAGCGTGGAGCTGGGCGGTGGTGGCACACACCTTTAATCCCAGCACTTAGGAGGCAGTCAGGTGGATCTCTGTGAGTTCAAGGCCAGCCTGGTCTCCAGAGTGAGATCTAGGACAGGCACCAAAACAACATGGAGAAACCCTGTCTCGAAAAACAACAACAACAACAAAAGTAAGAGTTTAATCCCATCATCAGGAGGCAGAGACAGGCAGATCTCCGTGAGTTCAAGGCCAGCCTGGGCTACATAGTTCCACGGAAGTCAGGGCTACACAGTGGGACAATGTGTTTGGGACATAGTCTACACATGCAGGAACAGTATGTTGAATGTTCACATGCGTGACACCAGTGCCACTGCCTGGGCTTGAAAATCCCCTCTTGGGAACGCAGATGACAGAGAAAGACCCTGACTAGACAAATTCCATCCCAACTTGTCACAAAGGAGGTGGTGGCATGTAGCCTCTTTGTTCACCCCCCTGCTCGACTGAGGCTTGAGTTCATGAATGACCTCACAATGTCCAGGCTGGTGGCCAGTGCTCAGCCACCTTCCCAGTCCACCATGCTTACCATCCTGTGGACACTGCTCAGCCTTGTGCTCCCCGGGTTGGGGCTCCACCTTCCTGTCAGCTGTCCCAGGGCCAAGGAATGTCAGCTGGCACTCCTCTCCAACAACGATGTTCTCTTGGAATGTAGCATCTCCAATGCGCACTGGTTCTTCTTTGGGCTGGACACAGGGGACAAGCCCATTAGCCTCTCCATTATTTCCAACACGAAGCAGAATCCAGACGGTAGTCTCCTTATCAAAAACCCATCACCCTTCAACACAGGCCTCTACAAATGCCGGGACAAGAATGGAAACCAAGTGACTGGGTATAAGATTGATTTCCAGGATATCAAAAGGCTGCATGTCACGCACATAGACCTGGGTCAGAAGCCCCTGGCGAATGAGACACTGCACCTGGGCCACAGAGAGATACTGTACACCCGGTGGGAACCTTGGCAGAAATGCAACAGCTGTAAGAGCCAGGGCGAGCGCAAACGCCTGGGTTACTGCTATGTTAAGGAGCCTCTGGAGGAGCCCATACCCTGTGGGTTCTACTTGGGAGAGACAAAGACATACTATGACCGAGTAAAGCCTGAGATGCAGGTGGAAAAGTGCCAGGAGAAGTGCCAAGGCCCTCTGACGGGTGGGGACTATGTCATCTTCGATAACTTCAGGCTCACGGAGTCAGATTCTACACAGCTCACCTGTCCCTTTGCGTCCATCTACAGGTGACGAGACCTTTCACCAGCTCTGCCCCTGGTCCCTTGTCCCAGGGTTCTTCACGGTCAATCTGTGCTGGGCTAGTAGGTGCGTCTTGGTAGGTCAGCCCCATTGGTAGTCATCAGGAGTCAGAGCATGGGAGGAAGCCAAGGATGCTGGAACACACCTCTCTGAAACATACAGCAAGTGTATGTGTACAAAAGTATACTGATTGTAGGGGAAGAGCTTTGTTAACCTCCTTAAGCGTCTCACACTCTTTAATTTCTCTATTGTTTGAAATGATAAGATTCTTCAAAGATTCAGGGGACTGTGCTACTCTGATTGCATGGCTTTAAAGACATCATTAAAGTTTTCTCTGGAATGTGAATCTGATCGATGCATGGTGTGGTGACCTATGGAAGAGCTGGCTCCCGTCGGCTTTCGCTCCTCATTGAGTTCTTCCGGTTAGGTCTGTTAAGTTCCCTCTTAACTCTGGTAGTTTATTCACCCAGCTTGTTAGATTCACATAGAGGAATCTTCAGGATTAATGTGTTAAAATCATTTTTAATGCAGCATTACTCATGAGATAGTCCGTGGTTGTATGTAAAGTCACAGGGGGTGAGGAAAACATTTTGTGAGTGAAGATTGTGAATATTTTGAAGGCAATGTGAATGTTTTAAACTTACTGTTTCCTCATCTTTTTAATTATCTGCTATAACTATTAAGCTTTTTATTAAACCAAATAAAGTCATAGTACTCAACATGAAGAAAAGCAATCTCACAGTTCTATAAAATTATGTTAAAATATGCTCGAAATGACAAAGAAAAAAAATTTTTTTTTTCCAGACAGGGTTTCTCTGTGTAGTTTTGGTGCCTGTCCTAGTTCTCGCTCTGTAGACCAGGCTGGCCTTGAACTCCCAGAGACCTGCCTGGCTCTGCCTCCCCAGTGCTGGGATTAAAGGCGTGTGCCACCGCCGCTGGTGACAAAGGAAAATTTTTTATTATTAATGTGCTTTTGTGATGTTTAAATATTCAGAATTAGTGGCAATACTTAAAGTGTGTGTGTGTGTGTGTGTGTGTGTGTGTGTGTGTGTGTGCTTTGTCAGAGTAGTGTTACAGCTAGAGGGCTGACCAAAAGGGATTGAAAGCTGAGTCAGGCATGGTGGTGCATACCTCTGATCCTGGCACTGGGGATGTCCATTCAGGCAGATCTCTCAGTTCGAGGCCATCCTGATCTACATGTCAAGTCCTAAGCCAGCTAGGGCTACACAGTGAGACCCTGTCTCAAAAAAGGAGGAGGAATCGAAAGCTACTTTAGACTGATAAAGGATGCATGAAATATTCAGCTGCTACCTTTATAGATGACTTCCTGTCTATCAGTATTCACAGCTCCTTTGTATTTGAGAATGATCAGAAAGAGGCCCAAGTTCATGTAATTCCAGAAACCCCTTCTTTATTTTTTTAGAGATGTATTTTATTTTAGGTGTTGAGTGCTTTGCCTGCATCTGTGAATGTGCACCATGTGGGTGCAGTGTGCCCTTGGGGCCAGAAGAGGGCGTCAGCTGGTGCTTTTAACCACTGAGCCGTCTCGCCAGCCTGAACAAAACCATAATTAGAGCCTAAAAGTTCCCCGAGTCCAAGATGTACACCAGGTGTTTCTTATTTCTCCCTGACTTGGGTCTTTTGCCTCCAACCTTTTTATCACAGATTTGACTTCCATTCCTCGGGTATAGAGCAAAGGGCTGAGTGAGGGCATCATTACAGGGTAGAGCAGGAGGAAGGATGTCCCGAGGCTCTCTGTGAACTTGTTTTGTGGTTGAGTGTAGACAGACATGCTATAGCCCCGGGGAATAAAACCACAGCCATCAGGTGAGATCACGAGTCTCAAAGGCTTTCCCTGTGTCTTCTGTGGGTCATTCTTCTCAGCACACCCTTAACAATGAGACATAAGAGATCAAACCAAGTCCCAGGGGTGTGACCCACAGAAGACAGTAACCATGGAGAGTTCATTTTCTAGGAAGGTTGTGTCCACACAAGCAATTTTAATCAGGCTTCTTACACACAAAATCATCCACCCTGGGATGGCTACAGAGAGGCAATTGGAAGATCAAGGTGGTCTGAACTGTAGACTCCACAAAACCACAGATCTGAGCCACTGCCAGAGGACCTTTTGGGTGCATGATGACCCCATAATGCAGAGGTTGGGAAATAGCTTCAAAGCAGTCACAGTGTCAGCAACACACACACACACACACACACACACACACACACACGCACGCACGCACGCACGCACGCACGCACGCACACACACACTCTGTGGAGCTCAGTCCTAAAGTCACACATAAGCGCGGCTAACTTTCTTCTCCAGCCCCTTGAGATTCCGTAGCATCTGGAGGGAGGTGCTTGGAGTAAAATGGAGGTCCAGGAAGGAGAGATTGAAGGGGAAGAAAGACATGGGTATGTGGAGAGTGAGGTTTGGGAATAACTCGAGTATAATTGCTGTGTTCCCCATCAGTGTCAGAATGCAGATGACAGAAATGGTTGGAAGAATCATCTCCAGCTAGGTCAGAAAAGCCCATAAGATAAAACCTGGATTGCTGATAGTGATTCTTGTCATTGTTTTTTGTTGACTTTAGCTTACAAGTCACAGCCTCTTATTGAGGGAAGTCAGGGCAGGAACCGTGGAGGAATGCTGCTTGCTGGCTCATGGGTCCATGCTCAGCTAGCTTTCTTATTCAGCCTAGGAGCACACACCTAGGGGATAGAGGACTAGACCCTCCTACATCACTCAAGACAATCCCCTACCGACACATCCGAAGGCCAATCTACTCTGGGCAGTCCCTCCCAGGTGATTCTAAGCTGTCTCAAATGGACAATTAAAGCTAACTGGGACAGGACTCCACTCTAAACTTGAGCTATTTGATTGATGCTTGAACTGATAAGATCAGAGAAGGCCGGGAAGGTGCCTCAGCCCCTAAGGAAGTATTCTGTGGAGACCTCCCACCTCCAACCTGGTTCTTGTCCTACCCTCCTCCAAGAATGGAGTGGACAGAGAGGGAAGGAGACATACCCGAGGAACTTGGTCAGTCTTAAAGGGAGAAAACAGTGTGGCAGTCTTGGCAGCAGCGGATGCTGAGAAACATTCTAGTGCTCAGCAGTTCACAGTTCTCAGGTTCAGAGCACGGCGCTGCCGGTCTCAGAAGCAGTGGGTCTTGGAGGATGGAAAGAAACGAAGGCACGAATTCATTTCTGTGGCACGACGGAGTCTGGGGGTCTTGGAGTCTGAGGCAGGGAACAGTCTCTCTGCCTGCAGCTGCTGCCGGAGTCCTGGAGTGAGCGCCCCGCATCGTGTGCAGGGAGCCTCCCAAGAGGCTTGGAGAAAATCCTCCTCCTCCTCCTCCTCCTCCTCCTCCTCCTCCTCCTCCTCCTCTGTTGACTCCTGCAGTCATTCTGTTCATGAAATTTCAGGGAGTCTGATTTTTGTTGTTTTGTTTGCTTGGATTTTTTTTTTTAGGTTTGTCAAATATAGCCTTTATTATGCAGAAGCATGTTCCTCCCAGTCCTACCTTTTCTTTTCTTTTTTTTTTTTAAAGAAATTTTGATCCCCCTCTTCCCTCCTCCCACCCCTCCAGCCTTCCCCCCACCAAACTACCCCCACTCCCTCCTCCAAGAAGGTGAGGCCTCTTATGGGGAGTCAGCAGAGCCTGGTACATTCAGGAGAGGCAGGTCCAAGACCCTCCCCTTGTATCAAGGCTGTGCAAGGTGTCCCACCATCAGTAGTGGGCTCCAAAAAGCCAGCTCATGCACCAGGGATGGATCCTGACACTACTTCCAGGGGGCCCCTTAAGCAGATCAAGCTCACAACTATCTACTCAACTAGTCCAGTCGTTTGGAGGCTCCACAGGTGTTGGTCCAAATTTCATGAGTGCCCATTGGTTTGGTTTGGTTGTCTCTGTAGGTTTCCCCATCATGATCTTGATGCCTTTGTTCATAGAATCCCTCTTCTCTCTTCGACTGGACTCCTGGAGCTAGGCCTGGTGCTTGGCTGTGGATCTCTGTGTCTGCTTCCATCAGTTACTGGATGAAGTTACTATGATGACGGGGTAGTCACCGATCTGATTTCTGGGATAAGCCAGTTCAGGCACCCTCTCCACTATTGCTAGTAGTCTAAGCTGGGGTCATCCTTGTGGATTCCTGGGAGCTTCTCTAGCACCCAGTTTCTCTCTATCCCCATGATGTCTCCCTCTATCATGGTATCTCTTTCATTGTTCTCCCACTCCATCCCTGTTCCAACTCCACCATACCATCCCCTTATGTTCTCATCCTCCATCCCCTACCCTCCATTGCCCACCCCTTATCCCCAGTTTATTCATGGAGATCTCATCTATTTCCCCTTCCCAGGGTGATCCATGTGTTCTTCTTTGGGTCTTCTTTGTTAGCTAGCTTCTCTGGAGCTGTGAGTTGTAGTCTGGTTATCCTTTGCTTTACATCTAGTATTCACTTATGAGTGAGTACATACCATGTTTGCCTTTCCGAGTCTGGATTACCTCACTCAGGATGGTATTTTCTAGTTCCATTTATTTGCCTGCAAATTTCATGATGTCATTGTTTTTTACTGCTGAGTAGTACTCCATTGTGTATATGTACCACATTTTCTTTACCCATTCTTCAGTTGAGGGGCATTTAGGTTGTTTCCAGGTTCTGGTTATTATGAATAATGCTGCTATGAACATAGTTGAGCGTGTTTCCTTGTGGTATGATTGAGCATTCCTTGGGTATATGCCCAAGAGTGATATAGTTGGATCTTGAGGAAGATTGATTCCCAATTTTCTGAGAAACCGTCATCTGATTTCCACAGTGGCTGTACAAGTTTGCACTCCCACCAGCAGTGGAGGAGTGTTCCCCTTGCTCCACTGTTTGAGTGTAGTCCTGGCTGTCTTGGAAGTTGCATTGTAGACCAGGCTGGCCTCAAACTCACAGAGGTCTGCCTGCCTCTGCCTCCCGAGTGCTGGGATTAAAGGCTTGCGCCAACATCACCTGGAGTCTGATTTTATAGAGGTGCCAGGGCACCAGCTGGGTCCTGATTGGCTGAGTGTGCCTATGCAAATAAGGTGAAAATAGTACTATCAGGGCAGAGGTATCAAACCTGGTTGGAGAAGGAAGAACACAGGGCCCAGTAAAAGTTCCTAAAGTTCCGAGTCAGGTCTGCTCTGGGCTTGGTCTCTACAGAGGTGGGGACAGTTGTCCACATGACAGTGATGACACACACATGGGCTGCCTGCTCAGCCTCTGGCTGCAGTTAAACTTGGGAGGGAGGTCTCTTAGCAGAGGTGATGTTTTTCTCCTGCCTCTGCCGCTGCTGCACTAACAGCGTGAGCAATCAGCTCTCTCTGCCCACTGCTTTGCCCTCAGGGCTGGAGCCTGCCTCGCTGTTGGAAGAATCCATACTTGTAGCTGGAGGGCTACTCTCCAGGTTCCCCAAGCCCCGCAGTCCCACAATCCACTTATAAAATAATCACTCAGACGCTTATATCACTTATAAACTGTATGGCCGTGGCAGGCTTTCTGCTAACTGTTCTTTTATCTTAAATTAACCCATTTTTATAAATCTATACCTTGCCACGTGGCTGGTGGCTTACCGGCGTCTTTACAGGTTGCCTCTCCTGGCCGTGGCTGCAGTGTCTCTCCCCTCAGCCTTCTGCTTCCCAGAATTCTCCTCTCTCCTTGTCCCACCTACTTCCTGCCTGGCCACTTGCCAACCAGTGTTTTATTTATATATAGAGCAATATCCACAGCACTTCCCCTTTTCTTCTTTTTTTAAAAAGGAAGGTTTTAACTTTAACATGGTAAAATTACATATAACAAGACAATTACCGAGCAAGAATTATAGTTACAATATTAAAGAAGATGTCCTATCTATCTTATATTTGTGAGTTTAAGGTTTTATATCTAACTTATCTTTTATCATAACTGAGGAAATTACAACTATCTAGTTTTCAACCACATCAAAGACCTGAGAAGGAACATAATGGTACCTGAGAAATGGTAGATGGATGCAAGCAACTTTCGGGAATCTTGCAAAAGTAGACCAAGACAGCTGGCAGCCTGGACAGTCACCTAATGTTTCTCAGCATTGTTGGTGCATTCAGATTGGCTACAGGCCTAGAATATCTGACAGACCATTTTCAGAAGCAGGAATTCTGAAAGACCATCTTACCCTGTCTTGGCAGAGTACAGTGGTCGCTTTCCTTGTGTCCCGCTTGTCCAGAAAGGAGAGCAATGCATTTGTACTGTCAGCCATCAAGGCAAGGGCAGTTCTTTGCCCAGTAGGCCATTTTGTGCCAAAGGACAAACTTCCAAATGGAAATGTCTTAGAAGCCCAACATTCTCTCGGGATCAATTGGTGCAGCCAGGAGCAATTGTGTCTCACATCAACAGAATTTTAAGTTATTTAAATGCCATATTCTCTAGGTCTATGAAGTGTTTGAAGATTACCTATCTATCTGAAATATATCTATGTATACCTAGAAAACTTAACTAACATGGCTACAGATATGATTATCATAGATGACTAATTATTAATCTATTTTTAATTATCCATTACAATTTTAAATGAGTTACATAAACATAATACCTCAAACAAGAATAGAAATATATATATACACAGTATAACAATATTAACTTCAAGTTTGTATCAATAAACTAAAATCCATACCAATGTAAAACATTTTAAACATAAACTAATATCTATACCAATGTAAAACATTTTAAACAAGTTTTTCTTTAAAAGTAGATTCATTAATCTACCCTTTTATCTTATCATGTCCATATCCTCCTATATATCTAATCATATCCCCTTTTTCTTTTTTAGAAAGAGATCACATTTATAATCAACCTGTTTTAAATAAAAATATTGGTTTTTCTCTGTCCCACACCAGAGGGCTCTTCTGATTTGGGACACAAGAATCTCTTAACCATTTTTTTTAAGCAATATGTCTGGGTTTAGAGGGGGAGTGAGCCAATTCCACCTCTAAAGCCAGCTTGGTATATTTGGGAATTTGGGCGTAGCATCTCTTACTACTTCCTGCTGGAGGGGGGCGCTGTATCTTATGGGGATGAAAAGAAAATTTTAGACCTATGGGGTAGTCCGTGAGGCTGTATTGTTTGAACCAGTTGCCTTGAAACCGCTCTGGATGCTGGATCATCTGGGCCATGGTGTCATCGGAGACCTTTCAGGGGGTCTTGGCTGTTGAAACCTGATGTATCTTAATCTGGAACAAATCCATAGCCTCTGGCTTTCTGTGGAAACAAAAGCAGAACCTCTTTTCCAAAGCAACATATCCTTAAATCCAAATTTTGAAGTCAAGTTACCTTTAAAATATACATATTGGTTTAATTCAACATCTTTTTTGATCAAATGTTTTTTTGCAGTTAAAAATCCCAAAGACAACACAATCCAGATTGTCTGTGTAATATTCATCTTTACGTGGCTTTTTACATTAATTTTTTTGTCTCTTTCAAGCCTACGTATATTTTACACACATTGTAAACGATGTTATCTGAATCAGTCTTTTTGTGAGCCTATTGCTTTAAACTGCATCCTTCTAAGCCTGAAACAGCGCTGTGGCGGCTGGCTCCGCCCACTTCAGCTTCCCAACATGGCAGTGGTACGTTTTCCGCCATCTCTGGGAGTCATCAAGTCTCAGAAATAGTGGGTCTAAGCTTTTATCAAAGCAGCATGTAGCCCAGAAACCTTTTTTTTTTTAAATACTAGTAAAGACTAAATCTACTACACAGCATAATGTGCCTCTGGCAGACCCCTCATTCCCGCCATACTGCCGGTCAAACGCACACGCCAGGAACCCGCCAGTGATCAAACCTGCGTTTTGCGGCGTCTAGCTGCTCATATGAGACAAGAAGCAGGAACCTGGTTTTGGCTCTGTTTAGAATTGGTTATTAAATATTCTCAGGTTTAAGGTGGAAACTCGAGCCGTTGGGCGCCATTTGTAGCTGGAGGACCCACCTACCCATGGCGGCTGGATTAGTGTGAGAACCTGAGATCAGATCCCCAACACCCACCAGGCGTGACAGCATGCACCTGCAACTCCAGCCCTGGAAGCTGGGAGGGCAGAGAAAGGGATCCCCGGAGCTCACTGGCTAGCCAGCCTAGCAGACTTGAGAGACCCTATCTCAAGAAATAAAGGCAGGGGAGCTGGAGAAGTGGCTCAATGGTAAAGAGTGCTTACTGTTCTCTCAGAGGACCTGACCGACTTTGATTCTTAGCAGCCATGTCTGGTGGCTCACAACTGCCTGTCACCCTAGCTCCAGAGGGACATGCTCTCTTGCACTGTGCATGCTGTGCATACACAGACATGCATGCACATACACAGACACATACACATGATGGCTTAGCCGTTAAGAACAATTGCTGCTTTTGCGTAGGACCCAGGTTCAGTTCCCAGCACCCATATGGCTGCCCACAACTGTTTGTAACTCCAGTTCCAAAGGATCCAGCGATCTCTTCTAGCATCTGTGGACACCAGGCACACGTGGTGCACACACACAGATGGAGGTAAAACACTCATACACATAAAAAATAATAAATAAAGCCTTAAAAAATCAAGGTAGAGACATGGACCCCTGGCCTCCATGTGCACGTCTATATATACATATATATATACATATACATATATATATATACATGTACACACACTTCTGTACATGTACGCATACATGCATACATACACGAACACACACGTAACGGTTGGGTACAAATTAAATGAATGTGCTTTATGAGATGAGCATGAGCTGTTGGAGGACAAAGTGATTTGTCACTTTAGATACGAACGGTCTCTCCCCCTTCCCAAGAGCTCAAGTGTTGAAGGTTCGCTCACCAGCTGACAGGGTTTCTGGAAGGGATTGGATCCTGAGATTAACTCCTCGACGGAGTCATAATTTAATGGCACTGTGGAGAGATGGTAGAAAAAGTGACCTGAGGAAGTAGGTCAGTGGGGTATGCCTGAGAAAGATAGACTTGTGTCTACCTCCTTCCCGTTTCCGTTTCTTGGCTTTCATGATGTCAATAGCCTCCTTGACTACCTGCTCTGTCTGTCATGATATCCTGTCTTGCCTCAGACCCAAAGCAATGGATCTGGCCAATCTTGAGAAAACTCCAAAACCATGGGCCAAATGTTTCTCTCTTCCTTCATGTGTTTTTCCAATGTGTTGTCCCCTGATTAGAAATCTGACCAACACAGGAGTTGTATTTGCTCGCAGCCTGAAGTACCACAGACTTGGGGTGGCTTAAGACAAAAGAATAGTGGCTGGAGGGATGGCTCAGTGGTTAAGAGCACTGGTTGCTCTTCCAGAGGTCCTGAATTCAATTCCCAGCAACCACATGGTGGTTCATGACCATCTATAATAGGATCTGATACCCTCTTCTGGCCTGCAGTTATACACGAAGAGCACTCATACATAAAATATAAATAAATAAAAATAAAATAAAAAAAGACAATAGAACTGCCTGGATGTGGTAGTAATGCCTTTATCCTAGCACTGGGAGGCAGAGGCAGGTAGATCCCTATGAGTTCCAGGTTAGTCAAGGCTAGTGAGACCCATCTCAACAACAACAACAACAACAACAACAACAACAATTCTCCACTACTTTGGAGCCTGGAAGTCAGAAGCAAGCTGTCAGGAGGCTGCCTTTCCTCTCAGGTACTGGGTACCGTCCATCCCTGATTTTTCCAGCTTCTGTGGGAACCAGAGACCCTCTGACGTTCCCGGACTGGAAGCTTCATTCCCCACCCCCACCTCCACCATTTCTTGGCCTTCATCCAGGGTATCTTTATCTGTCTTGGCTACAAAAGGTCACCAGACACGTTGGACCTCAAGGCCACTCTACCCCAATATGATGTCATCGTAACACATTGACAATAAGCCAGTTTCCGAGTATGGGTTGCATTCCGAGATTCTGGGAAGTGCATAGATTTCAGGTGGACACTATCCAACTCCAGACTAGCCTGGGCCCCGTGGACTAATTGTGATGTGTAAGAGGGCTGCTGGTCACAGGATCTTGTCTGAAAAGTGTCATGTTCGACAGAGGCCCTGTAACAACACCGTCTGCTCAGGATCCCCTCTGTCTTCTAGTCTCATTGGACATGAAAACCCGACTCACTCATTTGCTCAGTAATGTTCTAGGCACCCAGGAAACAGTGACGAACATAGCCTCCTCCTGCTTGCTCAGAAAAATTAACTATATTTTTATTTCAGGACAAATAAGACAACAGGACATTTTAAAATAATGTGTTCTCTTTTTGAGAGTGGGGGTTCTCTCTATGTAGCCCAGGCTAGCCTCAAACTTGCCATCCTCCTGCTTCAGCCTTCTGAGTGCTGGATCCCTGGTGGGTACCATCACATCTAACTTGAAATGCAGTATTTTAAACATTGCTCAGGGCTGATGGCAGGTGTGTGTGTGGGGGGGGGGGGATTAAAATCCTAAGTGGGGAACCAATCAGGGAGAGGCCCTTCTGAGAACTGGTCACTCTGGCCAAGACAGGAGGAGATGAGACTGCCCTGTGCTTTGAGCAACAGTCTTCCAGGTGGAGGGCACAGCAGAGATGGAGGCGCTCAGGCAGCGAGGTTGAGAAAGCCTAACACACCGGTGTGGCTGGGCATTATAAGAGGAGGGGACCGTATTCCAAATCCTTCAAATTACCTCGAGGCAGGTGCCGCCACTATAGGCCCGTGGTCAGATGAGGAAATAGATACTCGAGAAGCTAGTGGCCTTGGCTCAGGCTACCCAGCCAGCCAGAGGTAGCGGTCTAGAAGCTTCCCAGGCCACACCTCCCAGCACCCCCTGGTAACTTTTACAGTGCTCCGCGGAGCTGTGGTCTGCCTTCAGCGCCCCGTTCTCTCCAGGACCCCAAAGTCTGACCATATGCTTCTCCCGTGCAGGCCTGTGCGCTGGGAAGCCAACAGCATCCCCCTGACCTGGCGGGAGCAGCTCTCGGGCCAGGACCTCAGCAGCTTCATGGACCTGTACAGCGGTGGCCGGCAGCTGCAGATCTTCCAGCCAGCCGTTTACAGATGTTTTGTGCAGCAGGAACTGATAGCCCAGTTCAACCCCATAGCCTCCGTGGATCTGCTGGGGGCTGAGAGTCAATCCAAACGCCCAGGGCAGCGGCAGTTCGGCAAGGCAGACCCGGTCCTCAGGGGCCTGCAGCTCGTCCTGCTGATGGTCTCTGTGCTGGTTGTGGGAGGGCTTCTCTGTAAGGTGGTCTTCCGTCCCATCCAAGGCAAGAAGAATCAGGTCCTCCTGGTGAAGTAAGCTGAGCCCTCTGGACCCAAGGCGACCTGTTCCCTCTCCACTGTCTCATCCTTAGCTCTAGCCATCCGTGGCAGCCTCACACTAGCCCCCGGAGGTGTGTGAGCCAACACAGACCTGGATTAAAATCTAATGGCCACGTCACGCCTTGTTCTGTGCCTACTTGGTAAATCGATTGGTCATCCCATTGCACAGCAAGACTGTCTAGTCATTGAAGAACTGGGACTCTGGGGTTCCACAGAGGGAAGGAAAGAGGGGACCTTCTCAGGGTGTATGTTGTGACTCTCTCTGGGGAGGTGGGAACAAGTATCTCTCCATATTGGACACTAATGACAGACTGAAGAAATGAATCCACCCAAGCCTGGTTTGGTGCACTAGTGAGTTTACTGGGGTTCCTTACAGGAGAACGAATGAGGGGGTGCTTATATGAGTGAGGGTGACTGTAGATGAATTTCTAAATGGTCTTATTAAATAAAAAACCATGGAGCCAGGTATAGGGATGAAAGCCTTAAAGATCAGGGAAATAGTGATAGCCACCGACCTTACCTCTCCAGCTCTACAGCTTCCAAAAGGGAGTGACTTCCTGTCTACCCACGCACGCCTTTATTGCCTTGCTGTTCTGCCCTCTCATTAGCTCTTAGCCCAGCTACCTCATTTCCTTGTCATTGCCTGTCTGTACAGACCTCCAGGTCTCTATGGTTGGTCCTAGGATTAAAGGCGTGTGTCACTATGCTTGGCTGTTCCCTAGTATGTCCTTGGACACACAGAGACCCTGCCTGTCATGTGATCAGATTAAGAGCATATGCTACCACTGCCTGACTTTTGTGTTTACTTAATGGCTTGCTATTTCCTCTGATCTCCAGACAAACTTTATTAACATACAAATAAAATATCACCACATTTCAGCACAAATATCATGACATTTTCCCTTTTTTGTCTAATAAAAATAAAAAATAAAAAAAGTTATAACTAATACAAGAAAAACATACACAATAAGTACAATAACTATACACAATATATACAAGCAATAAATATATCAACAATGTCTATCCCATTTGCATTTGACAAATTCAGAAAAAATATTCCATTATCTATCCTATTTTGGTAAATGTACCTAATTCACTATCTATCCTAACTTGTATTACCAACAGAAAACTATCTTATGATGTCTTTCAAACTTATACACTTAACACCTCTTAATGAGTTTCTTTTCTGAAATTTCTTAACAAAGAAAATTGTTACTACAACTATCTAATCTTCAACTCCTTCAGAGACCCAAGAAGGAAATAATATTACCTAGTAAAACAGGAAGTACAAATAAGTAACTTCCAAAAAAATGTGAGTTGACAGAAACAGCCAGATGCCTGGACAGTCACCCAGGGTTTCTCTGCACATTGGGGCATCATCTTCAGACTCATTTGTGAAGTAGGATGTACACAAGGCCTACAGCTCAACCTCACATTCGGTGTGAGTATTCCATATATCAGATAAACTTGAATTCTGCCAATGTCCTGTCATGATTCAGGATTTTAAATTCTGGAAATTGCTGGTGTTTTTGGAATTTGGCTGCCTATTCTGCTTGGCTTGTGGGTGGCTTCATATCAATTTTGATGGCATCCACAGCTTATCTTCTGTAGAAACAAAAGCAAAACCTTGTCCCCAACATAACATATATCCTGGTTTCCATTCTGAGGTCAGCACATCTTTAAAGTATATAGGCTGATTTAATTCTGTAGTTTTTTCTATTATCCAATGTCTCTCCACAGCTGTTGTTCCTTTCTCATTAGCACTGAGAAAATTCAAAGTTAATAGAGCATTATATAATCTATTTCTGGGGGTTTTTGTTACCCCTCTCTATTTATTTATTTTATCCTTTAGAATCTGATTTGATCTTTCTATAACTGCTTGGTGTATAAGATTACCTGTGATATGCTTTATATTGTAATTAGCAAAAAAAAAAAAACTGTTTCATTTTACCAGAGACATATGCTAGAGCATTATCAGTTTTAATTTGTGCAGGTATACCCATGACGGCTATAACTTCTAGCAAATGCGTGATTACAGAATCAGCTTTTTGAATACCATATAATTCTGATTTTTGAACTGAATTATAAGGACTTTGAACCACTTTACTTAAATTTTCTGATTTGTAACCTGCCTTTCCTTGTTTGTTTGCATATGTATAAAATGTAAGAGATCCAGATATGGGTGTTTCCCGTACAATGTGAGGAAAAATCCAATCAGCTCAGTTATAAATTCAATTCTGTTGCTTTTGGGATATTTGCTGTTAATCTCTCCCAAAAAATTATTGCAAGCTCTTTGCCAAGGTTCACTTTCTGCTCATTATTTGCCAATGTCCTCCTTATTTAAAGGTACGACAATTCCTGCTGCGTCTATTCCTGCTAATTGACCAAGTCTCAACTTTCCTTTTAAAATCAAATCAGAGATCTTTTTACACATATGTTTTTAATTTTTTTTCAAGGCAGGGTTTCTCTGTGTAATTTTGGTGCCTGCCCTGGATCTTGCTCTGTAGACAAGGCTTGGCCTTGAACTCACAGAGATCCGCCTGGCTCTGCCTCCTAAGTGCTGGGATTAAAGGCGTGCGCCACCACTGCCTGGCCAAGTTTTTAATTTTTTACTCTGTTTATTTGGTAGAAACATCCATTCCAATATAATATCTTCCCTCTGCATTAAAATTTCTGTAGGAGAATGCCTAGAGGGTAAAATAACCAAAATGCAATCAAGCTTTGGATCCACATGATCCACATGTTCTTCCTGTACTTTCTTTTTCACCAAGGCCAATTCTCTCTCAGCTTCAGCTGATAATTCTCTTGGACTATTTAGGTCCTTGTCACCTTCTAAGGTTTTGAACAAATTACTCAGTTCATCATTTTTTACCCCAACAATAGTTTGTAGATGGGAAATGTCTCTGAATAATCTTTGAAAGTCATTAAGAGTCTGTAATCGATCTCTCCTAATTTGCACCTTTTGGGGTCTAATTTTTATAGACCTATTTTATATCCTAAATAATTAATAGAATCTCCTCTTTGTATCTTTTCAGGAGCAATTTGTAATCCCCAACAGGCATTTTTTTTTTTTACTTCTTCAAACATTCTTTCTAAGTATCTGCATTTGAGTCAGCTAGTAAAATATCATCCATATAATGATAAATTATAGATTTAGGAAATTGTTTACATATCACTTCCAATGGCTGTTGTACAAAATATTGACACAGGGTTGGGCTATTCAACATTCCCTGTGGGAGGACCCTCCATTGATATCTCTTAACCAGTTGAGAATTATTATAAGTAGGCACCATGAAGGCAAATCTTTTTTTGTCTTTTTCTTGTAAGGGTATTGAAAAGAAACAGTCTTTTAAATTGATAAGTATAAGAGGCCATCTTTTATGTTAACAGAGTAGGTAAAGGAATTTCAGATTGTAGAGAGCCCATTGGCTGAATTACCTTATTAATTGCTTTTAGGTCTGTTGCCATTCTCCATTTACCAGATTTCTTTTTAATAACAAATACAGGAGAATTCCAAGAGCTGGTTGATTCTTTAATATGATGAGCATTTAACTGATCTTACAACAGCTCTTCTAAAGCCTGCAGTTTCTCTGTTGTAATGGCCATTGCTGAACCCATACAGGCTTGTCTGTTAACCATTTTAAAGTTAGAGCTGTTGGTGTCTTTGGAAGATCATCAGTTGTTGTGTCCTGTTCTTGTACAATCTGGATGGCTGGTGACCGTTCTTTAGAATAATAGCTCCTAATAAATTCCCTCAGAAATATGTTAGCTTATGATTTGTTTCTGAGGGTGGAGTAATGTTAATCTGAGTATTCCATTGTTGTAATAGATCACGGCCCCATAAATTCATAGCTATATTAGCCACATATGGCTTTAATTTTCCTCTCTGTCCTTCTAGACCTATATATTTGAGCCATCTTGCACTCTATTTCACTTGAGATAGTGTTCTAATTCCTAACAGCTGAACACTTACCTCCTAAAGAGGCCAATTTGGATGTCAAAATTCTGGTGCATTATCACATCCACACCTGTGTCTACTAAACCTTCCAAGAAAAATGTCAATTGTTTGTATTTTTAATTTTGGTCTTTGTTCATTTATAGAAGTTTGCAAAAAATTCACTTTATGGTTTCTCCTGAATTTTATGTTCTTTCTGCTACAGCTGTTTTATCACCCTGAGCAGTCTGGTTTATTCCAATAGGCATTTGGTTATTTAATTGCTCTGAGAAGGGTTTTCTTCTATGATGGAAGGAAAGGTCTGAACTGAATTTTCTGTGGGGGCTTGCATGAGGCTCCTCTGGGAATTTCCCGAGGACAGAGGTAAAGGATTGACTTGTATGTCCCATGTTGATCTAGTTGGTCCAATGTTTACCCTTACCACACCTTCTGCATAATCCAGAAGGGAGGAGTATTCTGTTGCCATTGTTCCTTGAATAAACATTCTTTCTAGGAATGCCCTGTTTACACTCCCTTTTTAAATGACCTTATTTTCCACACCCAAAACATCTGACATTTTCCCTCAAAACTTTTGAAATTACTTCTCCTATCCACATATCATCATGGTCATGAAACTCAATATTAATTGTATCTTTGATCCAATTCTCCACGGGTGCAGATCTTGCCTTTAATGGCCTGATTATTCTTTTGTATGCTACATTCACATTCTCAAAAGCCAAAGATTCAATTACTATCTGTCTAGCTTCTGAATTTGGTATCATTCTATTTACTGCTGAAGAGAGCCTTTGCAAGAAATCTGCGAAGGGTTCTCTGGGGCCCTGTATAACTTTTGTGAATGATTCAATCTTTTTCCCTGCTTCCTCAATTCTGTCTTAAGCATTCATGACTGCCATGTGGCATAGAATTAAGGTTTGGTTATCATATAAACATTGTCTTTGTATATCAGAGTATTCGCCTTCTCCAAGAAGCTGATCCAGAGAAATTTCCACACCTCTAGTTCTACACTGATGTTCTATTGCGTTAGCCTCCTCCTTAGGCCAGGTTTGCCTCCTCTGTAATTGTGCTCTGGACTACAGGACAGTTGTTACCAATTCTTTCCAGTCTTATTACAAGTTGACCACGAGTTTAACATTATCTTTATGGAGAATGCATGCCATATGATACTATAGCTTCCTTAAATCTCCTTAAATCTAACATTTCCACTAGAGTCCAATTAGCTTGTACATGCCCTTGAGCAGGTAGTTCTTGTAAGGCTACAGGATAAATTAAGTTTGATTGTTTGAAAATAGACTGTTTCTCTGTAACCGTATAATTCAATTCTGAAATAATTTCACCTTTAAATTCTTCTGGCTGGGTCTGAATTTCTCTATAATTCATTTTAACAGGCTTTTCTAAAGCTTTTATCTTGGCACTTAAATTGGCCAACCTTTTTAATACTAAAATAAGGATAATTAAACAAATAATATTCATAACTGATGTTACATACATCTCATCAACATTAATTATTATCTCATTTAGTTGTTCCATTTTCAGACTGCCTAATGTGTTATCAATCAAAGACCAATTTCCTTCCATTGCAAAAATATTTCTCATTTTTTAATGTGGGAAAAAAATTCCCTTTTAACTAGTTTCTCCCTTAATCTTAACTTACTTACCAATTCTGCATAGGACAATAGAAGTCCAAGGGAATTTCAAAGCAGCTATCTAGTGTGGTGACAGTCCAAAATGGGGATTCAGGGAGAGAGAGGGGGGGGGAGAGAGAGAGAGAGAGAGAGAGAGAGAGAGAGAGAGAGAGAGAGAGACCCATAAGCAGTCCAGCCACTTGTAGCTGCGGCCGAGTGCAGTTCTGGCTGTGTGTAGCCCGGATCGTTTATAGCCTGAGGGCCTGTAAGCTCTGGCCAAGCCAGAGGCCTGTAACCCCTGGCCTGTAAGACAACCAACAATTTTTTTTTAAATGGATTCTTGCCACATGGGCACCAACTGTAGACGAATTTCTAAATGGTCTTATCAAATAAAAAACACAGAGCCAGGTACAGGGATGAAAGCCTTAGAGATCAGGGAAATAGTGATAGCCACCAGCCTTACCTCTCCAGCTCTGTAGCTACCAAAATGTCCAGCATGGATGATGTCACTCATGAGGCCCAGCATGGATGATGTCACTCATGAGGCCCAGCATAGGTGATGTCATCAGACCTGGCACAGGTGATGTCATCAGGCCCAGCACAGGTGATGTCATGCATGAAAGCTGCTTTCTTAAACTTTCTGTACAACTTGTAGACAGCTCCACCAGAGCCTCCTCTTCCCCAGAGAATGTCTACTGCTTATGCAACCATGGGGAGGCTCTTGTGACTCATGGAACTTTCCAAGCTTCCTGAGCCTTGTATATCCCCTCTGCTTCCTGAATCTTTTGGGCCTCCCTTTCCCTCTCCCAAAAGGAACATGTCAACAGGAAAGGAGTGTTAATAGCTTCACAACAGGGTGTCTCTATTGTCTTGTATATTGCGGCCTCTTCATTCACCCCTCTCTCCCATGGGCATCTCCAGGCACCCCAGGTCTGCATTGGTCCCCTGATGCCTTTCCCTGCTTGTCCCTCAGGACATCTTCCTCTACTGTGCCACAGCCTCAGACTCAGTCACACCTGCCTGCATCCCCTTAGCTTAGACATGTCATTGTTCCAGGCTCTTGTGGTGAGGGGAGAGCCCTCCAGTGCCGCACTGGGACACGATACAGGGCCCTGCTCAGCTGATCAGCAGGAACAGCTGGGCCTGGCTGTTCCCAGAAACCACACACACGATTTAGCAGAACACCAGAGCAAGACATGAAATATTAATGCCTCTTAAGACTCATTGCCCTAAATTTGCACGGTGAAGTCCTGACAGGGCATACAGGAAGGGCTCCCAGGGCAGTATGTGGGCCCAGGAAGACAGGGTAGAGCTCCCCCCATGTACCACACACCAAAAGCTTCCCCTGATACCTGCAGATGTAAAGGTTCCTGCAGAATGAGAGAAGGTTCCCCTGGAGTCGGTTGGGACTGGCTGGGAGGCAGAAGCTGAGAATAACAATGATTAAAAATAGTCAATATTTTTGGCCCTCTTCATGTGTCAAAATGCAGACTTTCCATAAACATCGTGTCCCCACAAACCACCACTATTAGCTTCCTTTTGTTTCATAGCTGGAAACAGTAAGGCACAGAAGGTCCAAGCAACTGGCCTGAGGTCACACAGTGAGCTTGGGGGGAGGGCAGGTGACAGGTCATTCAAAAGAGATCTCAGGGGCTGAGGAGATGGCTCAGTGGGTAAGAACATAAGGAACTGGGCTGCTCTCGTGTTAAAAACAAAAAAACAAAGGTGTGTGTGGCCATTGTGTACCAATAGCCACAGAGTGGGGCTCAGGGTAGACAGGAGGGGTCTTGGGGTTTGTCTGGTTCAGTGAGAGACCTTGTCTCTAGGGAATGAGGCAGAGAATGAGAGTGATAGAGAAGGACACACAGTGTCCTGTGCACATGGGCACACACATCTGTACACACAGACACTGCCCAAAGACACACACACCTGCAATACACACCTGTACACACACCTGCACACACACACACACCTGTACACACACCTGTATACACACCTGCACACACACACCTGCATATACATCTGCACACACATACACACCTGCACACACATAAACACCTGCACACACATACCTGCACATACACACTTGCACATACATACCTGTACACACACAAACCTGTACACACATACAAACCTGTACACACACCTGCACACACACCTGCACACACACACCTGCACACATACCTGCACATACATACTTGTACACACAAAAAAACCCTGTACATACACACACCTGCACACACACCTGCACACACATCTGCACACACACACACACACACACCTGTACACACACACACACACACACACAAACCTGTGCACACACACACCTGCACACACACAGACTCTAGCGCCCTCCCCAGCAGGGACCCCCAGGTGTCCTCCACCTGCAGCAGCCCCCACTGTGGTAGCTGGAGAAGGAACAATGTCAAACAGCTGAAGCCTCTTCATTGAGTCAGTGGCCACTCTACACAGCACTGAAGGTTCAAAACCAACGTGGACGGTCTTGGCACCCCAATGTGACCGCTGTGACTTCCCACCTCCTGGTGCCCACATCTTTGTGTGGTTTTCCACTTGAATGTGGACCAGACATGATGGTGGAGATTGATGGTCAACTCGAGGGATTTGGGGTCACCTAGGAGACACACCTCTGCGTGTGTCTATGAAGGGGTTTCCAGGGACTAACTGTGGGTGGTTGCCCTTCCATGGCTTGGATTCCCAGATGAAGTAAAAGGGGAAGGCAAGCTGAGCACCAGCATCCATCTCCCTCGTGACAGCCGCTGCATCTTTCCTGAAGTTGCTTTTGTTAGGCGTATGCCACAGAGGTGAGGGGAGTGGACCTGGGACCTTGCTTCTCAGAAAATACATATAGTTATGTATATGGGTGTTTGTCTGTACATATGTCTGCACACAAAATAGGGCACTGGATCCCATGGGACTAGAGTTAAAGGTAGTTGTGATCCATCATGTAGATGCTGGGATTCGAACCCACATCCTCAGGAAGAGAACCAAGTGCACAGAACTACTGAGCTGTCTCTCTGACCCCTTGCTTCTGACTCTCTGACAAAGGTATCAGGCCATCATTGCCATGGTTTTGTGACATTACACAATTCTGTCTCAGGCTTTTACAGAGTCTGATGGCCTGATGCCATACACAGCTGCTGTGGTTTCAATCCGTGCCCCCAAAGAGTCACCTGGTGAAGCCGGGCCCCCAGCCTGTGGCACTGTTGGGAGCAGAGGTATCTTTAGAAATGTAGAGGGTGTGTCCTGGAAGGGGATGTTGGTGCTTCCCATCTCCTTTTGCTTCCCAGCTGCTACGAGATGAACAGCTTCCTGTGCCGTGTGGCCTAGCCGAACTCCCTCGCTACTGGCCCAGAAGCCGCTTAACCGACCAACCTGGCATGGAGGCCTCTGGAACTGTGAGCCAAATAAATCTTCTCTCCTGATAAGTTGATTATCTCAGACATTTTGTCACAGTGATGGAAAGCCAGCTCTCATCAGCTGTGGGACAACTGTGGGAACTCCTGCAAGTGTCCTCTGGGACCTGACCATGGCCTCCAGTTGACAGCAGGATCCAGAGTCCTTAGTCATGCAGCCAGCAAGAACGAGCGCCAATAACACTGAGTCTTCCAACCACATAGATGCTTTTAGAACAGTCACTGGGCCTCTCCAAGGTCTCCCTGGCCCTCTACCTCCCCATCATAGGATGAGGTGGCAATTTCTGACTGCTTTATGGTGCAGAAGGCCATGAACCAGCCCTGGCAGACAAGCTGTGGGAAGGAATAACACAAGACACTTTCAGACTACAACTAATTTCCAGAGAGAGAGAGAGAGAGAGAGAGAGAGAGAGAGAGAACCCTGGGTTCTCTTGCTCTCTGTGGAGGTCCCAGTATCAGAGATAGAGGCTGTCCAGCCAGCAGAACTACAGTCAACCCACAACAGACAGATCACACAGGACATAACCTCGTGAGATTGTAAGGAGATGTTTGTTACCACAGCATAGCCTGGTGCATCCTGACTGAAACACCTTCCATCTTACAAATTTTATGGTTTTTCTTCACTTGTATCTGTCACCATAGAGTTAATATTTATTCTCTAATAAGCTAAATAACTTCTGTAAAATAAATTTGTTATTTCTGCATGGTACACCCAACTTCTGAAAGAGTTGGAACATAAGGAGTCAATAAATGTACAATAGCAGACTGAGGAGGGGGTGGAGACTCAGAAAGGTGAGTTCCTTTCCCCATGGTGAAATGGTCATGCATCAGTTATGGCTACGACGTCCAACACATCCCAAATCAGAGATTTCAAATAATGATAAAAATACATTTTACACATTTACAAGTCAGCGGGACACCCCTCTGGGAATGTGCATGCTTCTCTGGTCAGCAGCAACTGTGGATTGTGTGTTAGACTTTTTTTTTTTTTTTTTTTTTTTTTTTTGGTCACTGGGACAAAATACCTGAGAGAATTTACAGAATCTGATGTTTATTTTGTCTCTGGCTTCAGCAGCTCCAGGCCATGGCTTGCTGGCTCCATTGCTGTGAGAGCAAATAGCAAGGAAGAGAGATTGTGACGAAAGATTGTATGACAAGAAATCTGTAACCTTCATGCCAGCCAGGAAGCGGAGAGGAACAGGGAGAGGAACATGACACACCCCTCAAAGACACCCGCTCAGTGTCCTAGTCCCTCCAACCAGGCACCAACCTCCACAGTCACACTACCTCCCGACAGTCTATTCATTTTTTAAAGGCATTTGTGTGTGTACATGTGTATGTGCCTGTGTGTGTGCCTATGTGTGTGTGTGTGCGCGTGCGCGCGCGCGTGTGTGTACAAGTGCCAGTGGAAGCCAGAAGAGGATGCTGGATCCCCAGAACTGTTGGTTGTGAGCTGTCCAGCATGTTTGAAGGAAGCTGAACTCAGCCAGAAGGTCGGCCAGTGTTCTTAGCCATGGAGCTGTCTCTTCTGCTCCCTCATTTCCCATGTTGGATCCATCACTCTATTAAACCGTGGCTGGATCAGATCCTCCACAGCCTGTCCCTGGAAATATCCTCCCAGACATGCTCAGAGGTGGGTCCATGAATCTCCTAGGAGATTTTAGCCAATCAAGTTGATAGTCAAGATTGGCTATCATAGATTGGCTCTCCTGAGCTTGACAGGGCTTTCTCATCTGGAAGCTGGCTTTCTGAAAGTCAGACTGCATGTCGTCCCTGAGTTTTCAGGGTGGTCTCTCCAACAGGGGAACCCAGACTTGTCCTCAAGGTGGTGGCACAGATCCAAGAAAGCAAAGAAAGGTTACAAGGCCACATGGGGGTGGGGATGGAGAGGGGTGGGGAGTGGGCTAGCACAGTGCCTCCAGTGTGTGGCCTGGGACTGAAGTTCAGGATTTTGGAAAGTGCCTGATGTGAGAAATGACAGTCCTCACTTCATAATAAGAGCATTGGAGACTCAGAAAAGAGAAAGGGAAGCAGTTTTATTCACTACTGTAGAAGGCATCATTCTAGAATGGCAGGTGTGATGATCGAGCACAAAGTACAGTGGATAAACCCTCCCTTGGGGCCTTGCTCCCCATTCAGGGTAACCAGGAGGGAGACTCTTACATCGGCTCCTTCTGCTCCTCTGCAGCTCACGCTTGTCTTTTTTCTCAGCAAAAAGCCACGCGTGGCTTCTTCGCTACACTTTAAATCCTGTTTACTTATGAAAGATTTATTTCCTATTATTTTTGTGTGTGCATGTGTCTGTGTGAGGGTGTGTGCCTGTGAGTGCAAGCACCTGCAGAGGCCAGAGGGATTGGATCTCTATGGAGTTGGAGTTACCCGGCTTGAGTACTGGAAATCTAACTCAGATCCTTTGCAGTATGGGCTCACAATGGCTGAGTCATCTTTCCAGTATCATGTTTATTTTATTTTATATTTTAATTATCTTTTGAGAGTCTTTTCTTTTTCTGAGACAGGGTTTTACTATATAGCCCTAACTCAATGTGTAGCCCAGGCTGGCCTTTAACTCACACACTGCCTCTGCCTCCCCAGTGCTGCGATTGAGGGTGTGTGCCACCACCATACCCTCTTGATGTATTTAATGTTTATCAATGTGTGTCTGTGCACCAAGTACATGTAGGGCTCAAAGAGGCCAGAAGAGGCAATTGATTCCCTGGGACTGGAATTACAGATGGTTGTTATCGATCATATGGGTGCTGGGAATCGAACCCAGGTCCTCTGCAAGAGCAGCCAGTGTTCTTAATCACTGAGTCATCTCTCCAGCTCCACTATTTTATTTTAATTTTTTTTTGAGACAGTGTTTCTCTGTGTAGCCCTGGCTGTCCTAGAACTCACTCTGTAGCCCAGGCTGGCTTCAAACTTACAGAGATCCATCTGCCTCTGCCTCTTGAGTGCTGGGATTAAAGGTGTGTGCCACTACTGCCCTGCAGATTTATCTATTTTTAGGTGTATGTGTGTGTAGCTTCATGAGTTTATGTGCACTGAGTGCATGCAGTGCCCTCAGAGGCCATAAGAAGGCACTAATTCCCCTGGAAAAGGAATTACAGGTAGTTGTAAGCAACTCCATGTGGGTACTGTGAACCAAACTTGGGTTCTCTGTGAGAGCATCTTGTATAATATTAGAGGGACCAGCCTTAATATTATACATCCCAGGGGCTCAGGAGAGAGAACTACTAACGGCGAGAACTATTATCAGGGAATATAATCTCAGCACACCGAGTTCTATAGTCCACTTGCTTTAATTCCTCTGGCATAACATCCTTTATACACAGCTTCAGTTCTGTTCTCATGTCTAGCTCCTTTCTTGCCTGATTTCTCTCTATATTTATCTACTGTCCCCTCTATGTTCTATCTTAATTCCTTCATCTAGTTCTGTCCCTTCTAGGCTCTCATCTATCTAGTTCTTTCCCCTATCAGCTCCTCTCTTGTCTCCTTCTCTCTCATCTGGCTCTTCCTCATCTTGTTCTTCCCCATCTGGCTCTTCCTCATCTTCCATCTCGTTCCTCTAGTCCTCTCTTTTAGCTCTTCAATCTAGTTCTTCCCCATCTCAGCTTGTTCCTCTCAAGTTCTTACCCATCTCGTTCTTCCATTCTCTTCTCTCTTCTCTTCCTCTCTTGCCCTGGGAGTTCTGATATATATACACTTACAAGCAGTATTTCCTTAGCAGTGCAAAGCCAGGCTTCCAGGGTCAAATGGAGGGGTGATAAGAATAATTACAGGGAGACTTGAACTGGGAGTTCTGGCTGAGCATAGCTGTTAGCACAGAAGGTTATCTAAAAATTCCTAGAAGTGGTTAGGTAAGTAGTTAGAAGTCTATAAAGTTAGTAAGGCTGTAAGAAAGGAGGGGTCTGAGCTAAATTGTGTAAAGCTATTACTTAATGTCTACCTGACCTAGGCGGTGTCCCCTTGTGGAATTTACCTTAAGTCAGGAGACTCGCCTGTGGGTTGTTATCATTGTTAGTCCACCTGAGACTAACAATGGGCGCCCACCTGGGTGGTGTTTCCTGTAGTCCTTGAAAGTGGCCAAGGGAGATATCTGATTCCAGAGAAAGCCTTTCCCTGAGGCTGTTCTCCAAATTACCTGGAATGTGTATGTCCAGAGAGTGCTCAGTCTACACTGTTAGTCCTTCTTAGGGAAAAGTCAATTGGGAAAGCTATGAAGGCACACATGATTTTCATAACAGAATACAGCTGATATATAACAAGCCAAGTAACACCAAAAACTCCTTGGGATTTGGCTTCCTCTGGAGGAATTCCATGATCCCTCCAGGTAGTGACTTTGCCATAACCAGCTGAGTTCTTATGATATATTCCTGCGGCCCGCAACAGCTCCCCTTTTTTCATTTAGTTAAAAAAAATTTTTTTGTAGGACAGTGAATATGTAGATAAACTTAAGTTTGGAGATTTCTGAAAAATGATAAGTAATGATTAACATTGATATTTAATCAATATTGTACCTATGATATATATATTTATAACCAATAGTCTATATAGATGGCAGGCTGAGGATTAGTTTAACCATCTAATTGCCACAGCTGTATATAGTTAGAATAGCTCTGTCTCAAAAAGGGAGCAGAGGAATAACATAAAAATCTATCCTTAGCTAGTATGGCATGATGTGGTCAAAAAGTGTCTGAATACTATGATTGTGACTTATCAAAAAGAAATGGTTAGTTTGGAACATTAACTCTATCTATTAATCTTTGGTTAGTGGTATTAATTTGGTTAACCTGTAATTTAATGAGGCATAGTTAAAGAGTTACCTGAGCTAGTCCTGAACACCTGTGGGACCAAGGCTGCAGCTGAGGCTTACCTAATTTAAATTTGTAATCAATGCAATATTAAACTATTAGCTATGAGAGAACAGTAATAACCTGTGTCAGGGTATACATAGCAAGACTTACATACATACAATTCAGGATCATGGGCAAAACTTATACAATTAACAATAGAGCATTTTTAAGGGCAGTCCAGCCCCTGGGCTGGAAAGTTCAGTTCACAAAGAGGGGTACGTGACAAAGGGGGCTGTAGAAATCTCTCATGGTTACTTCCTGCGGATATGGGGGCGAAGCTGGGGGTCTTGAGGCCTGGGATGCAGTGGACACCCAGGAAGCGCAGGCTGTTTCAGGCTCTGTGAGACAGGCAGTGTAGCAGAATTTTCTGTCTCGTGGGCTGGAGGGCGTGACGCAGGGCTGGCCTGGACAGCACATCGGTGTGGGCTGGAGGGTGGGGTGCAGACCTGCAGCTAGACAGCATGTCCATGGTCCAGAGAATGACAACCTGTAACTCTTTAAATGGTTAGAATTTCTGCTGGGAACAAATATGTGTATTAATGGTAGAACATGCTGCCGAGGAGTTTTAAAGATGAGTTTTAAAGAGGAAACTTTTTTTCTTAGGTGTACCTATGGAATATTAAATGCATGGTTAGCAGATAAGAGAAGGGGATACCAGGCCAGGGAGAGGGAAGGCCCCTCCCCTACCCAGAGGAGAAAAAGAAATTTTGTAAGTGGGAGATAAGAACTGTAGTTAGGTTGCATTCCTCCCAGTCCTTTTTGGTTTGTGAGCGTTGGCAAATTTTGATTTCCTGAAGCTTGTGAGAACCTTAATGGACAAAAGCTTAGACATGCTAGCTATATAACAGAGGTAAATTTTGTCAGACAAAAATATGAATCCTTGGAGTCTCAACAGAATCAGGATAGCCAGAGAATGATATCTGAAATGTGTCATTTATATATCTCTCAAGTCTCATTATCTTTTGACAAAAGTTAATAAAATACATTTAGAAGAGAATTATTATTTTTAATCATATTTCTATGAGTTTTATATCATTGATGAACAGTTCATCAAAAGGATCTGGACTTGTATCAATTTATTTATATTTAACACTCAATATTTAAGAATCTAGATGTAAATAACAGTCTGTATTCAGTTTGGCAGCTTTAGAGCGCCTTTGTCCTGCAGTGGCCTAGTATATGGCATGACCAGGCGATCCAGGATTCATAAAGGCAGGTCAATGTCCTGTGAAGACATGTAAGCATATCCTCTTCCTGACAGTATGAAAACATCAGGACTTTTTCAAATACCCGTGAGAAGATCACAGAGGCTTAGGTGTAACTTTGTGGCTTGGCCTGGGAGTAATAAGGAATGCCTGTAGTGGGACATATGAAAAATCTAAGCGCCAATTCTTAAGAGTTCTTGAAGTATAAGTAAGGCTATTGTCTATATATGAGTTCTAGGCATTCCTAAAATTGAAAAGCAGTAAAAATAAATGGTGTATTACTTCTTATTTCATAACCAAAAATCATAAGTAAGCCTCATGGTGAGCTTCCATAGGGAAAGAATTTGTAATTGTTGGACAGAAATAAGAAAAGGTGCCAGTATATCCTGTAGAGTTATTTGCCATTCTATAGACTCATGAGTTTCATAATTTGGCATCAACTGTGGAATAAAATTATTGTAAGATACATACACACACACACACATACACACATACACACACACAATTATTAGATTGGGGGACCATGAAGAAGCTATAACTGACAGTTCTGAAAGTTAATCTGTATGGATAAAATGAGGAACTCTGTTCAAAGAATGAGTCCTGGATAAACAGAACTCACATTTCCTGCTCTGTATGTCAGCCTTGGCCTCCATCATGGCAGGGTGAGTAGGCAAACAAAGTATTTGAAATGCTGACAATCTTTAGGGTGAGGAGGCATGGTAAAGAAGCAATCTTGTACATTTCTTGTAACAGTCTATAATCCTGATATTCCTAAATAAAAAGATATTGGGGTGATTTAAAGGCTGGTGGGGGGCTTTATATGCCCAATATTTAAGTTTTTCCTCCATCAGACAGGTAGCAATTACAATTCTCTCAGCATTTAAAGGTCATTGCTTAACCCAGATAGGAGCATCAGATTTAGAAGTATTGGGATCAACAGTGGACAGTGGCCCCTTGGATAAATTTTGATACCTTAGGCCATGTCTGTCATTTATGATTTCTGGAATAAAGGGCCCAATTATGCCTTGAGCTTGTTTACTCAAGTTCCTTTAAGTTTAAAACCCATCTAATGCATCTGAGATGATATTAGTTCATAGCAGAGATTAATGGTACATCCATTTGTTACAGTATGTCTCTTTCCCATAGTGTGTTAGGTATGGCGGATGACATATGGTCAGAATATGTCATAATTTTATCTATCTGACCATCTTAATATATTTGAGTTGCTAGCAATAATATTAGGTTGACCTAGGCCTATAAGAGACAAAGGAGTAATAGTCATCTTAAGTACTTGGCAAATCTTTTCCTGAAATATAAGAAACAACCCTGCTTATGTCTAGCAAGCCGATTATTTTTCCCCCTGTTTTTTAAGTGTTTAGTTGGTTTGGAATATTTAATTTCCTGAATCCAGAAGGCCATATCACTGGAATTCACACCAGTAGCTCCCTTAGGTTCTGCCCTGCATGAATCTGAGTTGTTTTTGTAGAGGGTTGTACAATAATCTTAATTTCTTTAGTAAAGTCAGGATCAACCTTTACTGGGACAATTTTTATACCTTGTACAGCAGAGGAGTTACAGCCTATATTTAGCCCCAGTGTTCCTTCTGGGGAGGTCCAGACTCTTGTGTTAAGACATAAAAGTCCATCCATAAAGCTTATATATCTCAGACCTCAATAAAAACTTTATCCACAGATCTAACTTAGGCATACATCCTCAGTATCTCTAGGTTATTACTGAGATTCATGTATCATTAATAACATATCTAGATGTTTATGTGTTACAATGATCTATCCTAATAACTGGCAATTTATATATCATGTTATTTTTTAACTTTCCTAAACATTTTCTATATCTAAACCTTTATATCCCTATAAAAACTTTATATCCAAAAGCATCTATGTATTAAACTTGTCAGGAGAAATAAGTGATTGATTATTAAAAATAGCCAATGTAAAGTGAATTTCTTTTAATAAAGGAATGGTAAAGGGTCATTTTGAAATCTGTTAGGTGAGCTATCTTTTACTTGAAATTGGATAGTAAGGCCAATTGTCCTCAAAGCATAGTTTGGACAAAACCCTGGCAATGAGGGGTATGGCAGTTTTGTCCAAAGTGTAAACTTTTTAAATGTTAGGGGATAAGTAATGAATTGGTTATATGAAATTTAGAATACATAGCATGTATATAAATATGATTTTGTATACATTAGAGAATTTGATCATTTATGATGATCAAGTTTTAATTAGTATCCTGAAAATTATCTTTAATAGCTTGTAGCTTAAGTACAACTTATCCTTAACAGTTTACAGTTTAGGTCGGCCAATCAATCAATAAGTTTTATTTCTCTCTCTCTCTTTTTTTTTTTTTTTTTTTAAAAGATTTATTTATCATGTACAGTGTTTTGTCTGCACATATCCCTGCAGGCCAGAAGAGGGCGCCAGATCTCATTACAGATGGTTATGAGCCACCACGTGGTTGCTGGGAATTGAACTCAGGACCTTTGGAAGAGCAGCCAGTGCTCTTAACCTCTGAGCCATCTCTCCAGCCCCGTTTTATTTCTTAATTATCTTTAATTAAAGTAAACTTATTCTTAAGTTAGTTGCCCTTATAAGCTTAGAATTTTGGTTTTATACCCGCCAGTTTAGCCTTAAAAATATTGTTTGTACTGAAATTTTTTAAATATAGAAACAGGAACTCTTATTCAAAAATATAGTATATGAGGAGAGTAACAATTTAATAAATCCTTTAAGGTGTATCATGAAATGAGATAAGCACAGTAAATTTACAGGCCCAAACTAAAACAAAGGAGGAGGAATTTTTTTTTGTTTTTTAGCAGCTGCAGCCTGTTTGTCTAGTCTGTATCAAGCCAGATAGCCACCGGGAATGGCAAGGTGAGGAGAAGGGTGGAGACGACTCAAAGGCCCAAGTGAGCTGAGATGCAGATAGCAGATAGTTAAGTTCAGAGGGAAGAAGGCAGATGTTTAGGATTCCGACCCCCAAACGTCTTCAGGGGTCTGATGAATCCATACAGGTCGTAGTAGGGCGTCCCCTAACCAGGACCTGTTTTTTTTGAAATGGGTTAACTGAAGTTCTTGTACTTGGCCAAGATTTTTGTAAATTACCAAGAACTTAATAGTCAACCCAGAAAAAGGAAAGAGAGAGAAAGAGACACTTTTTTAGGAGAGCTGTGAGTTGCCATTGGTTTTTAAATCGGCACTGGCTATGAGGCTTGCATTAATTTAAATGAAGGCTGCTGGAGCAGAGCTCCTAGTTAGCTGCAGGGCAAGTTTAGGGCTCAAGTTAGCCCTTAGATTCCAGTAGTTTTAGCAAAAAAGGCTGTTGGTAGCAGGACGCTGCTACTACTATGGAGAACATAGTGAACTTCATTAGCTCTGGTTTATGCTCTCAGGAGGTCTGGTAGTGTGAGAATATTGTGTTACCTCCTTGTAAGACCCTGAATGAAGTAACGGCAGGTTTCTCCCTAAAAGGGAGGGGTTAGAATCTCTGCCGTTTATCATATTCTGATGGTAAATCAATTTCATAAGGTTGGTGGCTTTTAGGGGTCTCCTAAATCTTTCCTTACATTTTTTAGGGGGGGCTTTATGGAATTAAGATAGTCTTTGCTTCCTTATCTAAGCCTGTAAACAGACTAGAGCTGACTGAAATGCCTTTCGTCGTAAGCCTGTGTCCTGTAATTTCTATCAAAAACTGATTCTCTTTTGACTCGTTCTGACTCATGGTGCAAGAAGGATTTTTTTTTTTTTTTTTTTTTTTCTTCCGAGACAGGGTTTCTTTATGTAGCTTTGCGCCTTTCCTGGATCGCACTCTGTAGACCAGGCTAGCCTCGAACTCACAGAGATCCTCACAGATCCTGTGGCTCTGCCTCCTGAGTGCTGGGATTAAAGGCGTGCGCCATCACCGCCTGTCCGCAAGAAGGATTCTTAATAGGGAAGGGAGATATTCAACTACTCACCACAAAGAGGCCTGGGGTTCCTCCCGGTCTGCAGCACCTTTGGTGAGGTCCGTCGGTAGCCGGCACTTCAGGGGTCACCTTTACGACTCCCCGGAGAGACTGCCTCGTCTCTGGACAGCCTCCGCCAAGCACACCACTGCTTTTTGAGTGTGCTTGGTAGATTACTCTTCCTGAGACTGGGTACCCAAGGGCGCCAGGTCTTGTATAATATTAGAGGGACCAGCCTTAATATTATACATCCCAGGGGCTCAGGAGAGAGAACTACTAACGGCGAGAACTATTATCAGGGAATATAATCTCAGCACACCGAGTTCTATAGTCCACTTGCTTTAATTCCTCTGGCATAACATCCTTTATACACAGCTTCAGTTCTGTTCTCATGTCTAGCTCCTTTCTTGCCTGATTTCTCTCTATATTTATCTACTGTCCCCTCTATGTTCTATCTTAATTCCTTCATCTAGTTCTGTCCCTTCTAGGCTCTCATCTATCTAGTTCTTTCCCCTATCAGCTCCTCTCTTGTCTCCTTCTCTCTCATCTGGCTCTTCCTCATCTTGTTCTTCCCCATCTGGCTCTTCCTCATCTTCCATCTCGTTCCTCTAGTCCTCTCTTTTAGCTCTTCAATCTAGTTCTTCCCCATCTCAGCTTGTTCCTCTCAAGTTCTTACCCATCTCGTTCTTCCATTCTCTTCTCTCTTCTCTTCCTCTCTTGCCCTGGGAGTTCTGATATATATACACTTACAAGCAGTATTTCCTTAGCAGTGCAAAGCCAGGCTTCCAGGGTCAAATGGAGGGGTGATAAGAATAATTACAGGGAGACTTGAACTGGGAGTTCTGGCTGAGCATAGCTGTTAGCACAGAAGGTTATCTAAAAATTCCTAGAAGTGGTTAGGTAAGTAGTTAGAAGTCTATAAAGTTAGTAAGGCTGTAAGAAAGGAGGGGTCTGAGCTAAATTGTGTAAAGCTATTACTTAATGTCTACCTGACCTAGGCGGTGTCCCCTTGTGGAATTTACCTTAAGTCAGGAGACTCGCCTGTGGGTTGTTATCATTGTTAGTCCACCTGAGACTAACAATGGGCGCCCACCTGGGTGGTGTTTCCTGTAGTCCTTGAAAGTGGCCAAGGGAGATATCTGATTCCAGAGAAAGCCTTTCCCTGAGGCTGTTCTCCAAATTACCTGGAATGTGTATGTCCAGAGAGTGCTCAGTCTACACTGTTAGTCCTTCTTAGGGAAAAGTCAATTGGGAAAGCTATGAAGGCACACATGATTTTCATAACAGAATACAGCTGATATATAACAAGCCAAGTAACACCAAAAACTCCTTGGGATTTGGCTTCCTCTGGAGGAATTCCATGATCCCTCCAGGTAGTGACTTTGCCATAACCAGCTGAGTTCTTATGATATATTCCTGCGGCCCGCAACAAGAGCAGAACCTGCTCTTAGCTGTTGGGAATTTTTCCAATTCTATGTTTATTTTAAAGTTTATCAGACGCATGACCCAGGTGTTTGGTTGGAACGTCCGGCTTGCCACTGCACAATCCAGAAAGCCCCACCCAGAGAGTCTCTGAACAGAGGGAAGGCACAAAAAAGCCCAGTTCCTCATTCCTGGTGGCTACTGCAGCTTCTCCCCTGAAGTTAGCAGCCGCTAAGTCCCCGCCTGAAGTGTTCAGCTTTTGACCAGGCTTGGGCACAAACCCAGCTTGTGGCAGACATGTCATCACCCCTCACCTGCAGGCTGTATAACTTCCCCGTGTTAGTTCAGGCGTGTTACTTCTCCTGCCTTAATCTCTGCAGGGACTGGAGAACTCACCTGGGAGTTGCTGTGCTCAAATAAACCCATTCTTTCACTTTTCCTGTTCGGCTTGGTCTGGCTTACTGCAGTAGTGGAGAAACCTATTATTGGGCTACAGAAAGCCTATCAGTAGGCAAGCTTCACTGTACTTTTCTACTCTCAACTTCTGGTTTGCATGGTGTGTGTGTGTGTGTGTGTGTGTGTGTGTATGTGTGTGTGTGTGTGTGTGCTGTGTGTTGGGGTGGGATGGGATGGGGTCTTGCTTAGTGAAGTTTTGGGTGGAGGGGAATAGCCAGACTAGCAGGTGTTGGCAGCAGACTAGTGTCTCCATTTCTTTGGAGCTGGACCTAAGTTGGCTCCAGGCACCTTTGAAGATAAACCTTCAGATGATGTTTCTAACATCTGACAAAACTGGGGTGACGGAGATGTAATAATCACCTACTACTGCATACGAGATCAGCCCAAATTCCGCCCCTTCAAACAGTAGCAAAGTGTTTCCCCGCCATGCTGCAGGCAGGTTTGCTACAGGCGGGTAGTTTACAGGCAGTGTACATTAGACCTGAAGCGTCCCCAAGAAGGCCTGGTCTCCAGCGGTCAATTTCAATCACAGGGCAGTGACTCTGAGGGCTTCTGAGCAGATCAATGGAGTCCTCCATGGATGACTTCCTAAACTGTGTGTGTGTTCGTGAGCATGTGGGTGTGCATAACCTCCTGCATGCATGCAGAGGCCAGAACAGGACTTGGGGTTTTTCTTTCACCCTCCTACCAATTGCCTTGAGGCAGGGTCTCAGGTGGAGCTGGAAGCTCACGGTTTCAGCTGCTCTGGCTGATCGGTGAGCTTTCAGGATCCTCAGTCTCTGCCCGCCAAAGCTGGGACTACAGGTGTGGGCGGCCACGTCCAGCTTTTTAACATGAGTGTGGGAATTCGAACTCAAGCCATCAAGCTTGCAGAACAGGTGCTCTTTATCATCTTCCCAGTGGGTAGAAGTGGATTTCTAAGTGACATTCGTAGGAGATGCCAGGAACTAGAAAGTGAGGACTGGTCTGAGGGAGTAGCTTGCTTGGAAGAGCGTCCTTGGGAGATACACACTGTTCTTCTCCTCTCCCTTCTCCTCTGCTCCCCTCCCCTCCCTTCTCTTCACTGTCCCCCCATCTCTTTCCTGATTACCACGCAGTAAACAGCTAGATCCTCTTCTACTCCCCCCACTCCCCACCTTTGCCAGCCCCCCACCCCCCACCACTACGATGCTGTGCCTTGCCATGAGTCTGAAAGCAGTGGGGCCAGCCAGCCACAAACCAAGACCTCTCAAAGCATGAACCAAATACATCCTTCTCCCATTAGATTATTTTTCTTAGGTATATGTCACGTGGTGGAATCCTGAATCATCAATTGGGCACTTCTTAGGGCCTGGCCCAGCTCCTTCCTGCCTCCTCTGTCATCATCACCTCTGGGTGGCTAAATGGCTTTTCTTCAGGAGGATACATGGGCACTCGGGTGGGGAGCATCCAGCCCCAACCCTCCCAGCAGGCCAGCCTGGTCGTACTCACAAGGTCATGGCAAGTGACCAAGAGAATGATCAGAAATTGCAAAATTTCTCATAGCTCAAGCTTGAACCCCACGCGGTATCTCTCTCACCACAGTCTGTTGGCCAGAGAAGTTATGAAGCCAGACACAAGGACGAGGAAATGGATCCCACCTCGTGATGGGCAAATGGTCAGAGTCACAGGGTGGGGCTGTTCTGGGGGAGGGAAGCTGTGTGCCGTCTGCAGGCACTCACTATAGGAAGTAAGTGGCCCACCTGGGCCACCAACAGAGACACACTGCCTCACCATCCTATCATTCTTGAACTGGGTCCCTTCCATGCCCCTCCTGCTTTCCCTGTGGTCCTCATCTATGTTCAGAGGCCCTCGGGAGCTTTTTTTAATGGGCCAGGATGCATGTGCTATGTGGAACAGAGATCCAAGAAAAATGGCTTAAGCTAAGAAGGGGCTCACAGAGAAGTCAGGGATGGCTGCTGCTTCAGGCAGTTAGATCCAGATGTTCATACAGTGCTCTTCTGAGCCGGCTCCCTCCATCTGTCCATCACATGTTTTCCTGCAAGCCTTAGTCATTCATCAGACACTTCCCAAGAGGAGATGACACATCCTTCCTCAGCTCCAGCTACACCATGGACCAGCAGTCTCAACAGACATAGAGCATACCTTTAGAACAGTATGGCCAAGTGTCTGTAGCCATATGTGGGTATTTACTGTGTGCTGAGTCCTGTTTTGAATAAAGGGTGTTCTAGTTTCCTTCCTGTTACTATAACAAAACACTCTGACTGAAAGCAACTTAGGGGAGAAAAGGGGTAATTTGGCTTACACTTCCAGGTCACAGTCTGTCACTGAAGGAAGTCAGGGCAGGAACTCAAAACAGAAGCTTTTTTTTTTTTTTTTTAAATACAGCTCAGCATTACCTGCCTAGGGATGGTGCCACCCATAGTGGGCTGCTTCCTCCCACAGCAATTAACAATCAAGACAGTCCCCCACAGACATGCCTACAGGCCGGTCTGATCTAGGCAATTTCCCAGTCGAGGCTTCTCCTTTCAGATGACTCTAGGCTGTGTTAAGGGACAATTAAGGCTAATTAGTACAAGAGCATTAATTCATTCTCATAACACATCAGAAATGACCAACATTTACAGATGATTAATAGAAACACAGAGAAATGAAACCCACATCTGAGAATACAGTGGTTGGGAGTGGTGAGCCTGGGAACTGAACCCCGTTCGGTGGCTTCTGACTCTTGCCTTCATTTGTTCTGTTGTTGTTGTTTATTCTCTGCTTCAGAGAAAGTTGAAGGCAGCCCAGGCTTGCATTGCATTGGCCATGGAGCCTGGGATGACAGTTTGAAGCCCTGATGCTCCTGCCTCCACCTTCCAAGTACTGGAGTTACAGACACCCTCCAGCTCATCTGACTGTAGCACTTGCTTTTGAGTACCACATAGTGCCAGCTAAAACACAGTCATATTAACCCAAGCAGGGTGGCACACACCTGTATTCCCAGCACTGAGGAGGGTCAGGATTGCAAGGTCAAGACCAACCCTGGGCTACAGTAAGACCTTGTCTTAAAATCACAACACCTGGAGAGAGAGCTCCATGGTTAAGAGCACTTTCTGCTCTCGACAAAGACTCAGGTTTGATTCCTAGCACCCACATGGCAGCTCAAACTCCAGTTCTAGAGGAATCCAACATCCTCTCCGGGATGCTCTCATACTGTATGCATGTGGTGCGTATACAGACAAGCACATGCACACACACACCTACACATAAATAAAAACAAATGAATAATAATAACAACGTAGAACATGGTGGTGCATGCCTTAAATCTCAACACTCAAGTGGATCTCATGAGTCTGAGATCAGCCTGATCTACATAGTGAATTCCAGGCCAGCAAGGGGCTACATTTTAAGATGCTATCTCAAAATTAAAACATAACAAATGATAGTGGCACACCCTTCTCTCATCCAGAGCAGATCCTCTGCCCAACTCTCTGCTGAAAGTCAGAAAATCCCCTCACCCTGCATGGGAGGTACTGTTATTTTCTGCCTTCCACAGATGGGGAAACTGAGGCAGCTAGGACTTGAACCCAGGCACTGGGGACCCGTCAGTGCTATCTCCAGAAAGTACTTCTGAGTATTAGGGTGCCAGGGTGAGGTCCACTTCTGAGCTCTTTCTGGAGTCCGATGGGAGGGGACCCCACGACAACCCAGGCTCTCCTAGAGCAGGGTGCTGCCTCCTGTTCCTCTCCCCTCTCCCCCCCAGTGCTTGCCGAGAGTCTCGGGACTCATTTGCAGACAGGCTGACCTAATGCAGGCTGGGCCAGAGGGGTGAGTCCAGGCAACCGGGCCAGTGGCCCAGCCTGAGTCACTGGGCAGGGCTCTTGCCAGGGCTCAGAGTGCTGGTAGCAGCCCGTGTCTAGGAGGGACTTCACCTGCACTTAGCTCCAGTCCCCGCCCTCTTCACTGCTGGTGACCTTGACACCCAGCAGACCCCTGCAGAGAACAGTCCTCACCCACTGCCCTAACAGGAAGCCTGGGCAGGACGCCAAGGCATATTTAACCCGTTTATGAGAACTGAGACATGTCTATTTATAGTCTTTTGATTTGTCTGCCAAGCGCGAGCTGGGTGGACGCAGTGGCATCTCCGTGTGGGAAGCCGCCTGCTGCTCCACAGAGGCAAGAACATGTTTGGCTGCACGGACTCAAATTCTCCAGCCACCCTGCAGATGTGGAGGTTGTGGTCTCCAGTGGGGAAACTGAGTTTCAGAGGCACGGTTGCTTGCTCATAGCCACATGGCAACAGGTTGGTGAAACAAACATATAGACCCATAGCCAGCAAATGGCCTCCGATCACCAAACAGCCGTCAGCTCCGTGGGGAACTGGAGTCTTTCTCCCGGAATACTCTGGAACATTCTACCCATGCCAGGCTTTCCTGTTTTTCTTCAGCCTCTCTCCCATCTCATCTTCCTCCTTCTCTTTGTTGGTAAAAATGTTGTCCTTAGCCGGGCGTGGTGGTGCACGCCTTTAATCCCAGCACTTGGGAGGCAGAGGCATGCGGATCTCTGTGAGTTCGAGGCCAGCCTGGGCTACCAAGTGAGCTCCAGGAAAGGCGCAAAGCTACACAAGAGAAACCCTGTCTCGAAAAAGCCAAAAAAAAAAAATGTTGTCCTTATGTTTCTTCATATTCTCCGCCCCCCCCCCCGTGTGTATAATATATATATTTAATCATACATAGTTGAGCCAAGGTCCCACTACGTAGCCCAAGCTAGCCTTGGCCTCAGAATGCTCCTGCCTCAGCCTCTGGAATGTTGAAATTACAGGTACGTTTTACCATGACTAGATTGTTCCTTGTTCCTTGGTTGTTTAAATAAAGTTTAATTATGTTGCTCAGGGTGGTCACCCAACTCCTGGCTCAAGTGATCCCCCTGCCTCAACCTCCAGAGTAGCAGCTATAACTCTAGGTGTGGATTGCTCTGCTCTGCTTACTCATTTTATTGAGGCCAACGTTGTTTGTCACACATCTGGTACTGAAGGGGCTCATGGGTCTCAGCTCCTCCCCATGAGGCAGTTCACCTGGCTTCGGTGCCCTCTGTAGTGAACAGCACTGTAGCCCCACTTTACAAATGAAGGTCAGGCACACATGGCGACTGTGTGGTCCATCCCTGCTGTCCCTGGTGCCCTCAAGATTGGACAGTCATTGCTTTTACCCGTGCCAGGTTCTGTGTGGCTAAAGGTCAAGAGAGAGCATGAGAAATGAGTCAGCAGCCCCGCCATGGAAGGTCTGATGCTGGGCGACCCTCGGCGGCAGGATTCACGGAGGGAGGGGTCCCTGGTACAATGGTTTCTGTAGTGTCTCCTTCCGTTGTGTCTGGAGGTGTGAAGAAAAGTTGGTGCCTGTACGTGCTTCACTCTCTCGTGTGGGAGGAGGGGAGGAGGAACATGTGCGTTAAGTGAAGACACCTCTGATGCCAGTCACGGGCTTCATAGACAGTCCCTGTAGCTGTGAGCATCAGCCTGGCTCTGGAGAGCTGCCAGCACACTTGGGAAGGCTCTGCCTGGCTGGATACGCTCGGAATATTCCAGGTTTTATGAAGCTGTGTGTCTGAGCTTCCAGACTGGTCCCCAAGCCTCAATCCTCACTTCTGATTTTAATGTCCCTGGCTTCAGCCATCATCAGGAGGATGTGGATGCTGAAGGAGTGAGGCCAAGGCTGAACAAGGGGACCCTGCAGGTTCCAGGCCTCATGACCTCGGTCTCCTGTCCTTATCACAGGGCATGCCACCCCATCTCTTCCCTAACCACCCCTTCCTTCCTCCCAGGCCAACAACAGGCCCAGCTTCTGCGGTGAGAGATTTTTGTAGCAAGATGTTTATACCATTGGTGTGTGATTCATCTGTTACCCACAAAGCCTTTCTTTGTTGACTTCCTGTTTCCAAAGGAAGGTTTCCATTCACTGCCCAGCCCTTCCCATGTACCCTGCTGGGGCACAGTTTCTACATCTGTGGAAGACCCACACTCACCTCCTAGGTTAGACGTGAGGAGAAATGAGTTGGTTCACATGAACCATCTTGCCCACAGCTGTGCTCCATCTGGCTAGTGAGTTGGCTCTGACTCTTCAAAGATGATCATACTTGTGTTTCCCTGTTAGTTATCCTTGTAATTTTCAAGAATGAAATTGGACTGGGGCTCAGTGGGGCATGGCTCAGTGGTAGAAACCCTGCCTACAATACCCCAGTGAGGGGCTGGGGTGTGACCCAGTGGTAGAGCACCTGCCTAGAATCCCCCAGTGAGGGGCTGGGGTGTGGCTCAGTGGTAGAGCCCCTGCCTAGAATCCCCCAGTGAGGGGCTGGGGTGTGACTCAGTGGTAGAGCACCTGCCTAGAATCCCCCAGTGAGGGGCTGGAGTGTGGCTCAGTGGTAGAGCCCCTGCCTAGAATCCCCCAGTGAGGAGCTGGGGGTGTGGCTCAGTGGTAGAGCCCCTGCCTAGAATCCCCCAGTGAGGGGCTGGAGTGTGGCTCAGTGGTAGAGCCCCTGCCTAGAATCCCCCAGTGAGGAGCTGGGGGTGTGGCTCAGTGGTAGAGCCCCTGCCTAGAATCCCCCAGTGAGGGGCTGGAGTGTGGCTCAGTGGTAGAGCCCCTGCCTAGAATCCCCCAGTGAGGAGCTGGGGGTGTGGCTCAGTGGTAGAGCCCCTGCCTAGAATCCCCCAGTGAGAGGCTGGGGTGTGACTCAGTGGTAGAGCCCCTGCCTAGAATCCCTCAGTGAGGGGCTAGGGTGTGGCTCAGGGGTGGAGCACCTGCCTAGAATCCCCCAGTGAGGGGCTGGGGTGTGACTCAGTGGTAGAGCATCTGCCTAGAATCCCCAGTGAGGGGCTGGGGTGTGGCTCAGTGATTGAGTCCTTGCCTAATATGCGCAAAGCCCTGTGTTTAATCCCTAGCACCCCAAAAATAAAACAAACAATAACAAAAAAAGCAGACACTGGCTTAGTTCTGTCCTAGCAACCATTTACATAATCTAAACCCTGTTATGATAACATTTCTACCAGCAATAAAGCTGTCTGATTTTATCCAAGACAATCCCCAACCCTAGGGCACCCCAAAGGCTCTGCATGGTTCTACTGTTATCAGGGTTGACAATAAGCTGTTCTAGGAATAATCATAATTAGACTTTGTGGTTGGTGCTTTATCTAGTTGTTTTTTTCAGTCAACTTGACATAAGTTATAAGAACTGCACTTGAGAAAATGCACTCATCAGATTGACCTGTACACAATCCTGTGGGCATGTTTTTGGTTAATGGTTGAAGTAGGAGGGCCCAGCCCACTGTGAGTGGTGCCATCCCTGGGTTCCAACCTGGTGGTGGTCCTGGGTTCAATAAGAAAGGTTGAGCAAGCCATGAGGAGCAAGCCAGTAAGCAGCGCCCCTCCATGGCCTCTGCATCAGCTCCTGCCTTGAGTTCCTGCCCTGATTTCTCTCAATGATGGACTGTAATCTATGAGGTGAAATTTACCCCCTTTCTGAGTTGCTTTGGTTGTGGTGTTTACCACAACAATAGGAAGCAAACTGTGACTAAAAATAGGAAAACAACATTCACAGTTCCCTTCTGTATGGGGTCCCCTTTGTCACCCATAACTGTGTTTGGGCTTAGAGGACAACAAGGAGTCTCAATGTGGACAGCTAGCAGAATGCTCAGAGAGGCCACTGATCTGGGCCACATGTCTAATTGCCTCCACAGTACCACTTTATCCACATGTTATAGGCATCACCCACCTGCCCAAACCATGTGAGAAACTCTTGTCTGCACGTGAGGAGGAACAAATTTCAACCATCTCTAAGAACTAAGGAGTTTTTTATAATACAGAAGGAAGAAAGTCCCCTCCCCGTCCCGGTGGTGAATGCACCAATTGCGTGACATCTTCAGGGACTCAGTCTCTTTGGCATGTTGGCTTGTCATTGCTTGGGGTAGCAAAATATCTGCCATAGTTCCAAGTATTCATTTCGTATAGATGCAAAGCACTACAACCATAAATTTGTTTTGCTCAAATTCTACTCTGTCCATTTCCCCTCCTTCTTCAATGAGCTTAGCTTCTTGGATCTTGTTCTTTATGGTAGGTAATTAATAAATAAACATCTACTCAGCCCAGAAAAGGAACCCAGCACAGACCAAAGTAGCTGTCACACCAAAGTCCAGCTTGAGGAGGCAGTGAGGTGGCTGGTGTCACGTACAGGAGCGTGGATGACTCAGAGGCAGCTGCCTCACTGAAAGTCAGAGAACTCAACAGGTCAGAGAGTCTCTCTCCTCTCTCCAATATTCTTACTGCTTATGATCTGGAGGGCAGGAGGGAAGACTTTTGAATTTGGTCACATTCAGGAACTTCCTAAGACTTTTGAGTTGTTTCCTTCCTGAGTCTTAAGAAGTTTCCTTCCGGCATGAAATGTTTTGACTGAGAAGAAATGACTACACAGCGTGATGGGGCAGAGACAGGAGGATAGCTGAAGCTTGCAGACCTCCACCATCACTCCCAGTTCAGTGAGACCCTGTCTCAAGGGAATAAGGTGGAGTTTGATAAAGAATACTTAGCATCCTCCTTTGGCCTCTGCACACATACTTGCCCACATCACACACAACCATTTTCTTTATGTGCCAAGGAAGCTTCAGAGGGCTCAGTGTGGCTTGTGAAGGGAAACTCACACCTTCCCAAAGCTGTAATTGGGAATAAATGTCTTTATAATCTATTGCCCTGAGAATAACACTGAAGTTGGCGCATAGACTCAGAGGGGTAAATATTAGTGGGTTTTTCTTTGCTAAATCAGAACTATGTTATTACCATTCCCTCAATTCCCACACAGATGGGAGAAAAGCAAAGATGTCAGTCTTGGGTAGAGAAGTCTGCAGAGAGCTCCACAGCAGCTATTGATTCACACAGGGCTACATGGAGGAAGGGAAGGGAGGGAGGGAGGGAGGGACGGATGGAGGGGAATTTCTTTCTTTATAGTACTGCAGATTGAACCCTGGTCCTGATTGGTGCTAGGCAGGGCCTCTACCACTGAACCACACCCCAGCCTCTCACTGGGGGATTCTAGGCAGGGGCTCTACCACTGAGCCACACCCCAGTCCCTCACTGGGGGATTCTAGGCAGGAGATCTACCACTGAGCCACACCCCCAGCCCCTCACTGGGGGATTCTAGGCAGGAGCTCTACCACTGAGCCACACCCAGCCCCTCACTGGGGGATTCTAGGCAGGGGCTCTACCATGGAGTCATGCTTTCAGCCCTGTTATTACTTTTTCTTTTGAGAAATAGTATCACTGAGTTGCCCAGGTTGGTCCTGAACTTATCTTGGACTTGAAATTGCTGGGATCACAGCCACATATCATTACACCTAGATCTCTTATGTTACTTTTTAAAAAAAGATATCTTTTAGTGTGTGTGTGTGTGTGTGTGTGTGTGTGTGTGTGTGTGTGTGTGTACAGGTACCTGCAGAGTTTGGAAGATGGAATCTCCTGGAGCTAAATAAGGTCACAGGTGGTTGGTTGTGAGCCCCACAGTGTGGGTGCTGGGCACTGATGGGAACTGAGCTCTGCCAGAGCACTTTGCACTCTTAACTGCAGAGCCATCTCTCCAGCTGCTTGTATTACTTTTCACAAACGGAGATTTATTTATTTGTTTATATTTCATGTGTATGAATATTTTGCCTATAGGTATGTCTGTGCTCTGTGCACCACATGCATGTCTGGTGCCTGCAGAGGCCAGAAGAAGGTATCATACCCCTGGAGCCGGAGTTAAACATGGTTATGAGCCACCACATGGGTTCTGGAAACCAAATTTGGTCCTCTGGAAGAGCAGCCAGTGCTCTTAAAGGCTTAACCTTAGGCTCCTAAGCCATCTCTCCAGGCCTCCCCCCATTACTTTTTACAAACAAAAACATTTCACCCCTAAAGCCCCTGCCTACCAGCCCCCAGTAGAATCCCCCTCCCATCTTCTTGACAACTTTTCCCAGAACCAATCCCCACCAAGGAGACAGGGGTGTGGGGATGGTGATCCTGGACCACACAGTGACGGGAGGTACCTTTCCTGAATAGTGGCCAGAATTAATAAGCAGGCTAATAAAGTTAGGGCTGTCTCCGCAAAAAAGAATCAAGGAAAAGGGATGTGCTCATTAAAAATACAAACCCTGCCCCCTTCCCCCGTTGTTTCTGCAGGCTTTTGCCCTCTGACCTTGCACTTCGATTCTGCCTTGCAGCCCCAGGCTAAGGTCTCAGAGAACTGTAGTCCCTGTAGCAGGAGTGGTTTCCGAGAGAAGGAAGCCTCTGCCCGCATCTCTCCAGGGTAGAGTACCTCAGCTACATCTGCAGGCCTCTGAGATTGTATCAGGCTTTCTATCAGGAGTGATGGAAACCCAGTGCAAAAGGCAATTTATTGGTTTTTATGAAAAACTCAGGAGAGCATGGGTCTCAGGAATGGCTGAATCCAAGTGCTTAAGCAATTCACCGAGCCCTTCCTCCCCTCCCCTCTTTCCTCCTCAGCCCTTCTTCCCTACGTTAATATTGATTTCCTCTGCTTGCATATTCTCTCCTTCTAGGGGCAAACATGGCCTCCAGCAACCCAGCCTTACTTTAGCAGCAAAAAGGAAAACTCCACTTTCCAGACCTTTCCTGCAGTTATCTCTCCCACTGGCATAACTTGAACAATGTGCTCATTTTGAGATCTAGGGAGCGGGTTGGTCCTGTCCAAGCTACACAGGGGAGGGAAGGCTGGGAGAAGTAAATGTATGAGGTGGGCAGATTTCTCACAGAGACAGCACAGGTCATGTCCTGTTTGAGCACAACGAACTGGGACTAAGGTAGTTGCAGTGGTCAGGGAAGGCTTCTCAGAGGAGGCATCACAGGAAGTAGAATGAAGACTGTTTCTGACAGGCACCTCAGGGGCAAACTACCTGTGGAAAATCAGTAGGGAGTAATCCATGGGAAAACATGGTGGGTGGTACATATGGATAGATGGATGGATGGATGGATGGATGGATGGATGGATGGATAATGGATAGATGGATGGATAATGGATAGATGGATGGATAATGAATGGATGGATGGATAATGGTGGATGGATGGATGATGGATGGATGGATGAATGATGGATGGATGATTAATTGATGGGTGGATGGATGGATACAGAAGGATGGATGATGGATGGATGGATAGATGGATGATGGATGGATGATTAATGGATGGGTGGATGATGGATGGATGGATAAATGATGGATGGATGAATGATGGATGGATGATTAATGGATGGATACAGAAGGATGGATGATAGATGGGATGGATGGATGGATGAATGGATAACAGATGGATGGATGATGGATGGTGACAGACAGATGGATGGATGAATGCCACGGGCTGGGACTGTGCAAAGATCCTTGACTGCTCTGAAGCAGCTTGTGAGCTGAATGCAAAGAGAAGCTAAAGGGGCAGTGGTAGAGCAGACAAACTTGTCTGCAAGGACAGGAAGGAGGAGATGGGGTGTTCTTCATTCCCTGCCCCCCTCTCTCCCTCTTCCTTCCCTTTCTCTTCCCCTTTCCTTTTCTGAGACAGGGTCTCACCATGCAGCCCAGGCTGGGATCAGACTCACACTCCCCGTCTTGGCATCTTATGTGCTAGAATCAGTGTGCATCACACCTAGAGGCCGCTGAGCTACCTGGAGAACATCCTCTGTAAATTCTCCCCTCCTTTCCCCTCCCTTACCTTCCCCTCCCCCTCCCCTCTCGTCCCCTCCCTGCCCACCTCATTCTTCCTTTTTCTGTTGTTCTAACTCACCAAGCTCCTTCTCACCCGGGGCTTCTGCACTTCTCTGGTTACTGGTTGCTGGTTCCTCTACCTGGAACACTCCCCTCCAAATGTATCAGTCCGACTCTGTCCTGCGCCCCATCCCCTCCTCAGAGTCCGACTCTGTCTGCCCCCCCCATTCCCTCCAAATGTATTAGTCCGACTCCGTCCTGCCCCCCCCATCCCTCCTCAGAGCCACACCCTTGCCCCTGCGGCTCTTCCTTTGTAGGTCACAACACCCAGCTCTTCCTTTGTAGGTCACAACACCCAGCTCCACTTCCTCTCTTGGAAGTCGTTGTGCGGGGGTGGGGGTGGGGTGGGGGAGTGGGGGGGTTGTCAGGGCTGTCACCCCAGGGTCTGGCAGAACCCTGGGGCAGAGAATGCAGCAGCCCAGAGCTCCTCGGTGGCAGACTCCTAACCCCAGTGACTACGCGCCCTTTGTGCCTGTTTCCTCCTCTCTAAACGTCTTTATTATTTTTAGTTACACTTACTCTGTGTGCACGCACACATGTGCCACCGCGCTCATGTGGGTTAAGGACGACCTGCAGGAGTTGGGTCTCCCCTCCCATGCAGCTTTTATGGAATCCGGGAATTGAACTCAGGTCATCAGGTTTAGCAAGCACCTTTCCCCACTGAGCCATCTTGCCAGCCCTCCTGCTCTCTGTAACTGACATTTAGAAGATTTTTGTTTTGTTTTTGTTTTTTTAAATGGGAAGCATTAGATCCACAAGGCCACTGAAGTAAAGCGGGGTCAGCACCGTCACACTCTCCTGTGACCCAGTCTCTGTCTGTCTCTGTCTCTTTCTTTTACTCAGGCTGTGGTACAGGCTTAATGACCTCATGCAGACACTAGTCTGCTGCAAGATTCTGGGTGGAATATAAAAACGATTTATGATGTAATTAGCTAAATACAATCTAGAGAGAGTTCCCGGCAGTCCACGTGACTTCGCTCTCAGCCTGAGACTGCCTTCACTTCCAGCCAAGCCCAATCTCTGTGCTCCAGGGTCACCTGCAGGCTGTCCCCTGCCTGCTCCCAGCCCACCATGATGTCCTCAGTGAGGACATCTGAATGGAAGCTGATCCCAGTGCTCTAGGCTGAACACCCAGCTCAGGGAGTTAGGAGGGGGGTCTGGCCTGCAGTGGCATGGGGGAGTCCCCCGGCCTCCTCACCAGCCTCTCTGGAAACCTTCCTTCCCAAAACTTGGACTCTCAGAGGCCTTCCTCCTGGAGGACGAGAGACATGGTCTTACCCAACGGACTCCCAAACGTGTTGGGTTTTTTCCCCTTCAGAGGATCTCGAGATGTAGCCCTGGCTATCCTTAAACTTGTGTTTTTCCTGCCTCTGCCTTCCAGGTGCTGGGATTCCAGATGAGCCCATCCATGCCACAGTGTACACAGCGAGGTCAGAGGACCACGCTCAGGAGTAGGTTTTCTGGTTCTTTGCTTCCACCACGTGGGCCCTGGGGATTGAACTCAAGTCATCAGGCTTGGCAGCAACCATCTTTACCAGCTGGGGCATCTCAGTCTCCCACGTGCTGATTCCCAGCAGCCCATGACTTTATTAACCCCTGAGTGGATCTGTCTGCTTCTTTACGCCGTTATCTCCCACCAGCCTCCTCTGTTCCTGCTTCTTACTGCTTAGAGCAGGGACTAAAATTCACCATGTTCTGAGGTCATTGAAGCCACAGCATCTACTTCATGGTAAATATATATTACTTGATGAAAATGCTGTATCTTTGCCTTTGAAAATCCATTTTCATCTAGGCATGGTGGCTCATAACTTTAATCCCAGCACTTGGAAGGCAAAGACTGGTAGATCTCTGAGTTCAAGACTAGGCTGGTCTACAGAGAAAGTTTCAGGACAGCTAGGGATACATAGAGAAACACTCTCAAAAAAAAAAAAAATAAAGCCAAACCAAATAAATAAATAAATAAGTAAATAAACAAATAGTTTCAGACAGATGAGAGGGATCTGTGAATACACATGGGAAGAGGAGCCTCCACTGTGAGGAATCAATTTCATTCATTCATTCATTCATTCATTCATTCATTCATTCATTCATTCATTTCCCACTCAGTAAAGCTGTATCAGCTTTGATGAATTCCAGGTTCAGTGAGAGGCCTTATCTAAAAGCTAATTAATTAAAATAAGTTGTGGGGCCAGAGAGATGGCTCAGTGGTTAAGAGTGCTGTGCTGGAGAATGGAAAGGCCCCAGACCTTACCACAGCTGACTCCATGATGGAAGTACCATTTAGGCTGTAAAAATCAGCACATAGACAGCACCACCTGTCAAAACTAAAACAAAGGTCTAATCCATCAAAACCCATAGTTCCGGGAAAGTAACTTGTTTTTTGGCTTCTGCTTCAGGCTAACTTTGCTTGTTAGTGGAAGTATGTCAAGCCAGAACATGGTTTTGTGCTTAAAAGCTCCCTGGGAAAGGATCAGGACTCCACTGGGATCCTGAACATCTATTGACTTAAACCCATGTCCAAGCATTCTTCTCTGGTGAATACCCCCACAGCGCGTCTGGAGGTCCCACTAAAATCCCAGAACAAGACCTCAAGACATGGGGGTTTCCGGAGTCCCTTGGGGCAAGGAAGAGTGAAGTGGTCAGGACACAAGCTGAGGTCCGGGTTCCCAGGCCTCCCTTTAATCAGATGATGCCTGGTGTGTTGAAGGCATCTGACATCTCCACCTCAAAACGAAACAAATTAGAAAGTCACCTGTCTGTCACCTCTGAGGTAAATCTCGTTAAGGCGCCTTGTGTTGGAGCCCTTAGGAGAGGTCAGACACGGCACCTGATCCAGTGTCTGGGCTCCATGTGAGGTGTCACTGGATCCCTCTGTCTGTTCAGGTGTATGACGTGTGGTGGCCACCCCTGGTTGTCTGTACTGTGTCTCTCTGTGTCTTTCTATGTGTTTCCCTGTACTGACAGTGGATTCTCTGGTGTGAGACCCTCCTCCAACCCTGCATAAGACCTGTGCCCCCTCCAGTTGGGGACCCAAATCCTTTTGGCTCCACCAGGCTGCCCAAAGGGGAAAAACAAACACCTCCACCCGCCCCTCTCTGGGAGCAGGAGCGCTTGCTTGTTTTGCTTTTTAGTAGCTTGACTCCTGCTCAGGGTCAGGGTTGGTCCCTGTGAGGAGGCGGGAGGGGCCGGGCCTCTCATCCAGGGCCACCTCCCACCTAAGCTGAGCCCACACAGGGAGGGGGAAACAGTCCTCCAGGTGAGCATTCTCTCCACTCTGTGCCGGCTTTAAGCAGCCCCAGGGAAGGAGAAAAGTTCCTCTGGGCTGAGCCCTAAGGAAAAGAGAAAGTTCCAGTCCTTTCTTATTCATGATTTATGTCTTCTTATTAATCAATGATCCATACAATTGAAAAACTCAAAACCCACTATTCTCTGAAAAAAAGGTAGAAAAACCAGGACTGATGCCAGACAACACAGCCTGGACAGAACAGATTTTCCCTTCTGTCCAACACTGACCAAGAGACTTGAACTTTTTTTCACTAGGTGCAGGTAGATATTGCTGCCTCTGGATAGCAGAGATTGGGGAAATAGCAAGGCCTCTATACACCAGCACAAAGGGGGCCACTGAGCCCCTATCTGGACTGAGACTAAACAAAAGACATTACAAAATGGGTTTTAACCTCAGTTTGGGGGCCATGGCAATGCCCTGTGACATACCTGTCCAAATGACTGGACCCTGTAGCCACAGATGGTCCACCTGTCTGAGAGCTGTGGTGGCCACTGCCAGTCTAATGAAATTCTGGGTCAGGATCTTATAACTCACTGCATCCAACATGGGTGAGACCCTCCTCCAAGGAACACCAGAATGCTCATGTCCTACTCCTGGCCACCCTCAAGTCCAGTTTGAGAACGCCACCACCATCAATCCTGCCACCTTCTTCCTGGTGACAACCCACAGGTGCTCTGGATGAGATGAAAGATGAAACCAGGCATATGAGAACCACAGGAGTTACTTTAACCGAAATGATCTGGGGCCAAGCCAGGTGCCTCAGCCCAGAGAGCAGAACCAATTGATCTGAGCCAGGCTCTCAGATGGGGAAAAGGAAAGTCCACGACTATAGATCTACATAGACCGTCGGTCGGTATGATTTTACTTCCAGATGTGTCCACAGTATGATCTATAGAGAAAGAGGGCTTCTCACCACTGGGAAAAGGGACAATACAAAAATTATGGCCTTCCTAGAGGCTATTTGGCTTCTCCTCCAAATTGTTGTCCTCCTTTGCTAGGCTTGCTGACCTGGCTGCCCGACAAACAGCCATAAGGCCAGTGGGGCCTATTGATGTTCTGATGACATACCATGACCCAGTGCTGCCTGAGACTCCATGGAAAAGAAGAAATGCACAGCTAAAACTCACAGGTTGATGGGGGACACCAGAGGAAAAGATCATTCTCCCAGAAACAACTGGCCAGACTTTGTAACCAACATTCACCAGGCTACTCATCTGGGGTCCACAAAACTTTCTGAGTCGCTCAGATCAAGGTATATTATGCCTAGACTCGACAGCCTAGCACAGGATGTCTCAGCCAGATGCCAGGTTTGTGCTCAAATGAATCAAAACAGAGAGCCTTTTACCCAGGAAGGGGTCCAAATGAGAGACCAACACCCCAGCAAATTCTGGGAAAAGTGACTTCAACCATGATCCAGACTCCTGGGGAAGGAGAAAAGTACTTGCTAGTTTTTATAGATACCTTTTCCAGGTGGGAAAAAGTGTTCTCCACCTGGGCAAAAACTGCTCAAACAGCAGCTTAAGAGCTACTCCATGAACTTTGGCCTCCTCCTAGCCAAGGGGGTCCAATGATGGCCCAGCTTTCATAGCCCAAACCTCTCGGTTAATAACTAAGGCTTTAAAACTCCATTGTGCAAGTAAACCTCAGCGTTCTGGCTGGGGGTGGGAGATGAATAGGGAATGAAAGAAAGAGAGAGAGAGAGAGACAGAGAGAGAGAGAGAGGGAGGGAGGGAGGGAGGGAGGGAGGGAGGGAGGGAGGGGGGAAGGGAGGGAGGAAACACTTTAGAGCCAGGCATGGTGGCACTCGCCTTTAATCCCAGCACTCAGGAGGCAGAGGCAGGCGTGAGTTTGAGGCCAGCCTAGTCCACAAAATGAGTTCCAGGATAGCTAGGGCTACATAGAGAAGCCCTGTCTCAAAAAACCAAACCAAACAAACAACTAACAAAACTCTCATTAGAGTCCACTGAAGATGGGTAGGCCTCCATCCTTCACCTTGCTTTAACCTGCTGCACCCCATATGAGGAGGCGTCTTAGTTACGGTTTCTGTCGCTGTCAAGAGACACCATGACCATGGCAACTCTTACAAGGAAAACATTTAGTTGGGCTGCCTTACAGTTTCTGAGGCTTATTCCATTATCATCATGGTGGAACATGGCAGTGTGCAGGGAGACATGGTGGAGGAAGAGCTGAGGGTTCTACATCTTGATCCGCAGGCAACAGGGTCGTGGCTTGAGTATCTATGGGACTGCAAAGCCGGCCTCCACAGTGACACTTCCTCCAACAAGGCCACACCTCCCAACAGTGCCACTCCCTACGGGCCAAGCATTCAAACACATGAGTCTATGGGGATCACACCTAATCAAACCACCACAGGAGGGGCTTAACCTCTATGAGATTGTGTTTGGAAGACCCCCCCACTGCTGCCCAGGCTCAGAGACCAGCAGTTGTCAGAACGCTCTAACCACTCCTGTCTCAAGTCACTACAGGCCCTCCAGGCCTCCATCCAGGCTACTTATTGAACTCTCTGAGAGACAACCGACCTCTGAGTCCACCACCAGTTTCCCCTTGTTCGAGCCCAGGGACACTGTCTGGGTCAGGCAGGTAGCCAAAGGATGCTGGAACTACCTGGAGAGGACTCCACAGGTGATTCTCTCCACTCCTATGGCTATGAAGGAAGCTGGCATCACACCATGGATCCACCACACCCAGGTCAAGAAAGCAGAAGCCACAGACACTGTTGCCAAATGGACTGTCTCTGGACTACGGAAAAACTAAAGTTTCATCAGACGCTGGCCCCTACACTTCCTGCCCCTCTACCTCGTCCTGAGTCTTAGGTTTGGTATGACTATGGGATCATGGTGCAACCCCCACCACCCTCAGGCCTGGCCTGGAAACTGAGGAAGACAGACACAGGGAAGGTATCAGCTAGTGTGACTACCGACCAGCAACCCACATTCCATATTGACCTTTGCTCACTGGCACCCACTTTAAGTGTCTGGTTGTATTCGAGAAAGGAGAGATGTGGGAGCTTATCTTCTGAGGTAGGAATACAGAGTTTACAATTCTCTGCATGCCCAGCAGCTGTCTCTAGTTGCCAGGAACAAGAGAGTTTCCATTGCAAAATTGGGGATGTGAAACAGAGGCTTCCTGGAAACACTCAGATGAATACATATATGTTGAAAGAGAGCCCCCCCCCCAAGAAATGCACAGTAAAAAAAATGTAATCCAATGGGGGTAAAATTAAAGGTCTGGAAAGAAGATTCTGGCCTTTGGGAAACAGGAAAAAGGAGGGAATTAGACTCCATGCTATAGGAATGGACCCTGGGGAAAGGCTTACTTTCCAAAAAAAAACAAAAACAAAAACAAACAAACAAACAAACAAAAACAAAACAAAACCCTGCCCTTCTAGGTCTCCAAACTTTGGGTCCTATAGAGATCGCCTACCCATGTCAAATCCCAAACCACTCTTCCTTCCATACCTGGGGCCAGAATTTTGCCTCCTGTCCAGGAAGCTGAGGAATCCCCTGCCTTACTTTTCTTGACAAAGTCCACCATTTAGTTAATCATTCCCAGCCAGAAATTGGTCAGGATTGATGGTTATGCTTAGACACCTGGCCCCTGTACTACATAGGATAGGAACTAACCAGACTGTCAGCCCATTGACTGACAAAACTCTCTGTGACTGGGGACAGCCCAAATCTATGTTAGAGGACTTACAAGGGGCTGACACTTGTCTAATACCCAAAATCTTTGACCTACGCACTTCCCCCTGTTCTGATGCCTGCTGTTCTGCCTTGTGGATTAATTCACGTGGATAACGATATCACTGGGCTGCTGAGACTAGTTGGTGGGCATGTACTCATGGTTTGACTAAATGTGCCTCTTCTCATGCTTTCCAAACTGAGTAAATGGATTGACCAGGACCTCGAGGTATTAGAACAACAGTTAGACTCCTTTGCAGAAATGATCCTACTAAATTGGAGAGGCTTAGACTTACTTCTCATGAGATAAAGGAAACTACATATGGCTTTGGGAGAAACCTGTTGTGGTCAGAAGTAATTAGGAAAACATCTTGCCATAGTTGGGGAAATAATTGGTACCAGTTTCTGTTCTCGTGGTCCCCCTGGATAACTACTCTGCAATCAGCACTGGCTGGGCCTTTCATTCTCATTCTGACTGGATTAACATCAAGGTCCTGCATCTTAAACTAAAACAGGATGAGCACATGATTTGACTCCTTCACTAAGACCAGTGGGGAATGTAACAGGCCCCAGACCTTAGCACAACTGACTCCATGATGGAAGTGCCATTCAGGTGGTAAAACTCAGCATGTAGACAGCATCACCTGCAAAAACAAAAACAAAGATGGATCAAAGTCCATACTTCTGGGAAAGTCTCTAAATGTGCTAACCTTGCTTTTTGGCTTCTGTAGTTCTGCTTCTGGCTAACCGTTCTGTTAACTGAAGTTTGTCAATGCAGGACATGGTTTTTGTGCTTAAAAGCTCATTCTGAGGAAGACTCAGTGCTGGGATCCTGAGCACCCAGTATGGTCACTGGCAGGCTAATAAAGACTTTCTATTGGCTTAAACCCATGTCCGAGCAGTCTTCTCTGGTGAATACTCCACAACAGATAGTTTTATGTCAACTTGACCCAGGTTGAAATCATCTGAGAGGAGGGAACCTCAGTTGGAAAAATGCCTCCATAAGATCAGGCTGTACACAAGCCTGTAGGGCATTTTCTTAATTAGTGATTAATTGGGGAGGGCTCAGCCAATTGTGGGTGGTGCCATCCCTGGGCTGGTGGTCCTGGGTTCTGTAAGAAAGCAGGCTGAACAAGCCAGTAAGCAGCTCCCCTCCAAGGCCTCTGCATCAGCTCCTGCCTCCAGGTTCCTGCCCTGCTTGAGTTCCTGTCCTTCAACGATGAACAATGATATGGAAGTATAAGCCAAATAAACCCTTTCTTTACCAAGTTGCTTTGGTCACGGTGTTTCACAGCAATAGTAACCCTAACTAAGTCAAGCTGTGTGCCCTTTAGAAGCAAACTCCTGGATTAACTCACCTTCAAAGTTATCTTTCATGTCTGTTAAAATTCTTTGGAGAAAGGCTGAAGAGATGGCTCAGTGGTTAAGGGCATTGGCTATTCTTTTGGAGGACTTGGGTTGCAATTCAAATGTCTGAGACTATGGATGACACCTCATTCAAAACACCACAGTGTGTGTGTGTGTGTGTGTGTGTGTGTGTGTGTGTGTGTGTGTGTGTGTGTGTGTGTGTAAATTAACACAGAGTGGATTCGGAGGCCCCTTTGGTCCTCTGTAAGATAGGCTTTCCCTACCTCCCACCCCTGCTCCCTAGCGCCCCCCACTTGCAGACCACAGCAACACTTGGCTCTCTGGGAATAAGAGGCATTCAGACCCTGAGCCCAGTGATCTTTGGAAAGTTGAATCACGTCCCTCTCTCCACCGCACAAGCGTGCTCTAAAAGCCTGCAGCTCTATCTGGAGAAGTAGTATGTGAGAGGGAGACGAACAGCATGACATTTTGGCACCATACCAAACTCCTTACTCACAGGTACCCAGCCTCTCCTTCAGTCACAGATCCAACTGTGGGAAATGATTGAAAGCTCTGATCCTGGTTTTACTGTTTGGGTATGTTTCAAGACTCTAGACCCAGAACCCACCCACTTAGATGAAGTGAGACTCAGTAAACTCACATGCATTTCCTTTCTAGGAATTCCTTATAAGCCCACGAATGCCAAATGCATCTGTGAGTCAGAGTTCTCTTGTTGCTATTTTGGCTTCACTTCCCACGGAAAGAACCTTGCTCACCTGTCTCTGTAATGAAACACCACACAGCCTGGCACAGTGGCGCATACCTTTAATCCCAGCACTTGGGAAGCAGAGGTGGGTAGATCTGTGAGTTCGAGGCCAGCCTGGTCTACATAGTGAGTTCCAGGACAGCCAGGGCTACACAGTGAAATCCTGACTCATATAATTAAGAAAACAGATCAGTAAGTAGAGAGCCACCAGCACCTTGGGCATCTCAGACTCCTATCATGCTTTTGCATTTAAAAAAACGTTTTCTGTTCAAAGGGCTGGAGAAATGGCTGGGTGGGTAAAGTGCCAGGTAAGCCTGGTGACCTGAGTTTGCCTCCAGACAAATGGGAAGGTGGAGAGAGCACAGCTCCACAGAGGACAGACAGAGACAGACAGACACACACATAAATAAATGGAAATGGCCCTCATGGGCTCATAGGAAGTGACACTATTAGGGGGTATGGCCTTATTGGAGTAGGTGTGACCTTGTGAGAGGAAGTGTGTCACTGGGGGTGGGCTTTGAGCTTTCAGATGCTCAAGCCAGGCCCAGTGTCTCTCTCTCTTCCCGCTGTCTGCCAATCCAGATGTGAAACTCAGCTACCTCTCCAGCAGCATGTCTGCCTGCATGGTGCCTCACTTCCCACCATGACGATAATGGACTAAACCTCTGAGCTATAAGCCAGCCTCAGTTAAATGTTTTCCTTTGTAAGGGTTGCCATGGTCATGATGTCTCTTCACAGATATAGAAACCCTAACTAAGACACAGGGTTTCACTATGTAATCCTGGCTGGCTGGAACTTTCTGTGTAGATCAGGCTGGCCTCAAACTTACAGAGATCCTCCTGCCTCTGTCTCCCAAGTGCTGGGGTTAAAGGTGTGCACCACCACACTTGGCTATAAAAAAATAAAAAGGTGGACAGCTCCTGAGGAATGATATCCAGTGTTGACCTCTGGCCTCCATACTCATACATACATGTGCATTCACACCTGCACATACACACCCGTTAACACCCCCCCACTCCCACCGAACACAGAAATTCCAGTTCAATGGTTGTGATTTTGTTAGCATGACCTACAAGAACCACCTCAGAGCTTGTCAGTTTGCTTATGACTTCACACATTTATTTCTGAGCCCCACAGTGAAAACTGGCCCCTTAGTCATCCTGGCGTGTATAGATAAGTAACAACAGAGTCACCGTCATCCATTCCAGTCTCCATCAGCCTTTGAATTCAGTTGAACCTGGAGTCTAGTAGCAGGTTTAAGAAGAGGAGGAAATAGGGGGAGGTCCCCAGGAGCATCAGCTGCACCGCACAAGCCAACTTCCTCAGGAAACCATGCCGGCAGCTCCGGGCAATGGACGACACACCCGCACATAGAGAAGAAAAGGTTTCTACTATCAAAAAAGAAGTGGCTGGATCTAGGGGTTTGTGGTCCCTGGGTGTGGTGGTTTGGATGAGAATGGCCCTCCATAGGGGCCTATGTTTGAATGCTTGATCCCTAGTTGGTGGAACTGTTTGGGAAGGATCAGGAGGTGTGGCCTTGTTAGAGGAGATGTGTCGCTGGGGGTGGGGCTTTGAGGTTTCAAAAAGCTTCAAAAGTTTCAAAAGATACTAGTGACTGAGGAACTAGCCACTTTCATGCCAAGCCCGGTCCCCTTCCCCCACTGCCACCCCCACCCTCTCTTCCTCTCTCTCTCTGACTTCAATATTTTCAGTTCAGGATGTGAGCTCTTAGTGACTGCTCCATCAGCTCTTAGTGACTGCTCCATCATCATGCCTGCCTGTCTGCCTGCCTGCCACTGTGACAATGATGGTCTGATATCGAGGACTATGGGGGTCCAGCCCCTCGATAGTCCCCTCCCAGGGTCCGCGGAAGGCTCTATCAACCAGCTGAGGATCTATTCTTTAGGGTCGGTAAATCAGTCTACGCACGCAGAGTTCTTTGGTCATTCGCTTTAATTCTTCTGGCATAACATCCTTTATACACAGCTTCAGCTCTGTTCTCATGTCTAGCTCCTTTCTTGCCTGATTTCTCTCTATATTTATCTACTGTCCCTCTAAGTTCTATCTTAATTCCTTCATCTAGTTCTGTCCCTTCTAGGTTCTCATCTATCTAGTTCTTTCCCCTATCAGCTCCTCTCCCATTTCCTTCTCTCTCATCTGGCTCTTCCTCATCTTGTTCTTCCCCATCTGGCTCTTCCTCATCTTCCATCTCGTTCCTCTAGTCCTCTCTTTTAGCTCTTCAATCTAGTTCTTCCCCATCTCAGTTCGTTTCTCTCAAGTTCTTACCCATCTAGTTCTTCCATTCTCTTCTCTCTTCTCTGTCCTCTCCTGCCCTGGGAGTTCTGGTATATATACACTTACAAGCAGTATTTCCTTAGCAGTGCAAAGCCAGGCTTCCAGGGTCAAATGGAGGGGTGATAAGAATAGGCTTAATTGACACATCCGCCAGGCCTTCTCAAACAGGTAACCTGGATGCTTAAGTCTGTCCTTAGAGAGTACAGAGGTATCTCTGATAAGGTACTTTCCTCCATCCGGTGATGGACCTGGCCGGATGCTACCAATAATGATAATTACAGGGAGGCTTGAACTGGGAGTTCTGGCTGAGCATAGCTGTTAGCACAGAAGGTTATCTAAAAATTCCTAGAAGTGGTTAGGTAAGTAGTTAGAGGTCTATAAAGTTAGTAAGGCTGTAAGAAAGGAGGGGTCTGAGCTAAATTGTGTAAAGCTATTACTTAATGTCTACCTGACCTAGGCGGTGTCCCCTTGTGGAATTTACCTTAAGTCAGGAGACTCGCCTGTGGGTTGTTATCACTGTTAATCCTCGGAAATTGGGTGACCACCTGGGCGATGTCTCCTTTAGTCCTTGTAAGTGGCTAGGGGAGATATCTGATTCCAGAGAAAGCCTTTCCTGAGGCTGTTCTCCAAATACCTGGAATGTGTATGTCCAGAGAGTGATCAGTCTACACTGTTAGCCCTTCTTAGGGGAAAGTCAATTGGGAAAACTATGAAGGCACACATGATTTTCATAACAGAAGACAGCTGATATATAACAAGCCAAGTAACACCAAAAACTCCTTGGGATTTGGCTTCCTCTGGAGGAATTCCATGATCCCTCCAGGTAGTGACTTTGCCATAACCAGCTGAGTTCTTATGATATATTCCTGCGGCCCGCAACAGTCTGACCCTCTAAAACTGTAAGCAATCCCCCAGTTAAATGTTTTCTTTGTTTAAGTTGCCTCTGGTGTCTCTTCACAGCAGTAACACAGTTCCTAAGTAAGACACCAGGTATGTTGGAATCTGCTCACATGTCCCCATGCCTGCAAGACGGATTACATTTCCTTCCAATCTATGCTCAGACTTTTAACAAACAACCTAGCAAGCTTGGAAGTTCAGGTGTGGCTGTAAGTGAATTATCCTCAAAATCAGACTTAGTATTTTCTTTTCAGAACCATCTTAGTCAAGGTTCCGTGGCTGTGAAGAGACACCACAACCACGGCAGCTCGTAGAAGAGAGCGTTAACTGGGGCTGGCTTGCAGGTTTAGAGGGTCAGGCAACCATCGTCCTGGCAGCAAGCATGGCGGGTGCTGGAACAGATCCTGATCCGTGAGGGACAGAAGGACTGGGTGTGGCAAGGACTTTTGAAACCTCAAAGCCCACACCAGTGGCACACTTCCTCCATCAAGGCCACACCTCTTGGTCTGTACCAATCTATTATCAGCAAAGCTTAATCCTTCTAATTCCATCAAAGAGCTCCACTCCCTGGTGACTAAGCGTTCAATTATATGAGCCTATGGGCCATTCTTATTCAAACCACCATAGAAACCTCCAGTCATGTGACTGGGAAACAATTCATGTAGAGAGTTTTCGAGGAGCTTCGGGTCCTTCATGGAGCTCCTGAGCTGGGTGTCTGGCACATGATCCTGACCTCATCTGGTCACCAAAGCCAAGCAGGCATTGGCCTGGTTAGGATTTGGATGGAAGAAATTGAGCAGGTATCTTAAAGCTCTGAGCTCAACACTTGACTCCTCAACTCTTCCATAGTGAGACGTGATGAAGCCGCCCCCACACCCCACCACTCATTCTTGCTGAAGTGTTCTGTGGGAGCAAAGATCCTGTCACACAAAGTGTGGCAGTCTACAGGAACTGGTAGAGGAAGCTGCTGGTGACTGAGTAACAATTAGCCACATTCCTGCCATGGGCTATTGCTGTCCCCATTCTCACTGGAAACAGGATAATGAACAAATGCCTTTAGATCTAATTAGGTCAGAGAACAAGTCCAGAAAACCCAAAACACATTTGTGAGTTTCTCCTCCTCCTCCCCTTTCCTTCTCCCCACCCCCTTTCCTTTTCCTCCTCCTCTTCCTCTGGGGAGGCTGGAGATGGAACCCAGGAATGCATGTTGGGTAAACATTCTACCATTGAACTCTACCCCCAGTAAAATTCTGTTCTTCTGAGTTCTCAGGAGTTCTACTGAGCTACTCTCAGTACCAAATTCTGTATCAGCAAAGCTTAATCTCAACTCACTCACAGACACATACACAAACATACACACACATACACACACACATTTATGCACACACATACATATGTATACAAGTATATACACACTATGCACACACACATATATACACAGGTATATACATACTATACACACACATAAACACACAGACATATTTATGCACACACATACGTATGCACACAAGTATATACACACTATGCACACACATATATACATTATGCACACACATATACACGCATACATATATACACACACATATACACACATACACACACATATATACACATTCTACATACACATAGACACACAGTCAACCTTGAACAGGTGCTGAAGCTAGTGAGACTCTCTTTAAAGCTGTCATCTCTGGGCCTGATGCTGGAATTCAAAGTCCACAGGGCCGATCAGGGCAGGCATGTGGAGGTGGGGTCAAGGACAGTGAAGAATGACCTAGAACCCACAAGTGCAAGTTAGAGCCGGCAGGGGGCCGAGCCCGTCGTTGGGGTGAGCTTGTGTTGCCTTTGACTTTAGGGTGTTGTAACGGACCCAGAGGCAGCTGCTGTTAAAGCATCGGGCCAGCAGATCCTCGGGGCTTTCTCAAACATCCTCTTTTGGGCAACAGGTCTGATGGGTCCACGTCCTGTGACTGGAGTCAAAATCCCCCCAGGCAGTTATGGCTTTCTTCTGTTGAAAAGGCCCTGCCTGACCAACCTCAGACAGTGATCAAGCTGGCCACATAACTGCAGGACCTTGTCAGGCCTCTGAGGACACAGCTGAGGACCCCTGTGCTCTTGACTTCCAGGAGTCCCTGTGCTGGTGGACACTCTTGTCCTGGACCATTCCCTTTCCTGTCTGGTTTTCAGAGTCAGAGCTTGACCTGATTAATCTGGACTCACAGTAGGGCTCCTGGCCTAGGACACCAACAACAGTGTGGCTGTCTCCTTCACCAGAAGGCCAAGCACACAAGCTATACTCAGAGTTGGAGAGGCTGAAGGAGGATCAAGGGAAAAACACCATTTGGGTGGAGGGAATTCTGGGGAATGGAGTTTAAAATAGCCACATTCACACTGCAAAGACATCTCAGATTGGTTTCATTTGTTTGCTTGATTGCTTTTTGGGATGTGTATGTATGTACATGCACACACACACAAACACACACGTAGATATACATTTGCATGTGTGTACAAGTGGAGATCAGGGGACAGTTTTGGATTTTATTCTTCAGGTACCATCTACCTGTTTTTGTTTATTTGTTTGTTTGTTTGTTTTATGCTGTTTTCTGATGTGAAAACCTTCCCCTTAACCATATCATGGAGCAGTCATGTCATCAGTTTATACAGGTGTGTGTGTGTGTGTGTGTGTGTGTGTGTGTGTGTGTGTGTGTACCAGAAAGCATGGCCCCAGGCAGGCATGGTGACTTGAGCAGCAAGCTGAGAGTTCACATCTTAAACCCCAAGCAGGAAGCCAAGAGAGCAACTTGAAATGATGTGTGGTTTTGGAAATAGCAAAGCTCTCTAATCACATACTTTCTCCAGCAAGGCCACACCTCCTTAATCTATCCAAATAGGGCCATCAACTGGGGACCAAGTCTTCACATGCCTGAGAACACGGGACATAGCATTCAAACCACGGCTCTCCCCTACACAGGTGCCCGTGGTGGCCAGAGGTAGGCTCTGAGTATCTCACTCTATTGCTCTCACTTTCTTTTTAAAGCAGGTCTCTTACCGAACCTGGAACTCACCGTCTCCTCTAAGCTGGCTGTCCAGAAGCCCCAGGAGCCTCCTGCCTCCGTCTGTGCAGTGCAGGGTTTGCAAACACACCATCGCACACCCAGATTGTTCACAGGGGTTCCGGGGATTGAACTCAAGTCCTCATCGTTGCATGGTAAGACTTCACCAACTGAGCCGTCTCCCAGCCTAGGTGTGAGCCACCACACCCAGCTTACACTGTTTCAAATCCCGTTTAATCTATCTCCCATCACTGAGAGCCAGAGCCATCCACTCACCAGCCTGGGGCACCCTGCACCGAAGCGGGCACAGGAGGTCTGTGCATATGCACCCCACTGCAACGTCAAGGCTCTTGTGTCTGAGCCCTGGAAGTCCCCAGAGCCCACAGTGTCAAGAGCTACCTTTCCCCTTAAACAGATTATTTCCAGCTAATGCAATTTGGCCTTGATTCTTTCAAGGCAAAAGCCTTGACAACTAACTGTGTGCAGGAGGCTGGCCGAATGACAAGACCAACTCCATTAACTCTTGGCATACGTCCCACTCAACACGCCTCATCTCAGCCTGGAGGAGGAGGGCAGACCACAGGGCGACAGAAAAAAAAAGATGCCTTATGTCCAGAAGCATTACAGGTAGCTGGTGAGTACCCTCTTGGGAGCCCAGGAGAGATTCCTGGAAGTTTTCCAAATTGGAGATTCCATGTGGCTGAGCCCTGAAAGTCCCAAGAGCCCACAGTGTCGAGTTACATTTTTCTTTGGCATTTAATAAAAGGTAGCCCCCATCTTTTGCACATACAGATGGAACACACACACACACACACACACACACACACACACACACACACAGAGAGAGAGAGAGAGAGAGAGAGAGAGAGAGAGAGAGAGAGAGAGAGAGAGACGGAAAGGGAGAGAGAACATGTTTCTGCAGACCTGAACACAAATACTTCAATTTCTGTGGTGTGACAGAAATAAATGGCCCCTTCTAAGTCACTGTTATTTCTGCCTGCAGAGTTTTCACAAAACGACATGGCCAGCACATCTTACAGTAAGCTGTACTATTGTCCATCAATGTCTGTTTTTCTCCATCCAAAAACATTATATTTTCCTGCTGTTATGGCTTGATGTAGCTGGAAGTTTCCCTGTGTCCGACCCAGTCCACAGCTGCTCAGACCCAAGTAAACACACAGAGGCTTATATTAATTAAAACTCCTTGGCCATTAGCTCAGGCTCACTACTGACTAGCTCTTGCATTTATACTCAGCCCATTTCTGTTAATCTATATGTTCCCATATTTTCCATGGCTTTACCTGTGTGCCATTACATGCTGCTCCCTAGATAGTGGGCTGGCGTCTCCTGACTCAGCCTCCCTTTTCCCAGAATTCTCCTTGTCTGATCATCCCACCTATACTTCCTGCCTGACTACTGGCCAATCAGTGTTTAATTAAACCAGCATACAAAAGCACTATCTCACAGCATTTCCCCTTTTCTGTTTAATTAAAAAGGACGGTTTTAACTTTAATATAGTAAAATTACATATAACAAACAGTTATCAAGCAAGAATTACAGTTACAATATCTAGTTTACTTGTATTTGGCAAAATTAAAGAAAATATCCTATCTATCCTTTATTTGTGTGTCTAAAGTTTTATATCAATTTATCTTTTATCATAACCAAGGAAAATTATAACTATCTAGTTTTCAACTACCAAAGACCTCAGAAGGATATATTGCCTAAGTAAATAGGAAGAGAATTGTAAGCAACTTCTAAAGATCTAGAATGACAGAGACAGCCAGCTATCTGGACAATTACCCAAAGTTCCTCTGCAATGTTGTGGCATCCATCTTCAGCCTACAGGCCTAGAATCTCTCAGGTGCTTCTCTCTGTGTCCTGTAGAATATCTGGTAGTTTCTTCTGTGAAGCAGGAACCTGAAGGACCATCTCACCTTGGAAAGTTCAGTGGTCGCCTTCCTATGAGTCCAGCATGTCCAGTTTATACAACATATTATCAAGCAGTCGACACAAGGGCACTTTTTGTCCAGTGGCTAACTTTTGCCACAAAGAAAGCAAACTCCATAACGAGTTTCTTCAATGCCCATTATCTTCTCTGAAGTAGATTGGTGCTGCCAGGAGCAGACATGTCTCAATGTTCAGAAAGTCAAAGTTCTTAAAACATTTTAAATGCCATATTCTGTAGGTCTTTGAAGTGTTTGAAGATTACCTACCTAATTGAAATATATCTATGTATACCTAGAAAACTTAACTAACATGATTGTAAGTTTGATTATCATAGATGACTAATTATTAATCTGTATTTCTCAACTATACACTACAATTTCAAGTAAGTCACACAAAATACTTTAAACAAGAGTAGAAATATACATACAGTATAACAAAATGAACTTTAAATTTGTATCAATAAAATAAATCTATAGCAATATAAAACATTTCAAATAAGTTGTTACTCTTTAAAAGTAGATTTGATCATCTACCCTTTTATCCTATCATATCTATATCCTATCCTCCTTTTTTCTTTAGAAAGATATTGACTATGACCAATAACAATTTGTAGCCAACAACCTAAACAAAGACAAACATCCATAATCCATTTTTTGGGAATGTGGGCATAGTTTTCTAGGCTACTTCCTGCTGATAAAGGGCACTGTATTCTTATGAAGATCCTGAGAAAATTCGAGATAATGGTCAAGTTCTGGGAAGACCAACTATAACTTTTGTTGATAGGTACCATCTGTTAAGGTTCAGGAGGTTTGGCTTGATCAAATCTGATCCATCTTAACTTGGAACAAATCCATAGCCTCTTGCTTTCTGTGGAAACAAAAACAGAGCCTCCTTTCCAAAGCAACATATCCTTAGATCCAAATTTTGAAGTCAAAACACCTTTAAAATATACATATTAGCTTAACTGAGCAGTCTTTACAATCAAATGTCTTTCTGCAGTTAAATATATCGAAGACAACACAATCCAGAGTCTCTGTGTAATATCCATCTTTATGTGGCTTATTTTTTGTACTACCTTTACTGTCTCTTTAAAGACTTCATTTTTTAAAACTATTTCTTTATATAACTATCTATATTTATTTTTCTCTCTTCCAAGCCTACATACATTTTTACACACATTGTAAACTATTTAAAGTCTTGTTCTATTTGAATCTGTCTTATTGTGAGACTATTGCTTTGAACTGCAGCATTATTAGGACTGAAATGGCAGCTTTGGCTGCTGTCTCTGCCTACTTCAGTTTTCCAATATGGTGGTGTTAAGTTTACAGCCAGCTCTGAGAATCAAGCTCACTGCCAATGCTGGGAAGCAGTGAGTCTATGCTTCCATCCAGCAGCATATAGCCTAGAAACCTCTTTTTTTTTCTTTTTTCTTTTTTCTTTTTTCTTTTAAATAGCAAAAGCTATATCCACCATGCACCATGTTGCACAGCTTGCAGAAACCTCTGTGTAACTCAGTGGAAATCTGCCATGCTGTAGCTCCAGCCTGCATGCCATGAAGCTGCCACAGTCAGGGGACACAGCATTGTAGGCCCACCATGAGCGACATGAACTAGAAATGTGCTCTTAGCTACATTTATAATCTCTTCTTAAGCTCTCTCAGGTTTTAGGAAGAAAACTCTTGCCCCATGTTGGGTGCCATTTGTAGCTGGAAGTTTTCCTGTGTCCTACCTGGTCTGCAGCTGCTCAGATCCAAGTAAACACACAGAGGCTTATATTAATTAAAACTGCTCAGCCATTAGCTCAGGCTAACTACTGTCTAGCTCTTGCTCTTATACTCAGCCCATTTCTGTTAATCTATATGTTGCCACATTTTCCATGGCTTTACCTGTGTGCCATTACATGTTGCTCCCCGGATGGTGGGCTGGCATCTCCTGACTTAGCCTTCCTCTTCCCAGAATTCTCCTTGTCTGCTTATCGCACCTATACTTTCTGCCTGACTACTGGCAAATCAGTGTTTTATTAAACCAGTGTACAAAAGTATTACTCCACAGCAGCTTGAATCTGAGACATCCCCCACAGGCTCACCATTTGAAACAGTGGAGGTGCTATTTTTGGGAACTTTGGAACCTTTAGAAGGTGGGAGCCTAGCGGGCAGAAGTGGGTTACTAGATGCAGGACCTGGAGGACTATAGCCTGTGGAACATTTGCCTAGAGTTCCCCAGGGAGGGGCTAGGGTATGACTAAGCAATGGAGTTCTTTTTTTTTGTTGTTGTTGTTTTTTTTTTTTTTTTTTTTTTTGTTTTTTTTTCGAGACAGGGTTTCTCCTCTGCGTAGCTTTGTGCCTTTTCCTGGAACTCACTTGGTAGCCCAGGCTGGCCTCGAACTCACAGAGATCCGCCTGCCTCTGCCTCCCGAGTGCTGGGATTAAAGGCGTGCGCCACCACCGCCCGGCTGCAATGGAGTTCTTGACTAGCCCGTGCGAGGCCCAAGGTCCACCCCCAGCACCACACACATTCAAAAGATTCTAGCCCAGCCTATTCTTCTACAAGTTGTTCTCTGCTTTGTCTCCACATTAGCACCTACTTCCACAGACCAAGCCGCACCTCCATACTATCCCCCCATGTGGCCTGAAATCCCCTGAAACTGTGAACCGTAATAAAGCCCCCAAAGTTGCTTCTGTCAGGATTCTGTGTCACAGCCAAGCAAAAGTAGTTAATATTATGGGGCTTAACAAGAGAACCAGCTGCCAGAGCCATGTGGAGGCTGAAAGATAGTTTTATTTCCAGTATGAACTGTCAGGGTGCTCTAAGAAAGGGGAAATGAGTCCTACCGAAAAAGGGAGTTTAGATTTTATCAAGTGGTTTAAACTGTGTGCAAGAGTGAGGAAGAGCATGGAGGAGAAAGGAACTGTGGCTGACAAAAGGGGAACTGTAAGAATAATTCACAGGGGGCCTCTGGTTGTTAGGTAGCAGGAGGTTGTGATCACGCTGCTCTCCTGAGATAAGGGGTCAAACCACTTCTGAGATATGCAGAACATTCAGTTTCCATTGCCCTGGAGAGGCTGGGTTCCACATGGGCCATGATCTTGGTGTCTTATGCTATGGGATAACCCTTTCTGTACACTGTGAATATATATTACTCTCATTGGTTAATAAAGAAGCTGACTGGCCAGTAGCTGAACAGGATAAGGGTAGGTGGGAAGCCACACTGAGAATGCTGGTGGGAAGAAGAGCTGAGTTAGAGTACCAGCAGACACAGAGAGAGAAGCAAGATGGGCATGCCACACTGAGAAAAGGGACCAAGCCACACGGCAAGGCATAAATAAGAAATATGGGTTAACATAAGTTGTAAGAGCTAGTTACAAATAAGCCTGAGCTATTGGCCAAGCATTTATAATTGATATTAAGACTCTGAGTAGTTATTTGAGAGTGGCTTCTGGCACAGGAAAGTTCCACCTACAGCCTTAGGGAACTCCATCTTTGGGCCAGCCTAACAAATATACCTGCCCTGTTGACCTTGCATGTGGCCATGTGACTTGTGACCAATGAAAGGGTGAGAAGAAACAAGGCATGTCTCTTCTTGGCAAAGGCTTTCCCCTCATTCTTGTTTTCCTCTATCACAATTATAAACCACTCTTAACATTGGCTTCCCTCTCAGCTCTGGTTCCAGGCTGGCCATGACAGACAAGCAAGGTGAGTGGAAAACCACCCCTGAGCACAAGTCACCAAGATTGTGAGGTGATTGGTGGTTATCTACTCAGAGCAAGAACTATCAGCCTAATAGTGGAAACTGCAGGTTGACAAGGCCAACAAAGTGACCATTGTTTTATTCCTTAGGTCCCAAGGTGTCTTTTGCAGTCACCCCTACCCTATAGACATAATAGAGGCTGACAGTGAACATAATTACTGTTCTGAAGAGGTTTTGTTTTTTTGATTGTTTGTTTGAGACAGATAATATATACATATCCCTGGTTGTCCTGGAACTCATTACATAGACTAGGCTGACCTTGAACTCACAGAGATACAACTGCCTCTGCCTCCTGAGTGCTGGGATTAAAGGCGTGCGCCACCACACCCAACACTTGCAGGTTTTTTGTTTTTGTTATTTCATTATAACAAAGGTCACTCTAAGCACGTGTGTCATAAGGAATGAGTCCCCTCATGTTGCTCTTGGAAGTTGGGCAGCCATCTCTCAGTCCCTGGAAAGCTCTACCTGAAGAATGTCCATGTCATCCTGGCATGGTAGCCCACATGTCTAATCTCAGCACTCAGGAGGCAGTGGTAGGTCGGTTTCTTTGAGTTCAAGGCCAGTCTGGTCTACAGAGCAAGTTGCAGGACAGCCAGGGCTACACAGAGGAAAGAAAGAAAAAAAAAGAATGTCCATGGTTTCTGGTCATACTAGAGGATGTGTAACAGTGTGATTTGTATGAATGTCACACAGTCTCAGTCCCATCTCCTCAGCAGCTGGAAGCTAATGCCAGCCATGGTGGTGTGTCAGACCATCCGGTGTAAGGCAGCCCTAGCAAAAAACTCAGACACCAAGACAACAGTGGGTCTCCCCGGTTGGCTAGCTAGTTCTGCAAAACCAAGACAACACTTAAGGGAGGAAGGACCACTTGGATCATGATTCCAGAGAGTCCAGTCACTTGGCCCCCTGGACTTGGACATCCTGACGATAGATAGCCATGTGTGATAGAGGCTGTTCACTTCATGGTGGACAGGAAGCAGACTTCAGAGAGGGATGAGAGACCACATATCTTATTACTTTAAAGTTATGCCCCCACTCCACCTGGAGCCAACTTCCTCCAATGTGGCTCCGTGTTTCTAGAACCATCCAAAGTTATGCCATCACTGGCTTGACAGCAAGAATGATCCTTGGGGGACATTTGATATTGGGACCATGACAGCTGGCAATATCTCATGTGTCTTGTCACACTCTGTTGCTGGGAGAAGTTAACAGTGTCCACAAATGACTACATCAGGAACGACCATTTGGAAGCGTTGTGCCTGGACCACCAGAGTTCCGTGGCTGTGGTTCTGTGGCAAGGCAGAACACCAAACAGAAACCAGTTCTCTGTTTCTCTAGTGGGTTTTAACATGTTTCTTTTTTGCTGTCAGAATCTGTGACCGGGGTCTGGAGAGATGACTTAGAGGTTTCAACTTCCAGAGGATGAGGCTGAAATCCCATGTGGTGACTCACAACCTCCAGATCTAGGAGATCTGATGCTCTCTTCTGGCCTCTGGGGACACTGCACACAGGGGGTGCACAGACATATATGCAGGCAAAATACCCATACATGCAAAATAATAAAATAAAACCTCTGTGACCGTGAGGCTCACAGCACCCAGTGGGGTCTGTGCATCCATGGGTATACTGACCATACCCATGGATGTCAGCATTTTATTACCGGGACAAACTACCCAAGGGTAACAACTTATAGGACAAATATTGATTCTGAATCACAATTTCAGAGGATTCAATCCAACATCCTCAGTCAGCCCTGTTGCTGTGGATACGTGGCAAGGCAGAACACCATAGAAAATCCAGGACAAAGATGCTCACATCCCACAACCAGGAAGCAGAGAGTAACAGGGAGGATCCAAAGACAAGCCACACCCCCAGTTATCTACTTTCTCCAATCAGACCCCACCTCCTAACAGCCCCATCCAGCCTTGAGTACACCAATGGGTTAATCCATCCATGACGTCACCACCCTTGTGGTCCAATTACCTCTCAGCTGAGACCCACCCTTCAACCTAAGAGCCTTTTTGAGGGACACTTCAAATCCAAACACAGGACCAAGGGCCACCTTAAGCATCTTCAAACTTGCAACTGGTGCCAGAAATGCGTGTTCTTGAGCCACCAAAACGCTGCCATCCCTGTGGGTGTCAGTGTGACAGTCACATCCCTGATATTTGATGGTCCTCATCCAATAGGGAAGACTGGCCTCTGGCTTGGAGCCCTTGGTCAGCAACCTGATCCTCAGCTAGAAGGCAATATAATACTTTGTCCTCATGTGTCTCCACTGCAGTTATCTTAATGGCTATTTTCTGTTTATATCGACCAGTATTGACTTCCCACAGGACTGGCTTTTAGAGTAAATTTATTAAGTTAAAAAGGAGTTGGTCCTTACTTGGAAGTAGTGTACTGTATAGGTGGATGAGAACTCGGCAAAGGTTGGAGGATGCCATGATTGACGTTTGGGAAGTACCATCCTAGGAACATCCTAGAGCATCTGCATTCTGGTGTGACTGCCCAGCCAGGGGCAGACCACAGCTAGCTTCCCCATTTTAAAGGCTCTTTCCCTCCTGTAACAGTCTTCTTCCCCCTTCCTGGGGCTGTGCAGTGTTTTTAAAAAGTGATCCACAGTTGTTCATAGTGGCGCACCTTTAATCCCAGCACTCGGGAGACAGAAGCATGTGGATCTCCATGAGTTCAAGGTTAGCCTGGTCTACACAGAGAGTTTCAGGACAGGCAGGGCTACATTTTGAGACCTTGTCTCAAAAATAAAATAGAATAAAGTGACCCATAGTTGGGAATAAACGTCATATCATCATCATTGTGTATTAATTTTTTCAGGTTGTACATATTTAAATCAGCAAGATGTGGTCGGTACACACCTATAATCCCAACAGTTGGGAAGTTGAGGCAGAGGGCAATGAGTGTGAGGCCAGCCTGGGCTAAGTAATGAGTCTGTCTCAGAACTTTAAAAGAAGACAGCAATGATAAGCAGGGCTCAGTTGGTGAAGAGCTTGCCCAGCATGTGGGAGACCCTCGCCTCAGTCCCCAGCACCACACGAGACTGAGTACGGTAAGTGCTGAGTGCATGTCTGCAGTCACTCAGGAGGTGGAAACAGGAGGGCTGCCACAAGTGGCCAGCCTGGGCTACAGAGAGAGCCCCACCTTAAAAAATAGAATAGTGACATTTTCAGATGATTTGAGTGTGTGTGTGTGTGTGTGAGAGAGAGAGAGAGGGGGGGGGGGGAGGGAGGGAGGGAGGGAGAGGGGGAGGGGGAGGGAGAGGGGGAGGGAGAGGGAGAGAGAGAGATTTCTTGCTGACAGGTGGATTTTGCTTGTTTTTTTCCCCTGAGATGTGAAAAAAGGTCTGTTTACACTGGACAGGTCACTCCCTGAGTCTTCCAAGGGATGTTTCGACTGTAAGGAAGCAGCTCCCAGCAGTTGCTCCTGCTCCAGTTAGGTGGTGGGTGTCAGTAAAGCAAGCCCTCTCTCTTAGGACAGATACCATCTCCCTCTGTCTTCAGGAATCCCCCCCAGGACACCAAAGCCTATGGGTGCTCAGGTCCCTTACATAAATGGTGTAGTGTCTGCACATACCCCTCCATACACCTTAGAGCATCCATGGAGGCCAGAGGCATCAGATCCCTCTGGAGCTCCAGTTAGAGGTGGAGCCACCCAACATGGGTGCTGGGAATCACACTGCAATCCTCTGTAAGAGCAGTACATGCTCTTAACCAATGAACCAGCTCTCCAAACCTTCTTTTATTTTCACGTGTGTGTGTGTGTGTGTGTGTGTGTGTGTGTGTGTGTGTGTGCAGTGACTACAGAGGCCAGAAGAGGGCACCAAATTCTCCAGGAGCTGGAGTTACAACTGACTGTGAGCCACCAGAAATCAGTGTGCACTCTGGACAGCACAGTCACCTTCCCAGCCCCTCCCTTTGTTTTTGGAGACAGGAATCTCTCACTGAACCCCGCCTAGTTGTCCTGTAGACTAGCTTGCTGGGTCTCTGGGTGTGAGCTGCCACAACTGGCTTTTCTGTTTATTTGTTTGTTTCTCAAGACAGGTTTCTCTGTGTAGACCTGGATGTCCTGGAACTTACGCTGTAGACCAGGCTGTTCTCCTACTCACAGAGATCTGCCTGTCTCTGCCTCCCTAGGGATTAAAGGCATGTGCTACCACACCCAGGCTCACAGACCCTCCTGTGAGCACACACTCCCCTACTAGGCCATCTACCCGGTGCAATTTGTTTATTATATGAAACATTCTGACATTCTCTTTCTTATTTATTTAGTTTTGTTCATTTTCTTTTTTACTTGTTTTTGAGACAGGGTCTCATAATGAGGCTCTAGCTAGCCTAGAATTTGCTATGTAGACCAGGCTGAAATTGAACTCACAGGGATTCTCCTACCTCTGCCCCCTCACCACCTAGTTCTGGGATTACAGGTATGCACCACTACACCCAGCCTAGTTAGTTATTTTTAAGACAGGGATTCATGTCACACAGGCTAGACTTGAACTTGGGATACACAACCAAGGGCATTGAACTTCTGATCCCTCGTCTCCACCATCTAAGTTCTGGGATTCCAGGCACACTCCACCATGACTGGTTTCACATGGTGTTGGGGTTCAAATTGGAACTTCTGGCCAGACTGGGCAGGCGCTCAGATCATTCGCACACCCAGCCCAAGATTTTTCTCTTCTCGTGACTTCATTTCTTATTTCACATGGCTCAGGGCCTGCTGGAATGATTTCATAACCCCTAGCTCACTCTGACTTGAAGTTTCCGCAGCAGCATTACGCAAACCCCTGCCTGGGATCTGGTGTCTTGACTGCAGTGTGACAATGACCATAACCCTGGAGAAGCCACTTACCCCTCCCCCCACACCCTGAGCCTGAAAGGACTAGGCTGGCCAGATTTGGCTGAGCCCTGACCATGAGGTAGAGTCCAAGGATCCCAGGAAATGTCTGCCTGAGCCCGGCCCCCTCCACTCTGCTCACTCCTGACCTGGGCTCAGAGCCCATCCCAGAGCCCCCCCCCAGCCTCCCTGGTGGAGACAAAGCTTGGGGTGCCGGCTGCACAGTCACACCTATGCATGAGGTACCCTGAGGGGCAGAGGGACTGGCTGTGGAAGGTAAGGGGGTGACTGTGGACAGGGGTCCCCACTTCATCCTTACTCATGCTCTGATACCCAGATATGCTGGTTCTAACCCACGTTCTGAAAGTGGGCTGGCCCTGGGTTCTTCCTCTCTTCCCTGCACACACATCTTCCTCCCCCTGCTCACTTGATTTTCATGAGCACCTTGGCCTACTCCCAAGGGCTCCAAGCCCAGCCCTGACTCTACCTCCCACTCCCCCACCACAGACTCACAGAAGACAGAGGCTGTGGAAGAACCACCATATGGATTTATCTGAACAGATTAGATAAGGGGCAGGCAGGGCAGTGCCTGGGGAGCCAGGCACCCTCCGGGTGGGGAGGCCACCAGCCTTAGGCCAGGCTCCCTGCAGTGGCCTCTTCTTCCCGGGTTCCTTTTGTGTTGACCACTCTGTAGGCTCTTGGGGTAGAGGAAGGAGGCAGGGGATGGTGAGCAGCCGCTGTGGTATGGAGACTCCAGCTGGGTGTCAGTCCCCACTCACCTGTGGCGATTCAGGCACATCTGGGACATCTGTCTACACTTCCCACCTAGCAGAAAAGGAAGCAGTTCTCCCATGAGTCAGAAACAGTGTTGATTATCACATGCACACTGGGGACCAGCAGGGGGACAGGTAGGCCAATCCTGGCCCTCAGGAAGCTCCCAGTCCACTTAACAAACATGTAAAGGGCCAGTGAGAGGGCTCAGCCAGTAAAGGTGCTTGCGGCTAAGCCAGACAACCTGAGTTCTGTTCCTGGAACCTATGTGGTAGAAAGAGGAAACAAGGGGCTGGAGAGGTGGGTCAGAGGTTAAGAGCACTGACTGCTCTTCTGGAGGTCCTGAGTTCAATTCCCAGCAACCACATGGAGGCTCAGAACCATCGATAACTGTAGTCCCATGGGATCCGATGCCTTCTGGTGTGCAGATGTACACACAGACAAAACCCCCATATACATAAAATAAATAAATCTTTGTAGTTTTTTTGTTTGTTTGCTTTTAGACAGGTTTTTTTCTGTGTAATTCTGTAGACCAGGCTGGCCTCAAATTCAGAGATCTGCCTGGGTCTGCCTCCTGAGTGCTGGGATTAAAGGCGTGTGCCGACACCCAGCTAATCTTCGTTTTAAGAGAGAGAGAGAGAGAGAGAGACAGACAGACAGACAGACCGAACCAACTCGTGAACGTTGTCCTCTGATCTCTGCATGTGCACTGTACGCACCCACACACACACACACACTGAAATAAATAAGCACAGGTGGGACAGAACAGTCGTGCAAAGGCCCTGGGGTAAAAGGGCAGGGATGAGTTCCAAGGACAAGAGAGAGGCTGGGACCTGGATCAGAGTCAACCGGGTATGGGTAGAGATGTAAAGAAGCCCCGGGGAAGCGAGGCTATGGCAGCCCACCTGCCTCTCTGGCCTCGTGCCCTCCCCTGCCTGCCTGCGACACCCTAGCCTCTTCTCACTGTGTCCCATCAGTGCCCAGCTGTTCTGCCCTGGACCTCTGCAGATGCTGCTCCCTCCGGCCGGGGAGTTTGCAGTCACCTGGCCCTTAGGATTTCACCCCCACCTCTTGCTTGATTGACGAGGACTCTCCTCTCTTCCATACTCTGGAAGAGTGTCAAGACCTTGCACTGAGTCTCTCGTGGTGTGGGTGTGGCCCTCTAAATGTCCATCTTAGCCCTGGGGCCTCAGTACCAGGCCTGGGGGCTTTTGGTGGCCAGGAAGTCATTGGTCCGCTCTCTGTCAGTGAACCCTCAGGAGGAGGAGCTGTCCTAGAAAGATCAGCCAGTCTCCTCTCTGCTCTCTCACTTCCTGTCTTGTCATGTGGCCTCTCCTGCTACACACCCTCCCGCACCAGAGGTGGACGTGGGGTGTGTTCATCACTCTCCACTTCGTTTTATTTGAAGACAGAGTTCTTTGTTGAACCTGGCGCACACCGACTCAGCTACACTGGTTGGCTCTCTCTCTTCAGCATGGGGTGGGGGGTGGTGTCACAGACACTTGCTGCCACCCCAGGGTTGGGCATCTGAACTCAGGTCCACGTAAGCACCTTACCCACTGATAGCTCCCGAGTCCCGTGGATCCCTCCTTAAGCTACAAGCCGGAAGAAGCAGCACCTTAAGCCGCTCCTTGCTGAGTATTTGATCACAACAACGAGAAAAGCAACCAACAGAGCTCCGGTCAGTGTCAGGGTGCGGATGTGGCTCAGGTGCACAGTGCTGGCCCAGCACGCACAAAGTGATGGGTTTGATTCCCAGTGCGTCATTAACCAAGTGTGCCTATAGTCTAAGCACTTGGGAGGTAGAGGCACGAGGATCAGAAGTCCAAGGCTGAGGTGGTAGAGGTGGCTTAGGGATTGGTCACTTCCTACTTTTGGAGAGTATCCAAGTTTGTTTCCCAGCACCCATCCTCATATAGGGAGGCTCTATATATCTCGTGCAACTCCAGCTCCAGGGGATCCAACACTCTCTTCCGGCTGTCATGGGCATCGGCACTCACATGTGCACACACCCACACAGATACACACCTACACACATTTAAAAATAAAAATAAATCTCTTAAAAAAAAAAAAGATATTCAAGGCCATCTTTGGCTACATAGTTAAGTTCAAAGCCAGCCTGGGCTACATGAGACCTGTCTCAAAACAAACAGACAAACAAACAAAAAACCCAAAACAAAACACCAAAAAGTGCTGAGCGGTATGGCACACACCTATAATCTCAGCCCTCAGGAGGCCGAGGCGGAAGGGTGGTGAGTTTGAGGCCAGCCTGGACTGCATAGTGAGACCCTGTCTCAAAAAGAAAATAACGCAATCTATTTTCTCATTTCACAAATGAAGCTGGCCCTTGGCTTGCAGTGAAGCAGAGTGTGGTGGACTCTGAGCAGCCGTCTGAGCCTGCGTGTCTTCTCTGTCTGTGCCTGCTTGTCTCTCTCATCTGGGCACCACCACATGCACAAGCCCAGGAAGACTAAGATGATAAGGGGAAGCGGCGTGCTCCCTGGGAACAGCGCCCCCTGCTGACTCAGCCCAGCTGCAACCAGAAGAGGCTCCCAGCGGGGCCAGCCGGCTTCCACAGGGCAGGCTCGGAGCTGTAGGGAACCTGAGTTTGCACAGCTTTGCCCAAGGGGTTTCATGACCCTGACCAGGCAGCCCGGACCGCCCCGCCCCGAGTCTCGGCGCCCTTTCTGCCCAAGCCCCACTCTCACTGGTGAGGATGATGATGCCCGTGATGAACAGCACGGCCGCCACCAGCAGCCCCCGTTTCCGGAGAGTGAAATCATCTGCGGAGACAGAAATGGAGGTGTCGGGCAGGGGGCCTTTGTCCCACCTCCAGCGGTGGTGGGGTGGGAGGCGGTAACTTACCATAGTAGAAGGGGTCGTTCTCATCCTTATCTAGAGAGGACAGATAAAAGTGAGTCAGAGCTGGGCAGAGGGTTGTGGGGTGAATAAGTGCCGAGCAGGGAGTGAGGACACCTGAGACTCAGCCTCCTAAGCCTTAGGACAAAAACGGAAGTCCTCACTGTGACATGCCGCGTGGCTCCTGAGCCTTCTCTACTCAGTTTCCCTCTTGGCACTCACTGGCCTTCCTGCTCCCAAGTCCCACCAGACATCCACTCACCTTAGGTCCTTTGTATGAACAGCCTTTCCCTAGACACCCACAAGACCCCTCTGGCACTTCCTTAACCAGAAAACCTTCCTTGGATCTGTGTATGAGACACTCCCTGATCATTCTCGAATCCCCAATTTCATGCTCTTTTTCTTGATAAATTAAAAATCACCCGATAAAAAGTACTCCAACTATTACATGCTATCTCCCCTTACTAACGCGTCAGCTTCAGAGGGTCTCTCTATAGCCCAGGCTGTCATGGAACTTGCTATATAATCCAGGGGGGCCTCAAACTTGCAGCCATCTTCCTTCCCTGCTTCCCAGGTACAAAGATTACAGGGATGTACCACCATGCCCAACAACAGAGAGATATTTGTCTGTCTTGTTCATGGCTGCCTGAAACACACATGAATCTGTGCTGAACACACAGATGAATGGGTGACCTGGGCATATGGCTTCAATGCCTTCAGTGAGTGTGCAGTAGGCAGGAAGTGGAGATAAGGGGTGGGGGAATGAAGAGGACCACATGGGCCCGAGCTGGTCCACAACTGACCTTAGGTGTGTGAGCGAGTCTACAACGGCCAGAAGAGCCACACAGCTGAGCCCAGCCTGACTTTCAATTTGTAGAATCAGGAGTTCAGAAAGCAGCCACCTGGGCTTGTTCGGCCTTTACCCACGTGCTGCCGTCTGTCCAGTCAGACCTCACAGCGTTCCTACCCTCTGCCAGCCTCCTCCGTGGCATGAGCCTTGCAGACTTTCCCACACCGAGCGGAAACTACGGGGCACCTGTTTCTAGTCAGGAAAAGGAGGTTCTAACCTCGTGCCTCGGGTAAGTGGTGCGACATCCTGTCTTTGGTTGGTCTTGGAGTCCTGATCCCAGGGAGCGTCGTAGTACCTTCAGGTGAAAGGCAGAAAAAAATTCAGAAGACGGTGGAGGGCAGGAATGGCCACAGGGACAGACACAGAGATGTGGATGTAACAACAGGAATACATCTTTGCCTCTGGGGACAGCTACCAGGCACCTCCCACTGACACTCTGGCAGCGAGCACCTGCCTGCCCCCCCCCCCAGGCTGGCCCCTCTCCCAGAACTCTATTCATAACCCAAGCGCAGAAGCCAGGATTTCACGGACTTGGTTCCCACTGTCCTGGAGACACTTATTGAAGATATTGTGAGCATCCCTTCTGCTTTGGGACCAAAAATAGCAGAGCATTTTCTTTTTACTTTTAATTTAATTAAAAAAAAAATTGGAGGCGGGGTCTGCCATGTAACCCACGCTGGCCTCACGTTCTCTCATCCGCTTCTGCCTCCCGAGTTCTGGTACTACGTGAGGATTAGGGGTCATCTGCTGCCTCAGTCTCAGCTCAGCCTCTTTCCTCACACCTGCTGTCACCATCAACCTGTAGGAAACTACTTCCTTTCTGATTCTGGGCTGTGTGGACTTTTCCAGCCTCAAGGTGAGGAACATCGACCAATCAGAACTGCCCACTTTTCAGGCTTCCATTGGGTCAGACAAGGACATGTGAGTTCAACGGGACCAATGAGAGTCAATTTCAGGCTTTGGGCAGGGCTTACGGGAAAGAGGTCTGTGTCACCCAGCTGCTCAAGTATGGGACATCTTTGCTTCCCAGAAGCAAAGGGAATGAAGACGGTGGAGGCCTGAGGGAGCAAGTCAGACAAGACACACCGACAGTTCCTACGTCCCTTGGTCCAGCTGTGCCCTGACACCGTATCTTCAGATTTTACAGAATTGAGCCAATACATCTTTTTGTTTTTGTTTTGTTTTGTTTGTTTGTTTTTCCCAGACAGGATTTCTCTGTAATTTTGGTGCCTGTCCTGGATCTCGCTCTGTAGACCAGGCTGGCCTTGAACTCACAGAGATCTGCCTGGTTCTGCCTCCCGAGCGCTGGGATTAAAGGTGTGTGCCACCATCACCTGGCCCAATACATCTTTTTTAAAAGGTATATTTTGCAACTGAAAAGACCCCACTGTAACAGAAAAAGAAGACACAAAGGAAATCCACAATTCCATTTCTCAGCGCCCGCCAGCCCAGAGATAGGGAAAGGACAGGCAGTCGGCTTCTCTTTGCACTGGGGTAACATGCTAGAATGTTCCAGCATGGAGTTACTTGCTATGGAGCAGCTTCATCAAGGGTCTGAGAAGGTATTTCATAAAGAAGCATTGAACTTTAACTCAGAATCCTCCAAATAGCTTCACACACACACTCACACACACACTCACATATGCTCTCTCACACACACAGACACTCACACATGCACATACTCACAGACAGAAACAAACTTGCACACACTCACACACACACAGGCACTCACACATCAACTCTATCACACACAGACATACACATGCACTCTCGTTTGCTCGCTCTCACACAGAGACACTCACGCGCATGCGCGCGCACACACACACTCACAGACACACTCACATAGAGATACACACAAACACACTCACATGTGAACTCTATCACACACAGACAGACACAGACACTCACACTCAGACACATGAACGAATACACTCACAGACACTCTCAAACACAGTCACACACAGACATAGACACACACACACACACACACACCCTGAGAGTTTATTAGCAGTTCCCCAGGCAGGTGCTTAAAGAAGAGCACTTGGGGAATGCTGACCCAGAACCGAGGCAATTAAACAAAAACTCGAGGCCGCCGCTGTCAGCCAAGGCTCTACCTTCCTTACTGCTCCTGTGTGTCCCCGGATCTGTCCCTGGATTCGTGGTGGTCACTCCCATTTCTGTCCGTTGCTCGGTCTTGGTTCTGGCCACTGTCTGGCTTTGTGTGGTTTCTACTCCAGTCAGAAGAAGAGGAGGGAAGGGTGAGAGGTGAGGGATGAGACGTGCTCGGCCACAGAACTGCCAGGCAGAGTTCCCTCCACATGCTGGTACACACGGGAAAAATATCAGGTGTCACTTGGGATGGGGCGGGGACTCTGAACATCACAGGGGAATGAAATGTGTGTCTGTGGCCACCATCTAGACAACTTTTCTTTAAAAATAAAACAGAACAGGGTCTCACCGAGTAGCCTAGGCCTACCTTAAGTTTTTCATCTCCTTGCCTCGGCTTCCTGTGTGCTGGCATAGAACAATTTATACTTCATTTGGGGGGGGATTGAACTCAGAGCCTCATACATGATAGGCATTCTTTCACTGAATCCCCAGACCCTCACTGGGGGATTCTAGGCAGGGGCTCTACTACTGAGCCACATCTCCAGCGTCATTAATCATTAACTGAAGAAATGAAAAGGGACACTCTAAATTATGCTATACTCTAAGAAAAAGTACAATAATTACTTGAAAAACAACTTTTAAGGAGATACAGACCTGAGCAGGCACTGGGAGTGTCTGTAAAGATCGAGTATTCAACTTTTGAAAGTGGGTCAATTTTAAAAAAATATTGTGTTTTTAAGTCAATGGAATTGGATACCAGATAGGCTCAGGCAGCTTGTAATGCCAACACTCCAGAGGCTGAGGCAGGAGGATTGCCCTGAGTTCAAGGCCACCCTGGGCGACAAAGCAGTAGTGTCTGGACAAAATAAACATAGAATGGAGCTGACAAGGGTCCAGAGCTGTGGTGGGCTGAAGTGAGCAAGGAAACATCAGATGTCAGAGGAAGGGGTATGTGTCTGGGCCCTCCCCCCACCCTGCCCCACCCCACTCACCATCAGCTTCCCAGTGCGGAATGGGAGTGGTAGGCTGGACTTCTGGGTTGGTTTTATCTGGAATTAGGGTAATAACAGGGTCAGAGAGAGAAGTGAGAAGGGAACAGCAGCAGAGTTTCCGCAGGTGGAGACTGGAGAGTTTCCATAGCAACTCCATCTTTTTTTTTCACTGCCTGTCCATCTGCAAGAGCGGCAGGGGCAATCTCCACTGTCTTTCCTTAAGAGCTGTTTCATTGGCTTGGAACTCTCCAAGTAAGTCAAGCTGGCAAGCTCTAGGGAGCCATCTGTCTCTGCCCCCACCCACCTTGGGGTTTGCAACCACGTGCCATTATGCCTGGCCTTTTATGTGACTTCTGGGGACTGAACTTGGGTCCTTATGCTTGTGATGCAAGTGCTTTACTGACTGCCTTCAACTCCATTTTGAGGTGATAAGAGGAATTCAGGCCCTCTGATAAGCACTAAAACATGATGCCTGGGTCTCCCCTGCCTCCAGACCACTAGCAAGACTCAGAAGGCCTTCCTGAAAAAAGGATGTTTGACTCAGTTTCCCAAACCTTCCTGACCACAAACCAGTATCACTTGCTCTAATAAGAGCCCCTGGGCTGGGTACTCAGGAGGTGGATTGTGCTTGGAGCATCCTCCTCCTCAGATATCAAATGGGACAGCTGATGGGTGGAAAGATTTAACCTCCCTGGCTTTAGATTCTTCTCGATGAGAAGCTGGCTAGAGATGAACCCAACACAGAGGACCCAGAAGCCAGATTTGGTGTTAGATCCCTGACAGCGTTGAAGCACCTAGATCAGGTCATGCCTGAAGCTCTATCCCTGATTTTTTTTTTTCCAGTTACACAAACGTTAATTTCCCTGTTTGGTCCAAGCATGGTGGCATCATTACCCGCAGTGAGAATTTTATAGACCTGCATCACTTTTCTTACCTGGGACATGAGTATTCACAGAAGTCTGGTCCTCCGCAAAACTGGATGTGGCCTTTTCTGGTGTCTGCCCTGGGGAACCAAGGCTGAGCGGTCAGAAGGAGCCTCGAACTCCCTTTGGCCCCACCATGCCAGACCTTCTGAAGCCTCTTGGCAGTCCTGAAGGTCCTGACTCCCAGGGGAACCAGCTTTGGCTGGGTCACTCCATGGTCCTGAGAACACTTTAAGCCTAGCTGCTACTGCTCCAGGGCCTTTGCTCACCCTTCCAGGACAGTCTCATTGAGAGTCAGGGTGCTGGGTCAGCCAGGGCCATGGTTTCCATTCTGCTCCCAACCACTTTCTCCTTGCTGTGTGCCCTGAGCCACTGATGCCCCCACTCTATGTCTCCTTTGCCCCATCTGAAAAGTGGGGGTGCCTCACTGCTTCCCGGGCTAAACCCTGTCTCCTCCCACTGGGGTGCCCAGCAGCCCCTCTCTGGCTTCCTGCAGCCAGAAAGGACCTGTGAGGAAATCCAAGTCAGGACAGACCCTCCAGGCTCAGAGCCCAGGGCAGCTGCGCCTCACTCTAGGGAAAGCCAAAATTTTCATCTGGTCCCCAAGTTCCCCCGCCTCCAGTCCTACCACCATCTTCTCCACCTGTTACTGATTTCACCCCAACCCAGCCTTCCACTGTGTCTCAGATCCACACAGACAGCTCCTTCCTCTTCCTGTGCCCCCACATTTGCGCCCCGCCCCCAGCATCCCAGTCCATACAACAGGGCAACTAAGTGCGTGAGCTGAAGCACAAGACACACTAGCAAGTGCCGACCTGGCTTGTCCCTTTTCAGAAGTGCTTTCCAGGTGAGGGTGAGGGGCTCCTACTCTATACCCTAGCCCCACTTGGACCCGTTTGCCTGACTGTGTTCTTAGAAAACCCAGCAGTTCTGCTTTGCTGGGAGCCTGGGGTTTCCTGGCTGCCGAGTAGAAAACTGACACCCATCTCCCAGCCAAGTCAAACTCAACAAGTCCTTCTCAGCGGTGAAGGGGAGTGTGCTCAGCAGGGCAGGCTCCAGCCAGACCCTCTGCAAACAGCCACCCCAGGTCTGAAGTGTCCAAAGAGGGTGCAACCCAGAGCCTGCCTCGCCAGGCTTCGCCCCACTTCCTGGTGCCAGCTCACTGCAGGCAAGGGGCGTGAGATGGTACAGAGCATTCAATCTTCAGTCACCCACCTAGCCGCCCACTGAGATGGGGTGGTGGTGGTGGTGGGGTCGTCTTACCTCTGCTGGGCAGAATCAGGACGACAAAGACGAGGAGACACAGACGACTGGATGGTGACATCTGTGGGGTGAGTGGAGGGAAAGGTGAGTGAGGCAAGACCCCTCGGCAGCCCCACGTCCTCCTGGAGCAGGCCCCTGGCTTCAAGGATCCTCTGGTACCTGCCTCTGGGAAGGGATGCTTTTCAGAAGCCCGCGTCCCAAGTCACCATGCCCTTCTTCCATGAGCCGATCCCCAAAGAAAGCCAGAAGCATCAGCTAAGCCTGGCCTCCTGACAGCCCTGAGGCAGAGAGGCTGTTCCCTGCTCCTGCACCTCCTCGCCGCCGGTGGTGGTTCCCTGGCAGAGGAAGCCAGGGGCCCCGCGGTGTCTGCTCCCTCGGGGACGCAGCCCAGAGCGGTGGGGCCCGGAGGGGAAGAGGAAGGGTGACTAATGCCTCAGAGGAAAAAGTGAGCTGGTGTTCGGCTGCCTTGCAGGCACCACCGCACCCATGCTAGGAATATTTCAGAAGAACCAGTCTGCCCGGGATGGAGAGACTCCTCTCTGGGGAGACTGAGGCAGGAGGTGTGCCCACAGAGGAACCAAGGGTGATGCGAGGTAGAGAAGCATCCAGGTCCCCCCCCCCTCCCGCCCAAGCTGCTTCCCATCTGCATGCCGTGGCCCTCAGCAAGAGGGGAGAGCAAAAGAGGGACTTACGTCCGAGCCCAGGGTCTCTAGCCTGGAGTGTGAGAGTACCGCGTGGGAGCCGCCTCGGGGCGGAGGGTGTGGCCAGGGGCGCGGGCGCGGGCGGGCGGGGACCAGAGCGGCTCAGTCATTTCCTCTCTGGCTTCCAGGCCCCACCAGCAGGGGTGGGAGCAGGAGCGGTGGAGGGCGATGGGGGACTGAGGGCGGTGGCCTCCATTCGAGGGTCTGGGAGACGCAGATGGGGACAAGCGTACCGAGGAGGGAAAGCCTCTTGGGTAGGTTTGAAGGGAAGGATGTGGTGAGGGAAGGAGAGGGAGGAAGGAACAGGACGGCTACCTCAGCCTCCTACCCAGCCGTTGGGTGCCCACAGACGACAACACACAGACAGAACGGGAGGAAAAAAACAAATGCACATTTATTAAGCTCAAGACATGGACCCTGAGGGGACAGCCGGGAGGGTCCTGGAGAAGGTGACCAGGAGATGCAGGAGGGAGGGATACGAGGATCCCAGGGGCCTGGGGATGGACTCCTGGATCCCAGGAGCTGGAGGCCTGAGTCTCTGGGTCTGGGGTGCAAATGGGCTCTTTGGGGGATCGTCGTTGCCAAGGCCTGGGGAGGGACAGCGGGGTGCAGTGGCTCCGGCCTTGGGGTGGGTGTGGCGGCTCATTGGGGGCACACTCCCCGGCGCCAGGCTGGGTCCCCACCGCCTTCACCCGGTCCTCGGGCTCCTGCGCTGCGGCCAGGGACAGCAGTGGAGATCTGTAGAGGGTCCTACACACCGCCACCTCCGGGTGCTGGGAACAGAAGAGAACCCACGTTAGTGACCCAAGTGAGGGAAAGAACCAGAGTCCAGGGATGGTCTCCTTCTGGCTAGCCTTGGGGAGTCCTCATGTCTTCCCCATCCCCTGATATCTGGTCACCATGAGGACATCTTCATTGCTGCTATGGGCTCCATCTCGGGCCATGGAGTAAAGGACACCTAAGGCTGACCTGAATGTTCCCGGGGGTTTAAAGTCTCCTTGGAAGAAGGAATCCCCACCTCATGCTACACCCCCAAGCTCCTTTTCTATACCTGCTTTTGACAACCTGAACATCAGGCAGGCATCTTTCAGGCCTCCACTTCCCTTCCCGGACAGGCCGCCTTTGTTCTCCCACCCCGACTAGGGCTGAGCCAAACACCTGCACCCACCCTACCCCAGCACCACAAAGACACCTCTGATGTTCTTAACTCTTGTTAAGAAGACACGAAACAAGACCTAATTTCTCACCCATCCTCCCCCACAGACCCTATATCCTCAGAGTGCCACCCTTCGTCGTAAGATTTTAATGGGAAGCTAGCCTAGTGGCTCACACCTGTAAACACCCCAGCACTTGGGAGGCGGAGGCAGAGGGATGGCTGTGAGTTTGAGGTTGACACAGTGAGTTCTTTACAGAGTCCTGGACATCCAGGACTAAAGAGAGACACGGTAAGAGGAAGACAGCCCCACCTCTGATATGTTTTACTCCCCAAAGTCCCTAGAAAGGAGGTAATTCTGCTAATAAACACGCCCAAGGTCTCCCCTGTACAACCTCTCCTCACACCTTCGTCTCCCCCACCCCCACCCCATCGTTTTCCAGCCTTCTTTATCGTCTTCCTGTCCCCACACGCTGCCCCTCCACGCGCCACCCCTCCACGCGCCGCCCCTCCATGCTCTCCTCTTCTCTCTTCTACACCAGCTTCCTCTTCCCCACTTCCTTCCAGCTGGAATCATTTTTCTTTTTCTTCTTTTTGAGACACAGGCTCATGTAGGCCAGGCTGCTCTCTGACTCTCTCCATAGCTAGGGATGGCCTCAAACTCCTGATTCCCCTGCCTCCACCTCCAGAGTGTTGAGATTATGAACAGGTACTGTGCTCAGTTTAGGCAGTGCTTGGGATTCGACCCAGGGTCGCATGCATGGAGGCAAGCACCCCAGCGGCATGCCCCTCCAAACCTTATCTTTTTGTTTGTTTGCTGTTGTTGTTTTGGTTTGAGACAGGGTCTCACTATGAAGCCCTGGCTGGCCTGGAATTCACAGAGATGCACCCCCTCTCCCCAACTCACTCCAACTCTCAAGTTCTGGGATTAAAGGCATAGATTCTTGCCTTCCCTCCATCTTTAAATCTGCATTCTATGCTTCATCCGGTCGCCCTTATTCAGAAGCCCACCCTCTCTTCCCTCGCTCTCCTTTCTCTCTCCTGCCCTTCCTCTTTCTTCCCTGTGGGCCCACTGGAAGGTAGAGGGGAAGCCTGTGTGGGTTTCCCAGGTGCTAGCTGGCCCCTTCCATCCTCCCAGACTCCCCCAGCCACACCCCACCCACCAAGCTCTCTGATGCCTGCATTTTGTGGGGACCTCCTTGAGATATTGCCGGAACCCCCTCTCTGCAACTTCACCCCCTGAAGGACCCAGGATCGGCTGCAGCCTGGTGGGGCCCCAGGCTCCAGTCCCCCCACGTAGCCCTCTAAGGATCCTGCTAGCCTCCTCCAAAACCATGCTCACCTGAGGAGGGCAGTTCCGACTTACAGGATTTGCATGTTGGGCTGTGGAGAGAGAGAGAGAGAGAGAGAGAGAGAGAGAGAGAGAGAGAGAGAGAGAGAGAGAGAGAGAGAGAGAGGAAGCAGGTTAGCGGGGTGGCTAGGTTCCCCAGGCCCTATGTTAGGTCTCCATCCCAGTTCCCCAGGCTGCCCCACCTCTCAGACCTGGAGTCCGCCTTCCTGCACTTCACCTTCTTGCCTGTTAGGAAAGAGACAGCAGGGGGCAATGCCAGTGGGCAGGAAGAGACAGGGCAGGGCAAGCAGAGGACCTTCACAGGTGAGGAGGGAGTGGGTGAGGCCTGCAGGGGACCCCTGAGGATTGACAATCGGGACCTTTGCAAGTGCAGACAGACGGGGTAGGGGTGGGCAGGAGATCCTCTTAGGGTGGGGACACTTTCAATTTGGGGACCCCACAAGTGGGGAGGGCACTTACTGAGGATGATGATGATCCCCAGCACGAACATGATAGTGGCCAGGGTCATCCCCACAGTCTGTACGGTGGCATAGTCTGAGGGAGACAGCGGGAGGACCTCAGGGCAGGGCAGCTCTCAGGCCGGCCCAAGCCTCAGGTCAGTGGCCCAACAGGACAAGAAATCTGCCAGCTGAGCCCCCAACTCCACCAGGGACTTGGGGAGAACTCAGATTGCCTGGGCCAGTCTGAGACCTCTGTGCCTCTCTACCCTCCACCCTCCTTCCCAATGCTGCCCTTCTGGATTCTCACACGGGACACTAAGCCCCATCAGTCGCCCCTTCCCGGGTCCTCATCTGTCCTCCATGGTCAGGGCCTAGACTATCCCGGCAGATCTCTCTATGGTATTGCTGCCCTGCCCCCACTCTTCCTCCCACAGCCACAAGAACTCTATTACTCCCAGTCAGATCGGGGCCTGCAGAGGCCTCCCAAATGGCCCCCACAGTATTCCAAGCAAAAACCAAGATAAATCAAGATTTGAACCTCAGAGTCGTAAAATGACTTCTGATTATTTCAGTGCACGAGCCCATTAGCCCTGGTCATAATCTTAGGTGGAGATGCTGAGTACCGCTTGTTATTGAGACAGGCAGCAGCCTCACCTGACTGACAGAGTCCGTCTAGCTCTGATATAATGAATGAGAGTTCTCAGTGGATGACCTAGCCCTGATCTTACTGAGGCTTCACACACCCTTCTCTTCTCACCAGTCCCCTGCTTAGCTACATAAACCCCCAATCCTCGAGCATGCCAGCCATCACCTCAGGACCTTTGCACTAGCTGCTTCCTCTGCCGGAAGGCTCCATGCACCTGACTTCCTCACCAACCTGTGGGTTTAACTGAAACGCTCCATTAAAAAGTCTCATGGCCCCAGCTCTCTCTAACCCCATTCCCTTTCTTTCTTTCTTTCTTTCTTTCTTTCTTTCTTTCTTTCTTTCTTTTTCTTTTTTGAGGCTGGGTCTCACTACATAGTGCAGACTGATCTCAAACTCACAATCCCATTGCCACAGCCTCTTGAATGCTGGGAAGAATTATTCTTGTTTGCTGTACATGTGTGATGAATAGGAGGAGAGCATGTGGCTGTTAGGGCAGAAAGGCTGGTCTAGAACCTCGCCATGGTGTCCCCAGAGTCAGGTGTGGGGCCTAGCATCCAGCACACACAGGCGTCACAGGGAGGGGACCGTGGAGCTCTGGTGCTGATCAAACATTCATCAACAAACAAAAATTGCTAACAAAAACAAAACCACACACACACATCCCCAAGTCCCAGCAGGGTGTGGTGTGGCCGCTTTGGCCGGGGACTCAGGGACAGCCTCCTAGCAAATCAGTCAATATCTGATCTGAGGCCAGCAAGGAGAGGAGCCCTAGCTCACTGTGTGGAGAGCTGGGGGCGAGGAATCGTGTTCCTGGCAGAAGGAAGAGTAAGTCCAAAGGCCCTGAGGTAGTAAGGAGCTTGGCCTATGAGAGGGTCTGTATTCACGAGTAAGGACAGAAAATGGGGGGAATTCAGGCTAGCTCTCAGTCTGCCAGACCCAGGGCTTCTGTGTCTTAGGGATGAGAGAAAGGCATCATTATAGAAACTCTTTCCGTAGTCCTCATAGGTGGGAACCATTACTATACCTTATTTATAGGAGGGTCCAGAGGGGTAAAGTTGTTTGCCCTAGGCCACACAGATAGGAAGTGGATAAATTAAGATTCGAATCTCAGAGTCGTTTTATGACTCTCCCCCAGCTGCTTCTTTGATTAATTCGGTGCACGAGCCATAGTCCTGGTCAGAATCCTTGGAGGTGCTGAGTATTATTTGCTACTGAGGCACGCAGCCGCCTCCTCTGACTGATGTAGTTTATCTAGTACTGATGTAATGAATGCATTTGCCCTTCCCAGTCTCTTCCTAGTCTCCAAAGAGGGAGCCTTAGGCTGGGGCTTGCCAGTCCCAGTTAATCTCTACCCTGAACCCAAGAGAAAACAGGCTTTACAAGGCTCAAAGCCTCCATCAGGGGCTGGAGGGTGTAGGAGACCACCTCCCTCCCCCATTCCGGCTCTACCTTCCACATTTCCCTTTGAGCCAGTGTCCTGTAGTCCCAGCTGAAACTACCCTTCCATTCCAGCCCTAGGGCAACCCCAGCACAAGATCCAACACTCACCATAGAAAAACGGGTCTGTTTCTTCGGGAACTGTGGAAAAGAAGACAGAGAAGAGGGGAAAACATGTTTCAACACTGGCTTTCTGGATATGTTCGAGGACCAAGATGGACCAAGCGCTTCTTTGTATGGTGGATGATACTGCCTCTCAATAGAGCACATAGGATGCTCTCCACACCCATTCACCCATCAGTCAGTGCCATGCCCTGTGCAGTGTACCACCCACCCATTTGTACATGGCAGTCCTGGTCTTAGACCCCTCGGAGTCATTCTGTGAAACACACACACACACACACACACACACACACACACACACACACTGGACCTATCAGAGCCCAGTCTCACAAGAGGACCACCAGATGGACGCATTGGCTTCCCCAAAAGATTCTCTCAACCCTCCCAGTCATCCAAGGGCCCCTGAGGCCACAAGGCTGCCCCATGCAGGGTTCTCCCGTCTGCTTAGGCTGTCACCAAGTCCAGTATGGGCAACCTGTGCTGACTATATTCTCTATCATTTAAGACACCAGCAGTTTGGAGAGTTGGGATCAATCTTGTGGTAACTCTGTGCTCCTTTGTAAATGAATCATCTCCATCATGTGAAACATAAGGCCCTTAGGTTCCTGAGGTTGGGTTCCTCCAACCTCAGAAAGTGCGCGCGCGCACGCGCGCACACACACACACACACACACACACACACACACACACACACTTCTCACCTTTGCCCTAAATCCCTTTTAGCAGGCTAGGAGAGGCAGGCATAGTGGCCCACATCTATACCCCAGCACTTGTAAGAATGAGACAGGATAGAGACATCAAGGACAGCCTGGGCTACAAGGAGACCCTGCCAGGTAGAGGGGGAGCTCAGAACATCCTTCCAGTGTAAGATGTGCGCCCTGGGCAATCATGGTAGCATATGCCTTTAATCCCAGTACTAGGGAGGCAGAGGAAGGTGGATCTCTGAAAGTTTGAGGCCAGTTAGTTCCATACTATCTGAGACTGCATTGTGAGACCTTGTCTTTAAAAATTAAATTAAAAGATGTCCACCCTGTAGCCGGTCGGTGGTGGCGCATGCCTTTAATCCTAGCACTGGGGAGGCAGAGCCAGGCAGATCTCTGTGAGTCCCAGGCCAGCCTGGGCTACAGATTGAGTTCCAGGAAAGGCACAAAGTTACACAGAGAAACCCTGTCTCAAAACAAACAAACAAACAAACAAACAAACAAACAAACAAAGATGTCCACCCTGCTCTGTCAACTCCTCCCTGCAGCTCTCACCACTCTGCCCGGCCTACAGCAGAATTCTGCAGCTTGTGCCACTAGAAAGGGGGGCGGGTGATGGCACTGGTGCTCCCCCTTTCTGGGTTCTCTGGGACTGGGTGGGGTCATGTCTTTCGATCTGACCCATGAATGCTCAAGATGGTGAGTGCTTTAGTTGTCTTTGGGGTGTGGATGCCTCCTGCCTCCATCCACACGTCCCTAAGTTAGCAGTGCGTCCTAGTGGCCTTCCTCCCCTGAGACCTTTGGCACTATTTGCTACCAATACTACTTGGAGCCCAAACTGGCTGATACAGCTGGCTATGAGGCATGACCATAAAAAGCTTTGGTTTATTTGGTGTGTCCTTCCCAGGTCTCTGTCCAGGCTCTAAAGAAATCCTGGTTTTGGTGCTGATGTGTCTTTAACATTTGTCAACTGAATTGTTGTTTGGGGAATGTGACTTAGATTTGCTTCACCCCCCCCCCCCCAGAGGATCTCAATATGCAGTCCAGGCTGCTCTTAAGCTCACATTCCTCCTGTCCCCGCCTCCAGAGTGCTGGCATTACCAGCATGCACCACCGCACCTGCCTCCTGGCTTTTAGGGCAAGAGAGGGGAAAAATACGAATTTCCCATTTGTGGTGGTGATTAAAAAAAATAATAAAGCCCAGTAATGTTTTTTTAAAGAAGTTAATCCTCGGGAGAAAAAAAATCTTAAATAAACAGCAGTAAAAGGAACATTCTAATACGGCAAAACTCAGACGCATACAGCCGGACCCTGTGTCTGAGGGCCATCTGGGCTGCATTTTAGCCTCACCACCAGAGGGTGGGCAAATTGGTCTCTGAAGCTCAGTCTCAAGAAGTTTTCTGGAATGAATGAATGAATGAACGAACGAGTGAATGAATGAGAGGGCCTCCAAGGCTGCAGGTGATTGCATCAAAGACAGGTATTGGCCTGTCTCTCAGTCTCCTGGCTTTCCATACATCCCTTCTCCAGATGACTGCCTGTCCCAGCATCTTGCTGGGCTCCTCCAAAGATCCCCTGCGGGTCCCTGACCACCGCAGTCTCAGTCTTCAGGGTGTGGCTGGGTTAAGGGTGGAGCCAGGAGGCAGGAGAAGCAATGTACACCACTCTTGGCCAGTTGCCAGGGAGAGATCAAGAAGGAGGTGGTTGCTATGGTAACCAGGGCATCTTGCGAGGTGATTGGGGTCCTGGCACTCCAAGCTGGGTGGGGTCCTGTGTAAGGTTTGGGGGATGGGCCAATCTTACCTCCCCTCTTTGCCCCTGCAGACATGGCTTCCGGCCAAACTGTCTTTGCTCCCAAAAATAGGGTCCTAGATCCATACAGGTATGCTCACATCCCCGTTCTGCTCACCCCTGATTCTCCCTCTTATTCTCTGACAAGAACCGCATCTCCCTTCTCTCCCTCAACAATTCATTAATTTGTTTCCATAGGCTGCCTGAGAAGAATGCACCGGAGCTTTTCCTCCCCCGGGGTTTCCCAAGTCCTGCGGTCCCCTGTCAGGCTGTGACAGGGAGAAGGGGATTGGCGAGGCATCTGCCCTCCCATCTCTACCAGTCTGCTGCCATCGATCCTGCTAACCGCCACCTCTGCGAAAAAGAAGCCCTGGGCTCCCGCCAGACCTGCTGGTTCAGCCCTGCCCCCTCTCCCTGGGGTGGCTCCTAGCCTCTGCAGCCCCTCACCCCCCGCCCTGCCTGGGATTCTGCAGCTAGGGCTCTGCACAGCAGCCTCTCCCCCCGCCCCCCCCCCCCCCGCGCGTTTGCTGGGAAAGAGGAAAGGGAAGGTGCCGTGAGAATGGAATTGGGGTTCCCTCCACCGCTAGGGGCTCCGCAGCACCCCAAGTCCTCTGCATTGCCCGCACTCCTGTTCAAGCATCCTACCCCTAGCTCCTCTGCAGAGGACCGGGCAACAGAGGGAGATCAGGAAGCCAGGGAGTCAGAGAGTGTTTAAGAGGGTGCACGCAGATCTGGGTTAATGGGTGCTAAGTGTAAACCTAGTGCGGCTGGATACAGGGGGACGAGATGTGTCTCCGAGATGAAACCATAAGTACATGTGGGCTGGGGAGGGGGGGTCCCCGACATTCCATTCCCACCATGCGGATTCACCGCAGTGCTGCAGCCCCACCCGTCCCCCCTCCCTCCATACTTGTCTATGTTCCTCTATCTCAGTGTCTCTACATCTGAAAATCTGCCTCTCTTCCTTTCTGTCTCAGTATCTCTCTCTCTCTCTCTCTCTCTCTCTCTCCCCATCTCCGAGAGACTGTCACCTGGGTTTTCGTGCCTCTGGCTCTCCTGTTTCCCTTGGTCTCTACCTCTTTCAGGTTTTCTTAGCCCATCTCTTGTCACACCACCACCTCCCTCTTCTCCCTTCAACAGTCCCTCTGGTCCTTTAGCATCTGCCTGTCGGAGTTCAGTAAATACCCACACTACACAAGGCAGTCTTAGGATAACGACCCCTTTAACTGGCCCACCTCAGGGTGCTGAAGTCTTCCAGAACCTCAGTGGCTGCAGATCCATCAGCTCCCACCCTTAAAGCCCCATCTCTTCCCGTTAGCTTCCACCACTGTGCTGGACCAGGCACCCGGTTGCCATAGCAACCTGTCCGAGCATCCTTTCTCTTGGGACTGTCACTCTCTAATCATAGGTCCTGTACAGGGTGCCCAAGAAACCCCAAGGGGTGTCAAGGAATGTGCTCCTGGGCTTCCACCCATGATAGGGGCAGACATTTCCCCTCCCTTTTCCTTCAGTACGGGATCCTCCCCACATCCTGTCCCCTAAGCTCTTAGATCCAGGATCCCCCACCTCCGTGCTAGCACCCATTCCCCAGGCGACGCTCACCGTTTGTGGGGCTCTGGGTTGGGGTGGCCATGCTGAGCCCGAGCAGGGGGCTGCTGAATGCTGAGGCAGCGAAGGCGCGGCTGCAGCAGCTGGAAGCAGGACAGACTGATGTGGGGGGGTAAAGTGGGGGAGCCCTGGTAGGGCGGGGGGCCTGTAGCCAATGGGGGCCCGGGAGAGCCCGCCCCCGTCCAGGCCATCCCCCCGCCCCCGCCCCCGCCCACTGCTGACGTCCCCGCCCCTTCCCCAAGGGTGGGGGCGCCCCCTGCCGGGGCCAAGGGGGCTCCCGGGTTTTCGCGCAAGAGGCAGAGATCAACCAAGCGCTATCAAGAGGGAAAACCGAGTTTTATTGGAGGTCTTAGCAGTAAAAGGGGTGTCCGAGAGGCAGGGCTGAGGCAAGGGACGCTGGAGGTGGCCACGGGAGAGCAGCTGGGTGGGGAGAGGCGTCAGGTGTCAAGGGGGTCCTGTGGGGGTTGAAGGGAGTGAATGGCAAGCAGAGACCCCAAGCTCTCCTCGCCACACTCCCACCACGGCACTGTGCCCCTCTGCCTCCCTCCGTCCCAACTTCAGCCCATCAGCTGCAGGACCTGGCTGAGTCTCCTGGAGACAGGTGGAAGGTCTACCGCCTGCGGGTGGACAGACCTGGGGGGGGGGGACACAAAGAGTTCAGGGGCGGGGCGGGGGCAGGGGTAACTCCCCGCCAAACCCATCGTGCTGTGCGCCCAGGAAGAGGGGTTCTTGGAAACAGCTGCCCCACAAACCCCCGCCGTGTCCACGAACTTACGGCGGATGGAGCTGCGGAAAGTTCCCTCCTCTTCGTCGGGTTCCCCAGTTCTGGGAAGGGACAAACAGAGGAATTCGGATGGACCAGGATGGGCAGCCGCTTCCGAGAAGCCCCAAGTGCAGGCCTTATTTCCCGAACCGCAAGGGGGACTTGGATACGGGAAAGGTCCATCCAAGAAGCGTCCTGTTTCTGTTCTGGGGTGCGGCAGGAGGTGCTCCCAGCCGGTTGGGGAAGGGACTTGACATTGTTGGGGAGAGGGACGGTCACAGGGTCTTGGGAGACGGCCCTGATGGGACTTGGGTCCAGTGAGTGAGCCTAAGTCACCTCACCTCCCCGTGCCACCGTTTCCTCATTTGCAAAACGGAATTGATGGCACCCATCTCATCCAGGTGGGGTGAGGGGTAGAGAACAGGGAAGGAAAGGCGCCTGGCGCGTGGTGCGCACTCACGCACGCTAGAGGGTCGGTATGGAGGCATCTGTGATCGTCTCAGCACGCAGAAGGCATGCCTACGTTGCCTGCGCTTGAAAGGTTTATTTCGAGAGGGATCCTGCGCGAGGATGGGGACTGGAGCTAAACTGGGCCGCCCTGTGAGGTGATCTCATTTCAGCACTGCTGCTCCTGCCCAGCTTCGCCTCACTGTGCTTGAGTTTCCATCTGCGGGGCTGGTGGGAGCCCAGCGCCCCCACTGGCTGGGAGCTGGGCCAGGCAAAGCGGGAGATTGACCATCGCTCGGGGGCCAGCAACTTGGCTTGGGTTTGGCACATGCTCAGCGCTTAATACGCGTTCGACTGCAGGATGGGTGCGCTTGCCGCCTCTCCCCAACTGCCTCTCCACTGCGGGAGGAGCGAGGGAGGCCCAGAGGGAGCACTCACCTCTGCTGTTGGTTGAATTTGCACCGACATCTCTTGCCTGTGGAGTGGGAGGGTATAGGCTGAGCTTTCCTCGTACTCCCTCATCTGCAGGCTCTCCTCCAAACTGGGGAGGCCGCGGGGGTGGGGCGTGGGGCGTGGCTGGAGGAAGGGTAGGGTGTGGGGGCGTGGTCGAATTGGGGGTGTGGCCTCGTGGAAAGGGGTGGGAGTGGGGGCGTGGTTTGAGGTGGGCGTGGTCTTGTGGGGCGAGGCTGGAGTCAGGGTGGGATGTGAGAGATGTGGTTGGAGGCTGAGCCTGTGCTGGGCGTGGGTGGGGCAAGCTGTGTAGGTTGTTGGGAGCTGACTTGGGAGGGAAGGCTGGAGGCGGGGCCGAGAAGGCAGGTGCAGACACTCACTAAGGATGATAAGGATGCCCAGGATGAAGAGGATCCCAGCGATGGTGAGGCCGCCGATCCTCAGGGTGTGGTAATCTGTGGGCAGCCCAGAGGAGAGTGAGCGCAGGGAAGGGGGTTCCCATGGGTAAGAGTATGCAGGGCCAAGGGGAGGGGAGAGCAGATGTGTGAGAGAGAGCAGAGGGCAGGGCAGAGGAAAGAGGGAAGGAGGAGGGGGGTGGGAGGAGAGAAAGGTTGGAGAGGAGGGTGCCACCAAAAGTGGAGGCAGTAGGGGATGGGTGAGACAGGGGGATCCAATAGACAGGCAAAGGAGTCTAAGACACGGAGAGCAGGAGAGAGTGGAGAGAGAGAGAGAGAGAGAGAGAGAGAGAGAGAGAGAGAGAGAGAGAGAGAGAGAGAGAGAGAGAGAGAGAGAGAAAACACACAGGCCTTCTCTCCAAACCCCATAGCAGTTCCCCTCACCGTAGGTAAATGGATCGGGTTCCTGTGGACCTTCTAGAAAGAAAAATAAAAATGAACATTTGAGTATCTCTTGGCGACAGGGAGAACCATAAGAGGACCCTTTGGGAGCTCTACCTACCTTCTCGCACTGGGAGTTTGGGTGCTACAGGACCATAGACAGGCTGCCAGACTATTCTGTGTTCTAGCAACCTCCTGTGGTGACCCAGCATCCTGATATCTTACAGGTTGTTCATGTTTCCATCAGCCAGGGACCCAGCTTCTATCCACCCCACTTCTGCCTAACTCGGGCATCTTCCTCTCTCCCCCAAATGCCAGCCGTGACCAGAGCCTGCGTGGCGATGCCTGCTTTCCTCTAGCGTGGATTCTCTACTTTGGTGTCTCCCACTTGGTTTTCTGGGGGGCCTTCTCCTCCCTCTGGCGCCCACAGGGCTGAGATGGAAGGCATCTCCTTGGACTCACCTGCACTGGCCGTGAGGAAACACACGCAGAGAGCCAGGATGTGGCCGGGAGATGCCATTGCCCTAGGGAGTCAGCCAGGGTCAGGGAATGTCCTCTCCCCTGCTCTCCTCCCCGCCTAGAAAGGGCCTGAACCCACGGGGTTAAGTCAAGGACAGCCTAAGGACTTAAGGAGGGAGTGTAAGCCATTCAACTTAGTTGCCTGAGAAACAGGGGCTCCCCTGCTTCCCAGGAACCACGTCCCCAAAACAACTCCATAACGGGAATCTGGAGACTCCGCAGCATACACAAGAACAAGGCGGGGTGGGGAGACACACATACAGGCCTCGGGGGGCCTCCCACGGGCCACTCCCATCAACATCTGGTCCCCGAGTCCCGAAACTTACCCTTGTGAGGGAAGCAAGCTGCCTCTGGACACAGGTGGAAATGCTGAGACAGACAGAAGGACACGCCCAGCCCCACCTGCCCGACACACCTCAGCAGTGGCCGCTCTGCACCCGGACAGTCCCGCTCTCCTGCCCCCGGCTGCCTGCCCGCTCTCTCCCTGACCCTGGGTATAAATATCTCCCACTTCACCCTGGAGGAATTCGCTGCACACAGGCCACCATGGCAACAGCCCCCCCTCTCCCAACGACTCGGGGGGTCCTGTATAACACTACTGGGGTGAGGCTCAGCCAGGAGCCACATCCCCACAGGCTACCCTGCATCCTTTCCTGGAAGCTGTGAGAAAAGGGGGAAACACCCCTCCTTTTGGCCTCCCCCGGTGACATCTTTCATAACAAGACAACATTAGACAAGCGCATGACAAGAGGCCCATGCTGGTGCGCCTGAGAGAAGCCAGTTGTTTGGTTCAGGGACACACATGCGAACACAGACACACTTATACATGGACGGACACACACACACACACACACACACACACACACACACAACGGCTGTGGCTAGAATGGGGACAGACAACACCCTCTTCCCAAACTGCTGATCAGAGGAACCTAGGGTGTGGACATAAGCACATACTCCTCCGGGCCTTCTGTGACAGAAACAGACCTGTACAAATGAGTACACAAGCCTCCCCCCGGCCAGGGGTCTCACACAGCAGCCACTGAAACAGGGAGGAGTCACTGCTCCGCCCCTGTACAAACCGTCCCCACACTCTCCTCCCTCTTGGGTCAGGCCTGCCTGAGAAGCCACAGGCTGGCCACTCTTGTTCCCAAAATAGGCCTCCCAGCTAGGGGAGCAGAGAGGCCTGGAGGCAGGGCTGGGGGACGCTCACCCCATTCACGCTGTCCCCGCTGACAGAAGACCCCCAAATGTCCAGCTGTGCACCCGGGGAGCTAAGCACTTTGGACCCCCTGGCCCAGAACTGGACGCTCCACCCCCGCAGGCTCCCCTCCTGGCCCTACCCCACTCTTGCCCTCCCCAACAAGCAACTGAAACTAGAGCCCAGGCTGGAGGGGGGCCAGGGGGCGGCCCCCAGCCCAGGCCGCCCTGGCCGCTAGATTAACTCTCTCAGCACAGCCCCAGGAGCAGCATGTGGACTGGCCTGTGAGGTGACACAGGCGTGTGTGTGTGTGTGTGTGTGTGTGTGTGTGTGTGTGTGTGTGTACATGCGCACACGCTCGTGTGCATGAACGCAAGCCTGCTTCTAGACCAGGGTCAGAGAATGTTTTCTGCTAGGATTCCTGGGAATTGGCCCAGCTGGGGCCTAAGGTCACACAGCCTAAGTGCTTACGAGGTCACTGACCTCTGACCTAGTGTTCTGCCAGCCTTTGGTAACTAGTTTTTTTATTTTAAATGAGTGGTGCTTTGATTTTGCATGGATGTTGTGTGTTGCTGACTCAGATTCACCAGGAGTAACACACACACACACACACACACACACACACACACACAAACACACACACACGTTTCTGTGCAGAGATACAGTCAGGATATAACCACTGAATGGGTCTCAGGCAGGAGGATTGGGAGTTCAAGGTCAGCCTGACTTGCAGAGTGAGCTACATAGAGAGTGAGACACACATCCCTTTTCATAAAAAAGACATTGCTGTGCCGGTCTGCTCTTACACACGTTACACACTATCACACACAGCCCATAGGAACACATCAAAGACAGACTCACGCCCAGTACTCCCTCCAATTCCCACACCACAAGGAGGGCAGGCATGGGTTCAAGACTCCTTGTGTGACCTTGGGCAGCTCTTGAGACCTCACTGTCCCTCGACTGTCCTGGGCTACATAAGGGAAAAACCACTAATGCTCTATCTGCAACTCCTGGCCAGGCTCCGAGGTCCACAAACTTAGTATTTTCTTGTCACCTCCGTTTTAGAGACTGGTAAACTGAGGTCTAGATCACTGATTTTCCTTAAGTCTCCCTGTCGGCTGAGGGTAGAAATGTCCCCAGCCAACAGCAGCCCGGACGCTGTGCTCTACAGACAGGAGTTTAGCCCTGTCGCGGACACAAGCTTAGCCTCAGATATCCTTGTGGCCCCAGAGCCTTCACCCATGCTGTTCCAGCATCCCTGTTGAAGATAGCCTTGCTGTTTACACAGCACCAGGAGTGGAGGGGGCTGCCACCAGCCTGCCCAGCCTGCCCAGCTTCCTTTGCTTACAGAATGGCTCTGAAGTGCTCACCGCCCCAGGGTGGAGCAGCTCAGTCCTTTCTCTTTGGGTGATGCAGGCTGGTGACAGTCTGTTTGGAGCTCAGTTGTTCCTTCTGTAAAATGGAAAGAATAGCAGTATTCCCCCAACAGAGGGCGGTGGTGTGGTTATCTAGAACAGCCCATGCAAAGCAGTGAAAACTGGTGCATTTCCTGCAAGGCTGGTGCACAGTAAATGTTTGTGTTTACAAAGTTATGCCTGCTTCACTGTATTAAGTCATCTGTCTCCTGTTGAACGGGAGTGAGCACCTGCTGGAATGCTCCAGGCCTGTCACTGGCCCCTGGGCGTCCTTAGCAGGAAGCTTTTGAATTGTTCTGTGTTTGTTTGTTTGTTTGTTTTGAGACAGGCTCTTATTCTGCACCCTCAAGCTGGCCTCAAACTCACTGTGGAGCCTAGACTAGTCTCCAGCCTTCGATCCTCCTGCCTCCACCTTCTGAGTTTGGGAATTACAAGTGTTATCACCTCTCTGAACCTTTATCAGCGTATTCCTATGTAGGGCTGGGGATGTGGCTCAGTTAGCAGAGTGCTTACTTAGCATTCATGGAGTCCTGGGCTCAGTGCTCAGCACCAAGTAACCTGGGAGTGATCACACACGTTTATTCCCAGAAGTGGAGGCCAGAGGTTGGGAGATCAGGGCCATCCTAGGCTATACAGAAAGTTCAAGGCCAGCCTGAGTTATGTGGCAGTCTCACATAACTTGATTGCCCCTCAAGCCTGACTGAACCCCAAAGAGGGGAGCTATTTGGTTAGTTCACCGAGTCCTCTCCTCAGTCTGGGCATGGACAGCAGGAATGATCCCATTGACAAACGAGGACACCGAGGAACAGAGGTTGAGTAACTTGACTGAGGCAACACAGGATCTGTTGGGCTCCTGTCCTCCAGTGTCAAGAGACCACGTGTTCCTCAGCCTTCTGACCCCAGACAACAAAGGTTGTTCCTACTAAGCTAGAACCAACTGGCCCCGTGAAGCTAATCATTTAAGAGCCTCATGCCTCGGTTTCCCCATTTTTTGGAGCAGGGATTGTAAAGCAGGAACAGCAATCCCCCAGCTCACAGAGTCGCTGTGACGTCAGTGAGCTAACACATGTAAAACCTGGCACACAGTTGAGTGTGGCGGCGCCCGTCTGTCATCCCAGCACTTGGGAGGCTACGCCAGGGGAGTCTTGTGTTTGAGGGCAGCCTGGACTGCAGAATGAATCCCAGGCCAGTCTCAAAACAAGCAAGCAAACATAAAAGACTGGCACATAGCTTGAGGGGCGTAGGAGGGATCAGGACTTAGGTTGGGTTGTGTGTGATTTATGAATTTTTCTCATTTAATGGAGAGGATCTGTCTGAGTTTCCAAGAGCTTTATTTAGTTCAGATGAAAACACACAGTTGTGCACATGACCGTAAATTCCAGCTTCCAAAGACAGGATGGAGAATAATACAGACTGGCCCTGCAGCGGGCTTCCTGGGTTTGGATCCTGGCTCTGCCTCCACCAGAGCCGGCCACCCTGATCCCCTGACCTTTCTTCAAATTAGTTATGAAAATGACACTGGCCTGAACTTCATGGGAAGATTAGGGGCTGGTAGTGAAGTTTTAGGACAAAGCTCGATTAATTTGACGTGGAAGAGAGAGGCGGGATCATCACTGTTAGTTCTTGTATCCAGTCTTGGATCCCCGGCTTTCATAGTGTTAATTACAGGCACCTGGAGGGAGCTCTGGCTTTGGGGCAGGGCAGCAGTTCTGCCACGAGTGACCACAAGGGGGAGCAGCTGGACCGGTACTGGCCTAGTGGTGCCTTGGTGACAGGGTGGACCACACCCGCTAAGAGAAGGGGCAGGAGGGACCAGCTAGGCTTCCCCCCATCCCCCAGTGACTCCTCTTCCTAGCCCCTCCCATCTGCAGTCTGAAAGCCATCTGGTCTCCACCCTGGGGACATCCTTCCCACTCTCCCCAACTGGGGTTGAGTGGGAACTCTGATGAGGGGGTTGGTTGGGAGTGCCTAGGGTGGCTCAAGCCCTTGGCAGCCCCGCCCCCTCAAAGGCCATTCAGTCCCTTCCTTGGGCCTTTTCTTCCTATGGCCTCTGACCGGCTCCTTCCTACCCTTCTGCTGGGCACATCCCAGGCCACAGCAAGTGGGACGAGAGTGTGGGAGGACACAGAGAAAGTACTGGAAGCTTGAAACGGGCCAGGGAGGTGAGAGTTACAGACACCAGGCAGAAGGACCTGGACGGACAGACAGACAGACAGACAGACAGACAGACAGACACACACACACACACACACACACACACCAGAGATCTACAGACCAAACCAGAGGCAGAGAGACAAAGACAGAAACAGACATGAGGTTGCAGGGGCAGGAAACAGAATAATAGAAAGATCGGGAGAGAGACCGACAGACAATCCCACACTCCAGATACAGGGAGAGAGGGACCGGCTGAGAGAGAGCAAGAAGGCGACCAGCCACAGGACAGCGTGGCCAGCAGCAGGATGGAGGGGCATCCCACAAAGATGTAGTGGTCAGGGTCTGCAGGGTAGGGGGAGTGGGGGCCTGGGCAGGGCCAGGGGCATGGGAGGGGCAGGCATTCTATTGTTGCTGTTGGCCGGGGCTGGGACAGGAGTGGCCTGGAGTCCCCCCAAGGCCAAGTGTCCCCCACGCTGCTCCTGTTCCAAGGACAGCACCCTGTGTGAGGGCTCCTCTGAGCTGCCCGAGAGCTTCTCCGCCACGCTCCTGTCACTGTGAGTGCCAGCCCTGTGTGGGCCTAAAGGGAGGGGGGAGACCTGGGCCTCCAGGGCGTGGGGTGGGGAGCTGGGGTCTCTATCAGAATCTTGCACACCACAGAATTCTGGCATGTCTGAAAGAGGGCTGCTGAGATTTGGAAAGGTGCCGACTGGGGGTGTCCCAAAGGGCAGGGAGAATCAATGGGGACACTGGGGGTGTCCCAAAGGGGAGGGAGAATCAATGGGGACACTGGGGGTGCAGTATCCAGGGGCTGAGGGCTGCCAGGGACCTTGTACATGTGTGGAGGGCAGAGGGCAGGGATGGAGGGCAGTAGGAGGGACCCCCGGGCTCAACATGGAAGGTCAGGGCCTCCAGAGCAGCCAAGGGCTCTGATTTGAGAGAGGAAAACTGGAATGGGTTTCTGCTCACTGATTTCTGCCCATGTCCCCAGCTCCCTCATCAAGATGGGGGTCTCCCAGCTGAAGGCTGGCAGCTTCATGAAGATACCATCACTGCACTTGCTGTGAGTACGGCCTGGCTGGGCCCACGACCCTCTGCTCAAGAAAATGAGTGTTCCTGCACGTGTGTGTGCATGAATGTGTGTGTGCGTGTGCATGAATGTGTGTGTGTGTGTATGTGTGCATGTGTGTGTGCGTGTGTGTGCGTGTGTGTGTGTGTGTGTGTGTGTGTGTGTGCACATGTACATGCATGGGGGGGCGTTTGGACACCTGTGAGGACTTGTGTACTTTGTGTATATCTATGGAAGCATCCGTGTCCGCTCACCTATGCCTACGCTTGCACGTGGGCCTTTGGGTTGGATGGGGGCTAAGAGGACAGCCATACGTACCAGTCTACAACTCTGAAAGCATCTGTCTTGCCCCCTTGCCAGGCTCTTCACATCCAATACCTTCTCCGTGATCGAGGACGATGCCTTCATTGGCCTGTCCTACCTGCGGTACCTGTGAGTACAGCCCTGCTGGGGAAAGGTGGGTCTGGAGGGGCGGCCGAGCCTCTCTGTGACCCCCAGTGGAAGAGGACAAAGGGAGGTGGTCTGGGGAAGGGGGCATCTGGCCAGTGGCAGGTACCTAGGAGGAAGGCTGCAGTGTGGACAGCTCAGGAGCTACTGATCAGAAGTGAATCTCACCTCTGTGTACTTCAGATTCACAGAGGAAGCTGGGCCTGGTGGCTCAGGCCTGTAATCCCAGCTGTTCAGGAGGCTGAGGCAGGAGCATGGCTAACTCAAGGCCTGCTTGGGCTACAGAATGGATTCAAGGCTAGCCTGAGCAACTCAGTGAGACCCTGTCTCATAATAAGAAATAATTAAAATAAGAGAAAATAAAAGACTAGGGGTACATCTTGGGAGTAGGTACTTGCTTAGCATGTGTGAGACCCCGGGTTTCAGTCCCAGCCCTGGAAATCAAGAGTCAGCAAAAGGCCTAGATAGCCATATTCAGTTGTCCTGATTCAGGGAGATTCCAGGAAAGGGTGTACAAAGAGGTTAGGAGCAGGAAACATTTAAAATTACCCGGAAACCACTTGGAGCTATGCAGTGACCATGTGACAGTGCGGGTGCCGTGCCAATGTGGGGGTGCCAGGTTGCTGGAGGGGTTGGCTGTATGACAGGGCTGCGTGCTGCTGGTGGCCTGGTGATGCTGCTGTGGAGGGTGGTGTGTAGGGGTGTCCTTGTTCCTGCCCACCAGTTTCAAATAACCAACACAGAGACTTAATAGGAATTATAGATGATTGGCCGATAGCTCAGGCTTATTACTAACTAGCTCTTGCAACTTAAAGTAACCCATTTCTTTTAACGTACATTCTGCCATGTGGCCTTACCTCTCTTTCGATGATGATTATATTATTGCTGATGGAGTGTTTGTTTGTTTGTTTGTTTGTTTGTTTGTTTCGAGACAGGGTTTCTCTGTGTAGTTTTGGTTCCTGTCCTGGATCTCGCTCTGTAGACCAGCCTGGCCTTGAACTCAGAGATCTGCCTGGCTCTGCCTCCCAAGTGCTGGGATTAAAGGCGTGTGCCACCACCACCCTGCCTGCTGATGGAGTATGAGGGTTGCTAACCAAAATGGCTGCCACAATATTGTTGGTGTTATTGGGGATATCTATAAGGTGTGGGGGGCTGCTGTTTGTGGATTATCAATGTAGGGGTATGTGCTTATGGTGTCTGTGGATGTTGGTCATGGATATGGGTAGAATGTTGGTGGAGGTTTTCTAGTTTTGTGTTTTGGGGGCTCTTTCCTATTCGATTGTTTGTTTTGGAAACTGGGGTCTTGGACATGCTACTTTCCTAAAGTAGTTCCAAACTCCTCACTGGGGGATTCTAGGCAGGGGCTCTACCACTTAGCCACACTTCAGCCCCTCACTGAGGGATTCTAGGCAGGGGTTCTACCACTGAGCCACATCCCAGCTCCTCACTGGAGGATTCTAGGCAGAGGCTCTACCACTGAACCACACCATATGCCCAGCCTTCCATGGAATATTCTAGGCAAGTACTCTATCACTGAGGCACACCTCAGACCAGGTGTCATGTTTTTTTAAAAATGTTGCATTTAGCTGGGCGGTGGTGGCGCACGTCTTTAATCCCAGCACTCGGGAGGCAGAGGCAGGCGGATCTTTGTGAGTTCGAGGCCAGCCTGGGCTACCAAGTGAGCTCCAGGAAAGGTGCAAAGCTACACAGAGAAACCCTGTCTCGAAAAAACAAACAAACAAAATGTTGCATTTATTGGAGAGGGTGACAATGTATGTGCCATGGCCCACATTTGTGGGAGCAGATTCTCTTCTTCCACCACATGGGTTCTGGGGATCAAAAACTGGAGTTATCAGGCATGGTGGCAACTGCCTTTACCTGCTGAGCCATGCCCCGGCCCTGTTGTTAGTTTTGATGGTGTTGTTGGCTCTGGGTTTGCCAATGATGACGAAGTTGTTGGTATTCATGAAAATACTGTGCTGGTAGTGGATGGTGTGAATGTTGGTGGTGATGGTGATGCTGTTGGCACCAGCCGAGGTTTGTTACAGTGGTGGCAGTGTTGGTTCTGGCCATGAAAGTGTGATGTTGGTGACCCTATGTGTGTCATTGGTGTGGGGTTTGGCAATGGGTGTTGAAAGAGGATGGGGATGAGCGCATAGTGCTGGGGTTAATTATTGGTCACTGAGCTCAGTGGTGATGACAGAGGCACACATGTCGGTGCCACGGTGCCAGGGTGGTGGCGGTGTGATGGTGGTTGCACTTACGGTAAGCTTGACAATGACCATAGAGCCAAGACCTTGGCTGCTGTGAGAGCGGCCCTGGTGAAGACCAGTTTCCTTGTGGTCATTCAAGGTGAGAGAGGAGAAAGAAGCCATTCCTGTGACTTCCTAGGGCCAGTTTCCCCCGCACTGTGGGCCTCGCCCTCACTCCACCCTCTCCCCACAGCTTCATTGAGGACAACAAGATTGGCTCCATCTCCAAGAACGCCCTGAGAGGACTCCGCTCACTCACACACCTGTGTGTATTTCCACAGCCCAGTCCTCCACCATAGGCACCCGACCCATCCCTCAAGGCCATGGCATCTCCTGGCCACAGCTGACACTCTTTCCTCTCCCGCTCTATCAGAAGCCTGGCCAACAACCACCTCGAGGCCCTACCCAGATTCCTGTTCCGAGACCTGGAGACTCTGACTCATGTGTGAGCTCGGGCTCAGGGGGGCTGAGGGTGGGGCTTGGGAATGCTAATAGGGAGGGAGATCTGGGCCTCCTTGGGCTAATGCATGAGTATGCTTGGTTTATACTTTCCTGTCGTCTGAGGATGCCACCCTAGACCCTCACCTGGGAAGGTGACTCGGCCTCTAAGCCACAGAAACTGGGTCCCAGCTTCTTCGTGGCTTCTTGCCCCAGGGACCTCCGTGGGAACCCGTTCCAGTGTGACTGCCGAGTACTGTGGCTGCTGCAGTGGATGCCTACGGTGAATGCCAGTGTGGGCCTGGGGGCCTGTGCAGGCCCCTCTGCCCTTGCCCGAATGCAACTCAACCATCTTGACCCTAAGAAGTTCAAGTGCAGAGCCACAGGTGACGGCTTCCTGCCCCCTCCCCAACTCCTCGGCAGTGGGAGGGGCAACAGGGCCTCAGAAGAAGAGAGGAAATCAAGTGGGGGGGGGAAGCCACAGGGGTGGGGAGATAGCCTCCCTGAGCCTCATTTCCTCATTTGTAAAGCGGGGTGTAAACAGTGATCTCAGATCGCTGTGAGGAGTAAAGACTGGGCAGCATTTTTCTTTACTTTTTAACAGGCTCTCAATTCCCAAGCAAGGCTGGCATTGAACTTGTGACCCTCCTGCCTCTTCCACCTTCGGTGTGCTGGGGTTGCATGAATCACACTTGGTCTCTGCACAGCTCTCGAGGCCAGTCCTGGCAGAGGCTTATTGTTGTTGTTGTTTTATGTATGTGTGTATGTCGGTGTATGGGTATGTGCATTCCGAGTGCAGATGTTGGATCCCCTGGAATTGGAGTTCTAGGCAGTTGTCAACGGTCCTACATGGGTGCTGGGAACGGGGACTCCAGTTCTCTGCAAGAACAGCAAACGCTGCTAACCCGGAGCCATCTCTCCAGCCCTTGTTTGTTTCTATTTTTGTTTTGTTTTCTGAGACAAAGTCTTACTATGTAGCCCAAGCTAGCTTCAGACTTGTAGCAATCCTCTGGTCTCAGCCTCCCAAAGCCATGACAGGCGTGCGCCACTATGCCGGGCTTACAAGAGGCTTTTGTAAGGATTCACTGGTATTGTTAATACGACACTTAAATACCCCTCCTTTGCACCCATTTTGTACTGGGAGCTGCGGGTACTCCCTCCTCCCTGGGGCTTGTCTTCTTTTAGCTTTTCCACAAATATATAGAGAATACCGGGACGTTTTCCTGAGTGCTGGGTCATGCAGGAGACAGCAGTGGCTCGGCTGGCCGGCCCCGGGTCCCTCCCTTTCTGAGGCTACAGTTGAGAAGTCAGGCGACCCCAAAGAGTTCAGGAGGATCCCTCAAAAACAAGGAGGCACAGGCGGGGTGGGGGTGGGGGTGGGAGGGAGGTGGGGGCCACGACAGAGCTGGAAGGCACAGGCAGAGCCTGGGGTAGGAGTGAGGTCAGGACTCGAGAAGTCATTAGCACCTGAGGAAGCCCAGAGCTAGGACCAGGAAAGCCAAGGAAGGGTGCAAACACCAGGTAGTGTGGGTTTTGTTTAAGGCCTTGTTTTTGTTTTTGTTTTTCCAAGACAGGGTTTCTCTGTGTAGTTTTGGTGCCTGTACTGGATCTTGCTCTATAGACCAGGCTGGCCTCGAACTCACAAAGATCCTCCTGGCTCTGCCTCCCGAGTGCTGGGATTAAAGGCGTGCGCCACCACCGCCTGGCTTCATTTACATTTTAAAATATGGGTGTGGGGGAAGGTGGCTGCATGGGTACCATGGCGCATGTGCAGAGGTCAGAGAACAAGTGGGAACCGATTCTCTCCTTGTACCTATGAATTCTGGGACCGAATTCAGCTCCATCAGACCTGGTGGCAGGTGCCCTTACTCACTGAGCCATCTCCCCAGCCCACAAAGGGCTGATTAAAAGGACATTTTTAAGAAGATTCTGCAGGGCATGGTAGTACATGCAATCCCGGCACTGGGACAGCCGAGGCTGGAGAGTTGTGAACTTGAGAGCAGTGTAGGCTACATGGTGCAGTCCTAGCTCAAAAACAAAATGAGATTCAGTTTGTGTGGATGTCCCCGCTTGTAGCCTCCTGTGTCAACCCTGCCACCTAGGAACAGGGCCGGTATATAGGGTGACACACAGCCTGGGTCTCTTCTGACCACCTGGAGAGTGGATTAAAGAACTCCCTGACTGGTGAGATGGCTCAGTGGCTAAGGGCACTTGCCACCAAGTCTGATGACTGGGCTTCAATCCCCAGAACCCATAGGATGGAAGGAGAGAGGCAGCTCTCACCCTTGCCCTCTGACCTCCACACACGGGTCATGCATCCCACGCATAAACACAAATGGGAGCAGATGACCTGTCTTCTGCATGGGGCGGCGGCGGGGGGAGGGGGAGTAGCCCCTAGTCGCTGCCCTTGATTTTATGGTTCATGCCAGGTTGTGACACCTCCATGTGCTTTTGGATGTGGCAAAAAGGAGGCGAAGGAGGCCAGGTCCAGGACAAGTCATGTTCACACAATGAAGTGAATATCACACTTCTTGTCTGTTGTGAACTTGATCATGATATCTGGGGAGTGTGTTAGTAAGGGTGCTGAAACATTCTGTCTGGGCTGCCTGACGGTCATCTCCCTGCTTTATGAAAAAAGTGGTGTGTGTGTGTGTGTGTGTTACTAGGGACTAAACTCAGAGCCTTCCAAATGTTAGGCAAGCATTCCACTACCGAGCCACACCCCAGGCCCTCATTGGGGGATTCTAGGCAGGGGCTCTACCACTGAGCCACACCCCAGCCCCTCACTGGGGGATTCTAGCCAGGGGCTCTACCACTGAGCCACACCCCAGCCCCTCACTGGGGGATTCTAGGCAGGGGCTCTACCACTGATCTACATACATCCTAAGCCCTCTTTCTACTTTTTTTGTTTTGAGATAGGGTCTGCTATTAAGTTGCTGAGACTATCCTGAATTCCTGTATCCCAGACAGGCCTTGAACTTTCAGTTGTCATGGCTCACTCTCCTGAGGAGCTGGGTTGACGGTCTGTCTGGGGAGAATGGATGTAGCTCATAGGAATGCTGTTGTAAAGTTCATTGAGTAACTAAACATGCTGTTTGATTTGTTTTGTGTTTTTGATCAGGCTATGTAGCCCAGGCTAACCAGTAACCAGAAATCCTCCTGCCTCAGCTTCCCCTAGGCTGTGATCATAAGCATGTCATCCCACAACATCTGTCTAAGACAGTTTCCAATGGACTATTTGGTGATGCCACACAGCTTTGAAAAGAAAGATGTTCGTGTTCCTGAGATATCTATAGACAAAAAGGTTACATTCCATAGGTTCCTATGTGGTGAACACTATGAATTCTCATTTCAAAGATGTGCTAAGAAGGCTCAGAAACTGGGGTCCCCAGCCCACCCCCAGGCACCTCTGACTCTCTTGCTGCCTCTAGAACTGTCCTGGCTCCAGACTGTTGGGGAGTCGGCACTGAGCGTGGAGTCCTTCTCCTATCAGGGGGAACCTCACGTGATCCTGGCACAGCCCTTCGCTGGCCGCTGCTTGATCCTGGTCTGGGACTACAGTCTGCAGCGCTTCCGGCCTGAGGAAGAGGTGTCCGGTGAGCTCCCCTCCTGTCCTGGCCCCTTCTCTCCTGTCCCCAGACTGCCCCTGAGCCTGACTGTCACACTCTCCCTACAGCGCCCTCCGTGGTGTCCTGCAAACCTCTGGTGCTGGGCCCACACCTCTTCATCCTGGCTGCCCGCCTGTGGGGAGGCTCACAGCTGTGGTCTCGGTCTAGCCCCGACCTGCGTCTGGCCCCAATACAGGTCCTAGCCCCTCAAAGGCTGCTGCGACCCAATGATGCAGAGCTCCTGTGGTTGGATGGGCAGCCCTGCTTCGTGGTGGCTGACGCCTCCAAAGCTGGTAGCACCACACTGCTGTGCCGCGATGGGCCCGGCTTCTACCCACGTCAGAGCCTGCATGCCTGGCACCGCGACACCGACGCCGAGGCCCTGGAGCTGGATGGCCGACCGCATCTGCTGCTTGCTTCGGCCTCCCAGAGGCCAGTGCTCTTCCATTGGTTTGGTGGCCACTTTGAGAGGCGCACAGACATCCCAGAGGCTGAGGACGTCTATGCCACGAAACACTTTCAGGCCGGTGGAGACGTGTTCCTGTGCCTGACGCGATACATTGGGGACTCCATGGTGAGGCTGGGGGCACGCAGTGGAAGCCAAGCCTGGGCACAACAGCTGACCCTCATTTGACAGGGGGCTGGACCCCGTTTCAGCACAGCCTCTCACTGGTGAATTCCAGGCGTGGTTTCCATAACTGAGCCTCACCCACAACCAATCCCTGATGAAGTCTAGGCAAGCAAGCCCCACTAAGCCGCAGCCCTCAGCTGACGAGTTCTAACGTGAGGGCTTGCCTGCTGAATACAGCCCGAGGCAGAGACTCAGCCAGGGTCTTACCATGTAGTGCAGGCTGGCCTCAATCTCATGCCCTGTGCCGGTGTAACAGGAAGGTGCCCACACGACCGCTGAACTTACTCTACTCCGATAAGCTTGGCTCTGTAACTCTAGAACATTCCAGGATGACAGATAACCCCAACCACACCCTTCCCATTGGGATACTACGCCCTCAAGGTTGAAATGGTTGGTGGTAGGCCCTGCTCACTGCCTCCAGGGCTCTCTTTTCAGAATGAGGTGCAGTCAGGGACAGACACCCCCGCCCCCTGCAGTTATTTGAGGGGTCTGTAGGGGAAAACAGTGGAGATAAGAATGGGAGTCAGGGGTCAGGTAGGAGACTGGAGAAGGTGAAAGCTGCGTCAGGGTGTGGCCAGAACAGATGGCATAAACGTGACTCGTGACAGTAAGATCAAAAGACCCTTGCTGGACACTCTGTGTGGCATGTGAGGGAAAGAGAAAGGTCTAGAACAAAGATCAGCTCTGAGCAGACAGATGTTATCATCTGTAAATTAGGAAAGCTGCTGGGCACAGTGTTGGTGTCAGTCAAGGGTCTGGCATTTCAGTACCAGGGAGGCTGAGACACAAATACCATGAGTCTGAGATAGTCGGTCAGTACCAGCAAGACTCCCCCAAAACAAACAAACAAACAAACAAACAAATAAATAAACAAAAATAAAGAGCTGCCGTGAAAGGCTGAGGCACAAAGACCATAAGTCTGAGACAGTCAGTCAGTACCAGCAAGACTCCCCATAAACAAACAAACAAATAAATAAATAAGTAAATAAATAAACAAACAAAAATAAAGAGCTACAGTGAAAGGCTGTGGCACAAAAACCATGAGTCTGAGATAATCAGTACCAGCAGGACTCCCTAAAAATAAATAAATAAACAAGCAAACAAAAATAAAGAGCTACGGTGAGACTGAGGACCTACAGGCTCGTGTTACAAGTCCTTCAGTGCCTCATGACCCAGGCTCTAACTGGATTCTGCACCCTACAGGTCATGCGCTGGGATGGCTCCATGTTCCGACTGCTACAGCAGCTTCCATCTCGAGGTTCCCATGTCTTCCAGCCACTGCTCATCGCCAGAGACCAGTTGGCCATCTTGGGCAGCGACTTTGCCTTCAGCCAAGTCTTCCGCCTTGAGCCTGATAAAGGGATCCTGGAGCCACTACAGGAACTGGGACCCCCGGCCTTGGTGGCCCCTCGAGCCTTTGCCCAAGTGATGGTAGCAGGAAGACGCTTCCTATTCGCAGCGTGCTTCAAGGGCCCCACGCAGATCTACCAGCACCATGAGTTGGATCTCAGTGCCTGAGGCTGGGCAGGACCCTGGAAGTGGCTGTGGGGCTGGCAAGGACATCCTACGACATCTGGGTACCCTCTCGGGCCTGGCATCCTGGCCATCACAGCCTGTCCTGTGTGATACAGACTACTATCCAAGTGCATCAGCCTGGGTCAGGCTTAGCCCACCTTTTGGAAGATCTGCACTTTAGGGGGAAACGGGAGGAGGTCTCTCTGCTCCCAACAATGTTTGAGGCTCTTGCAGTCTGAAGCCACATTTTGGCTCCCTAGACAATGGCTTGGGAGCTCAGCCTGGGACACAACAGGGAGCTGGGATACAGAAATCAAAAGAACAATCTGCTGAGCTCAAGAGGTCTGGATATCCCGCCCTCAGCGACTCCTTGGTCCCGCTCCATATAAAGTACCGAGAGAGAGCTTTCTTTTCCACTCAAACCCAGACTGGCCATTGGCTTTCGTGGAGGAGTGCGTATCTCTGTGACGTCACAGTTGCTGGGCAGTTTCCGGGACTGGTACTTTGCTGCTTGTGCGCATGTCTGCTGCCAGAGTCCGATTGGGGGTTTTGAAGCTTTTACGCATGCGCAGAAAAAGTGACTCGGTAAAATTGAGTCTAGAGGTGTCAGAGAAAGCCGTGGGTACCCCGTCCCCAGAATGTGACAGGGGCAAGAACAGAAAGTGTGTGAGTTCAATAAATGCCCTGCGCTCCCGACCTGCCCGGTCTGTGGGCTCATGGCAGGAAGGTCTTGTGAATGTTGCTAAGGGGCGGGTGATGGCCCTGGATGGGATCCTGGGTAACAGTTTTGCTTTGAAAGGTTTTAGGCATTTTCCAGGGTGTCACATGGCATCAGGGATACTGGGGAATCTCAAGAAAGCCTGGGGTTAATGGAGGGTCTCACCCTGTGCCTGCTGCATATTTTTAGGGGTGTCCTGGGGAAATTAAAGGTTTCACAGGGACAGTTGGTATATGGAAAGGTCTCAGGATAAAGTGAGGTCTCAGAATGGATGAGAAAGCCACTGTGGGGGTCGGGGTGGGGCTAAACTATCTGAGCGGCCCCAACACGGTAGGATGGCCTATTAATTATTCTCAATGTCAACACTGTACTCGATTAGGGCTCTTTTTCACCCCTAGAAGCGTCCCTAGTTTACCACTAGAACATCTAAGTGGCACAGGAGGCTGCCCATGGAGGGAGCGGGACGTCTCATGCCTGTCATCAGGTCATGACACACAAGTGCCCACCTCATCAAGGCCCCCAGGCCCACCCCAACATCTGCCCGCCCCCCCCCCCCACTGCCCACAGCCACACTCCAGAATGCACACAGTCTGAGTTCACCTGAGCACGATGTAAAACCATTTTAGATTAGAAACTGAACAAAGAGCCAGCTATCATGAGAGAGGTAAGATGAGACCCAGGCAAGGCAGTGTCAGGAGAGGACAGACGGCTGTCTTGGAGTTCAGGCCCACCTCCAGAGCCAGGACCTGGCCCAGAGGCGTGCTGTGCTCAACTGGTCCATCCTCAGCAGTTGTGAGCAGAGCCTGGTGGAGGGATGGGGCCAGTTTGCAAAGGTCTATCCAGTCCCTTCTCCCCTTACCCCAGCCGCCACTTGTGACCCTTACCCCCAGACCCCACCCCCAGTCACCCTGAGTGTCTTACCTGGTGTGATGAGAGGTGGCCCATCCCCTGGACGGTGACTGGGAAAATAGAAAAGTGATAACATACAAATAAATCCCCTTTGTTCTCTCCCTTAGGGCTAAGTATTCTCAGCTTGCCTAGACAGTTTCTTGGCTGGTTTTCCACTGTAGGTTTATACAGAGCTAGGGACCAAAGCCTTCTGAGGATGATTTGCATGAAGCCAAGCCCGGGAGAGCTCAGGGCAGAGCAGCCAGGCCTGTCCTCTTTGCACAAGGCTAGCCTTTTGGGCATGCCCAGAACCCATCTCACCTGGGCTTCTGGCTGAACTTGCACTTGCACTTTCCACCTGTTGGGGAGGGATACGGTCAGAGGAACACACCAAATCTTCCCTGTTCTCTCCCCCATCCAGAGCGCCGTACTCACTCATAAGAACTATGATGCCCACGGCACAGAGGATCCCTGCACAGATGAGCCCACCGACTCGAAGCCTGTACCAATCTGAGAGAGAAACGGGAGACCTCAGAGCTGGCCCGGGTCCCTGCATCTGTCTCCCGATTCATTTGATAGCAGTGAAAGGGAGAAGCCCCGCCCTGTTGTGTATACATTGCAGTTAAGATCCAAGCAAACAAGATATTTCATGTCCGTTCAGAGGCAGAGGAGCCGTCTGAAGGGAAAGGATCAGTGTCGGGGCTAGAAAGTCGGGGTATGGGTCTTTAGAGAGTGGTCAAGCAAGGGCTGCCTGAGGAGGTCCCGCTGGGATGGAGTTCGCAGGAAGACAGAGGTAGCCCTGAAGACACATGGAAGACAGTGGTCCAAGCAAAAGGTGCACGGGTCGTGAGATGGGTGGCTGCCAGGAAGAGTGGGGCCGAATTCCCCACCCTCTCTGGGGAGATTTTTGTGACCAACTTTCTGGTGGTTGAACTGAACCTAACGCCTCTTGCAGACTGGACTCAGCCCCGTGTCTGTCTTGAATTCTCCCTCACGGCTGATTCCAGATACCTGGATGCTCAGGGACCCATTTCAAACCCTCCCCTATGCTGTCCCCTGGGTCACTGTGAACTGTCAGCCTCCCTTGTGTGGGACCGTTGGCACAAAATAATGTATAGGACTGGGAAGAAGTGAAGAGGGACAGCGTTCTTACCGTAGTAGAAGGGGCTGTCTTTGTCTGCAGAGAGAGAAAGGACACACCATGAGTCTGAGACAGTAGCAGGGGTCTGAGGTAAGTGGGATGGAGGGGTGGGCTCTGACTCACCTTCGGGGTCATTGGCATCCAGAGCAGGCAGGCCTGCGGGGACAAGGAAGGACAAGGGTGACTATGGTGGCCCTCGGCAGGGTCAGTTTGTGGCCTGAGAAAAATGTTCCGTGGGGGGACAGCCCCACCGCCAAAGTGCACAGGATTTGGCTGCTGGTTAGTCTCACCTGGACATGCGCCATCATGGAGATATGGGCTCACCCACCCACCCCCACCTGTGAGTCATGCCAGCATTTTGCCACCGGAAACAGATCCTATTCCGGGTACCTTTTGGCCACTGTGTGAGTGAGTGTTTCCAGACACATGGCCAGGCCACACCTCCTGCTGAAGAGGCTTTGCTTCTCAAGGTAGCAGATGGTTTCTGTTCCCAGGCCTGTTTGCTCCACAGCAGCAGTGCCCACAGCCCCCCACGGCTGCACCCCACAGTTATCAGGGTTGCTGACCTTCTGACACTTTGAAATGACTCACGGTTGGCAACAATTCATTCTTACATCCTTTTTCCAAATAGAATTCTACTTGTGCCCAAAGAATGATAAAGTAAAAAGCAGTTTAAAAAGAAGGGGGGGGGGGGGGCTGGAGAGAGATGGCTCAGTGGTTAGAACACTGATTGCTCTTGCAAAAGACCTAAGTTCAGTTCCCAGCACCCACACGATGGCTCCCAAACATCTGTAACTGCAGTCCCAGGGGACCTGACACCCTCTTCTGGCCTCCACAGTCACCAAGCACTCAAAACACCCATACACATGAAATAATTAAAAAAAAAAAAAGTGGATAGCTCCTAAGAAACGAGGCCTAAGGTTGTCCTCTGGCTGCCACACGCACAAGCATGCACACGCACGAACAGCTACACACACATGAGCACGCACAGTCATGCACACACAAAGGAGGCAGAGGGAGGAAGGAAGGAGAAGACAGGGCAAAAGTGAGGAGTAAGGATTAAATTCTGGCCGGAAGCTTGGTTGGTTTCGTCCCGGGCCCGAGTTCTGCTACAGGGAGGGAAAAACAAGGCTTAATGATATCTGAGGCACAAATGCTTGGGGCCCACCCCACCCAGGCCCCATCCCACTGCTGTTCAAACATTAACGCATTTAAGCCTCACAAAACCCGTGACCAAGTGCTGCTGTTCTCTGTGTTTTCAGGGATGGAGAAACTGAGGCATGAGGTATTCCCGTTACCCACTACATCACTGATAGGTTCTTAGAGGCATCTGGGAAGGCAATGTAGGGAGGCCATAACACCCAAGAGTACTGGGCCGAGCCTTCGGCTTGCTGTCACGGAAAAGTAAATGGCATTCCCCAAAGGAAACACACACACACACACACACACACACACACACACACACACACACACACACACACATACACACAGCTTGTCATCACCTAGCTGAGAGGCCCCGGGCAAAGGGCATTTTGGTGGCCAGATTCTCACCTGCTAGGAGGACCAGCAGGCTCAGAGTGACCTCTTGCATGTCGCAGCGTCGATCTAGAAGAGTCCAGAGAGGAGGCCCAGGCTTAGCAGAGTGTCCAGGATGTAAGGCCATGTGCCTCTGGTTCCCTATCCCGCCTGCTGCTCACCAGGAGCACAGCCCAAGGTACACACAGGAAGGTTGGTAGTGAGCCTGAAGCTCACTGGGCTGGGAGATAAGGAGCCCCAAAGTCAAGTGGGGGCTGGGCGAGCACTCGGGCTCCACGAAGGAACAGCCATTGTCGTCCCTGGACCGCGACTTCAGGTTTTACCGTAACGAATCTTTTCTTGGAGAGAAGAGGTGGGGTGGTGTTTTTCTATGTCCAGGCTGGCCTTGAATTTGCCATCCTCCTGCCTCAGCTCTCCAAGTGCTAGGATCACAGGTGTGCACCATCGCCTTCAGCTTATTATCCCTATCTGTACCATGGGGGAAACTGAGGCTCTGAGAGGTGAAAGCTGATGTCCAAGATCACTTGGTCCAGAAAACAGGATTTAAACAATGCCTTGTCCCCCACTAGCTGTTCCTAACTCAGAACTGTGAGGGCCTCGGGGTGTTTTGGGGAGTAGGGTGTCAGGAGCCAGGTGGCAAGAGGCCCGGGTTCCGGGAGTGGCTCCCACAGACAGCTTGGAGCCTGCCTGGCTCTGCCCACACACTGCAGGCTTCTAGCTGGGGCCTGAGCTGACTCCCTGGGCTCCTGGGTGGGTGTATGGCAGAAATAATGCCAAGTTGGTGGGACATGTGCAGAGGGGTTCCTGGCTGCAGCCTTACCTCCATCGTCTGCCCCACCCTTGGGTCTGTCCCTTCAGCGTTCTCCCCAGTCCCAGCTCAAGCCCGGGTTTTGCCCCTACCCTAGCCCTCACCCCTCCCTGGCTCAGCCTCTGCTCTTGATCCTCATGCCAGCCGCAGCCCCGCGGGCTTCTCTTAGCAGCAAACCCTCGGTAGTTCCCCGGTGAGGCCCACTCAGCCCAGAGCCCCTTTCCATACAGCTCGGGCCCTAACAGTCTGCCTTTCCGTCACCCTGGAGGCCTGTAATAGACTCCTGGTCTCTGCACCTCTCCACCGGTCCTGCTCAAGTGTCGTGAGCTCATGTGCACGTGCACACACACACACACACACACACACACGCACACGCACACGCACACTCAAGACAGTGAGTGCTAACATTTGTCCCCATTCCCCACATGCTAACACTGTCCAGTGACCTTGTGGGTCTCCTTCAATCCCTAGCAGTCCCAATGTCACCCTTCAGAGCTGGCCCTTTCTACCCACACCAAAGCACACACTCGGAAGAGGTGGAGCCAGCCACCGATGGTGCGGGGTGTCCCATATGCTCACACAGACTTCTCCATTTCCGTGGGCCCACCCCCAGAGGCCTGGGAAATCCTTCAGCTTCTCTATTAATCTAAATCAGTGGAGGCCTGTCATGCAAGCTACCAGGGAAGCTGAGGCAGGAGAAATGCTAATAATGCACGGCCAGCCTAGGATACAGAGTTAAGGTCAGACTGAACAATTTGGTGAGATTTCACAAAATAAAAAGTCAAGGCCGGGCGGTGGTGGCGCACGCCTTTAATCCCAGCACTCGGGAGGCAGAGCCAGGCGGATCTCTGTGAGTTCAAGGCCAGCCTGGGCTACCAAGTGAGTTCCAGGAAAGGTGCAAAGCTACACAGAGAAACCCTGTCTCGAAAAACCAAAAAAAAAAAAAAAAAAAGTCAAAAGAGGACGTGAGATGCAGCTCAGTGGTAGAGCCCCTGGCTAGAATCCCCCAGTGAGGGGCTGGGGTGTGGCTCAGTGGTGGAGCCCCTGGCTAGAATCCCCCAGTGAGGGGCTGGGGGTGTAGCTCAGTGGTAGAGCCCCTGGCTGGAATCTCCCAGTGAGGGCCTAGGAGAATTGGCCCAGCAGTGGAGGTTTGCTTAGCCTGCTCTTCAGGCCCTGGATTTAATATTTAATACTCATTTTACACACACACACACACACACACACACACACACACACACACACCTCTCATTGTTTTAGATTAAACATGCATTTCTTTTTTTTTGTAGTAGATTTGGGGGCTGTGTCTCAGATGTCTAGGGCCCCAGCTAGCGCTTTGGGGAGCTGAAGTGGTGGTTAGGGGTACATGCTGCAGGTGTCTGCGGGCCAAGGCTGCCTCCTAACACTTTGTTACCCATTCGGGTAAAAACACTAGCCACGGCAGTGCTCCTGCTGAGTGTCCAGCCCATGCGGGCATTTTCTCAGGATCTCATGATGCTCCCTCATATCATCATCACAGCTTGATGAAGCTGGCTCTGTCATTATTCCACGCCGCTGTCACAACCATCACGTCTGAGTTCATCTTAACACTGTACGCTGTCATCACGGCTGCTGGGTCTCACCCCTTACATTTCTCCCTATAGACTCCTCCAAGGCCCCCCCGGCCCCCAATCTCCCATTCCCACAAGACACTCAGAACCGGGGTGGGGAAGACAGGGTTGCCCTGCCGCTGCACAGTCTGGACCCTGGCGTGCGGAGGGCTGCCGGGAGCCGGAAGCCGCCGTTCCCCCCTCACTGTCCTGTCTCTGCTAATGCTGTTTTCTGAAGAAAGGCTGCCTGCTTTGGAGTGGGCCATAGTGGAGCCAGCACGAGAAGTCTGACTGGGATGCTCCCCACCTCATCTACTTCCTGGCTGTGCCAGTCGGAGGACAGTAGCTACCACCTGCCTCCTGCATTCTCTCCTCCTCCAAGATGGTGGAGGACGGCCACTTCTGCGGGGGTACACTGCGTACACACTTGTCATCTGAGTCCCCCACGTCTCCTAACCAGGCCCCACTTTACAACCTCCCTAGAACAGAGCATCCCTCTTTCCTGGCATTCATCGTCGTCCATGGACCCCACTCCCTGTCCACCCAGACACAGCCCCCATTCACTTCATCCCTCCATGCACTTAAACTACTCCTTGTCTGCTCAGTTACCCCAGATGCTCCTCCCACCTCACCCGCTGAGAAACCCCCAATCGTGATACCACAGTATGATCATTTCCCGTGCACCCCGACACCCCCACCCAGTTCAGACACCATCAGCAAAACCAGACTTCTCATCCACTCAGACCCCCCCAAGTCTTCCTTGATCCCCACTGTGAATGCCAGGTGGGTTACCCCAGATGTCTAGTCCAGTCCCACAGAGTTGAGCCGTGAGGAACAGGCAGCTGAAGCAGGAGAGGGTAGTCTCCTGCCCCCAGAAAAGAAGTCTTGAAGCTGGAAGGTTTTGGGGTCTTTAACCCCAGTTTTTATGTAGCAGGGACAGCCAGAGGAGAGCCAGGGAGAGTTGGGGGACAGAGGCAAAGGTCTCTGGGAGGAAGGGGCCCCCAGGCCGCTCACCTGATTAGCTCAACAGGCTGAGAGGTGGTTCCGGGAGGGAGAGAGCAGAATGTGGACTGCCGAGCCTGGGCAGCCTTTATCCACAACTGCCACGCCCTGAGCAAACCTGGGCAGGCAGGCACAAGTTAGGTCTCCCTGAGGCGAGGGACGCCCCCACCCCATTCCTCCCTTAAAGAGACAGTTCTACCCGTTCTCTAGCTGTAGTAGCCTCAAGTGAAGTGAGAGGGGGTTGTGGTGGGCTGGGGATTGGCACCACAATGGAGGGGAGATGTCTTGTCCAGTCTCCTGAACTCCCAAGGAGACCGGGTTTATGGGGAAGGTTCCCAGCTCCTTAACAACAAACCATCTTTTTGGAGGGTTAAAGTGGAACATTTATTTGATTTAGGTTTGGGGATACTTTTTCTTTGTTTGTTTATTTGAGACAGGGTCTTACTGTGTAGCTCTGGCTGGCCTGGAACTCACATTGTAGCCCAGGCTGGCTCTGGTGTCATCAGGATCCATCCGCCTTTGCCTGGGGTTAAAGGTGCGCGGCACCAGCTGTGGTTCTGTGTGGGGTGGGATTGCCGGCGCTTACAGGGGTTAAAGCCCTTGTCCATCCGTCCGTCTGTCCTGGAGTCTGCTGGCAGGACTCAGGGGTTAATAGAAGACATTGACATGGCTGAGGCTGCCACACGAAGGAGACACTTTGGTGGGCAAAGGTGGGGTTGTGGTTCTCGGGGCTCATAGGCCAGGCCCCAGAAAACTGGGAAGGAACTGGCTTTGGGCACAGGCTGTAGTCCTGAGCCATGTTTCTCCCAGGAATGCGGGGCTGATGGGAGGGTGCTCCGGAGAGGGTGTGGGTGTGGATGTCAGCACTGCCTTTCTCCACTACAGATAAGCCCCCGAACTCTGCAAGCCCCGACCCTGTCCTCCTCCCTCCTGCCCCCTCCTCATGGCGCTCCTTCCGCCTGGGGTCTGTACAAGCCCCCACATGGTCCCTGTTGGGGGTGCCCCCTCCCCCCAAATTCCGCCTTCTTATACAGAAGGACTTTTGTCTGGGGGCTGGATGGAGAACAAGGCACCATTGAATGGCTGGCAGAGGATTGGGGTCACTGGGAGGGGCAGGACCAGGAAAGGGGTGGCTTCTATTCGGCCACCAGCTGGACTCCAGACGACCCCCAACACTATGGTGAGGACCGTGGGGTGGAGCTTTAAGGCACCAGGCTAGGGAGAGGCTGCTGTTGTGGGAGACTTAAAGGGGACTTAGGGTCAACGTTCTAGGGGGAAAAAGACCCCCCACACGCACTTCCCATCATGGCCTCCCTCAGTGATGTAGCTCACTTAGCTACATTGGCCTGTGTTCCCTGGGGCAACTCCTGAGCTCCAAGCCCTAGCTGGACAAAGTTTCTTGTCTCCCATAAACGAGCAGACCTCTCCCTGAGGGTAAGAGGCATATGCAGAGATAGAAACTGAGGAAAGAGAGACCTAGTAGGGGTCTGTGCAGAGGATCCCAGATCCTCTTAGGGGATCTTTGTACCTAGCCACACCACGAGCTTGACTGCCCCTCAGGAAAACAACCAAAACCCTTGGTGGTCCCAAGAATAGGATGGTGTCTCCCTCTACTGCATATCATAGGAACTACAAGCATCGGAGAACGGAGGGGCGGGAGGCTTGGGTCTCTGTGCTTCCTGGGTGAAAGCCCAGATGCTAGAAGGATCAGGTGAGAACTGTGAGTAAGCTGTGAGGCCGGAGACTGTGAGACCATCCAGCACAGTGAGAATGACAGCCTTGTGGTCAGATGTAAGTGGATCTCCAGGCCTCTTGCAAAGGGACCAAAGCTGGGGGTGGGGGGTGGGGGGCGTGGGTGAGCAGGGCATGATGTCACTGTGGTGGAGAGATGTGTGTGTATGTGTGTGTAACTTGTATAGGGATGAAATATCTCTGGAAAGTCATACCCATGGGTGCGGGGAGGGGACCTGGGAGAAGGTGGAGGAGAGATTTGTACTTCCATTTACACTTTGGAATTTTGCATCCTGAAAACATACTATCTTTTTAAAAAGCTTAATTGAGGGGGCTGAAGAGATGGCTCATCAGTTAAGAGTGCTAGCTGCTCTTGAAGAGGACCTGAATTCGGTTCCCGGAACCCATGGCTCAAAACCCCTGGAGATCCAAGGCCTCTGAGGTAGTGCACACACATGCACATACCCACACAAAGACACATAATTAAAAATAAACTAAGATTTTTTTTAAAGCTTGATTGAAACTGTTATGGGTAGGGTAGTCTGGTACACACCTGTAATCCTAACATTTGGAAGGCTGAGGCCAGAAGAATTTGAGTATGAGACCAGCCTGAGCTACACAGCAAGTCCTAGGTTAGCTTAGGGTGTGTTGCAAGATCCTGTTTCAGTTGTTAAAAATATTAAGTAAACTAAAATAATAAACTAAAATAAACATACACGTTCAGTGTCTACACATATGGATGCCAGGATGCCCATATGCTTCACCTTTTAAGTTCCTTATTTACAGTGCTGTAGTATTTGCCCAGAATCTAGCCATGTCTTCTGGAGATTTAAATTTACCTCCAGAGTACTTGTTATATTCAACACAGTGGAAATAGTGGGTAAATAGTTGTTACTCTGTATTGTTATCTTGGCAATTGTGTCCACCCCAGAGAGCGATGAATACTACTCAACATATTTGTAGAAGACATCATGTTGCAAGGTCAAAAGGTCAGACATCCTCAGGAGAACACAGCTTTGTTTTTCCTGAGTGCTTCTCCCGAGTGGATGAACTCTTCCTACACAGAACTGACAGGTGCAGAGGGATGATTGTGTATACCATAGATTTTATAACAACATGTATTAATGTAGATGATAAAGTTATTGGAAGTATCTTCCCTCCATGTTGCTTTATTTCATTTTAATTTGTGTGTGCGCGCGCGCGCGTGCGCACGCCCTCGGAGGCCAGAAGAGGGCATTGGATCCCCCTGGAGCTGAAGTTTCAGGTTTTTGTGAGCCACCCACCATGGGTGATGGGAATGGAACTCAGGTCCCCTGAAAGAGCAGGAAGAGCTTTTCGCCTCTAAATCATCTGTCCAGAGCCCTCATGTTTGGCAATCATTTGGCCCAGAGCAACCTGTGGAACCTGGAACAGGCTGTGGTTTCTCAGCACTGTGGGTATTCTTACTTAATTCAGAAAAAACAACCCTCCCAGTGGTCTCTGGGCATCACAACATTTTCAGGAATTCAATGAAAGCACAGAGTCAAAGGCATGGGTATTAGTGAAACCCTCAGGGGCCTGGAGGGTGGCTCGAAAGGCTCTTTCCCAGCCTGTTAAGGAAAAGCTGTGCCCCTTGGTTAAAAGAATGGAATCCACCTCTGGCTTTGGGTGGAGACATGACATTCTGATCTGCTCCAAAGATAGAACATGACATGCCATTGTCTCCTCCGACTCTAGCTTGCTTTTGTTGCTGTCACTCTGAACAAAAGCCACACTTGAGGAAGGAGACAGTTATTTCAGCTTGTAGTCCAACGTTGAGGGAAGTCAAGGCAGGAACTTGAAGCGGAAACCATGGAGGAACACTGTTGGATTGGCTCCTTCACAGTCTCACGCTTAGCTAGCCTTCCTACACAACCAAGGATCACCTGTCCAGGGATGGTGTCACCCACAGTAGACTGAGCTCTCTTGCATTATTTTAAAAACAGTTCTCCACAGACATGTCCAGAGGTCAGTCTGATTTAGGCAATTCCACAACTGGGATTCCATTCTCAGGATCTAGGCTGCAGTCGAGTTGACAGTTAAAGTTAATTGGGACACTTCCCTTAAGAGTTAATCCAACTGGGCCTGTCAACCACCTGGCCAGATCATCCCTCAAAAAAGAGGATTTCACTAAACCCATGCTAAGGAGATGGGAGGAATAATTACCCCTTAATGCCATAATGTATTTATCCTTCACCAAAGCCCCTCCCTGGTACAGATGCTTGAAAGTCTTTTATCCTATAACACTGTAGCCTAACAATTTTTCTGAGCTCCCCCTCCCCCAGAGAATGTTTTCTTTCTTTCCTTACTATCTTTTTCTTTCACGTACCTGACAAAAATCCTAAGCATGCTTTCCCCGGCACTCAGGGTTTTTCACTGTTTCTCTGAAGCGCCCCCACCTCTTCTACCATGTAGGTGCTTGTAGACCTCCATTCCCAAAGAGGTGACTGTCTCTCCCTCTTCTCCATCTCCTTCCTTGGGCAGCTGCTGAGATCAACAGCTTGCTGGCCTGATGTTTGCTGCTTAACCTCTGATAAAATTGCCCTCGAACTTCCCGTGGTGGTTTGAATAAAAATGGCCCCCTCGGGCCCAGAGGGAGAGGCGCTATTAGGAGATGTGGTCTTGTTGGAGTGGGTGTGGCTTTGTTGGAGGAAGTGTGTCACTAGGGGGTGAGCTTTGAGGTCTCAGATGCTCAAGACAGTTCACTTCCTGCTGCCTGTGGATCCAGATGTAGAATTCTCAGCCCCTCTCCAGCACCATGCCTACCTGCATGCCACCATCCTTCCCACCATGATGATAATGGACTGAACCTCTGACTCTAAGCCAGCCCCCAATTAAATGTTATCTCTTTACAGCAAAAACAAAAACAAACAAACAAACAAACAAAACCCTAATAGGACACTTCCTTTTGAGTCTGCTTTAAAATTCTTTTATTTTTGAGTCTAAGAACACAAGGAAGGGAGAGTTCAGGTTGTTGTGCTGTGTGAGCATGCTTACCTTGCGAGCATGCTTACCATCGGAACCACCTCTCTAGCCCCTAAGAGTGTATTTTTTAAAGATTTATTTATTTATTATGTATACAGCATGTATGACTGCAGGCCAGAAGAGGGCACCATATCTCATTACAGATGGTTGTGAGCCACCATGTGGTTGCTGGGAATTGAACTCAGGACCTCTGGAAGAGCAGGCAGTGCTCTTAACCTCTGAGCCATCTCTCCAGCCCCCTAAGAGTGTATTTTTAACACGTGTTTTGTGTATGGATGTTTTGCCTGTGTGTATGTATGTGAGTCATATGTGTGCAGTGCCCACAGAAGTCAGAAGAGGTCTTGGACTCCTGGAATGGAGTTACAAATGGCTGTGAGCCACCAGGTGGGTGCTAGGAACTGAACCTGGGTCCTCTAGAAGAACAGTGAACTTAACTGCTGAGCCACCTCTCCAGCCCCTTAAAAGTGTATTTTTTTTTATGATGACCTTTCTAGATTTCCCAAGAAGCTGACTTAACTTTTTTTCTTTTTCTTTTTTCTTTCTTTCTTTTTTTTTTTTTTATTTTGTGTTTTGTTTCTGAGACAGGTGCTTACAGTGTAACCCAGGCTGGTCTTGAACTCATGATCCTCTTGCCTCTGCTGGGACTACAGGTGTGCAGTTAACACACCTGCTAGTGCTTAACAGGTTGTAGACCAAACAAATGTATCTTGTGGTTGAATGCGGCCCTGGGGCTTCCAGTGTGAGCTCTCCAGCTGAGGGCACCAGATACACTGAGAGATACACTCAGCCCACCCCAACTGTCAATCATCCCAGTAATTGCTACTAATCCCAGAATGCTCCGGGGGAGTTTGCCCCCTGCCCCACCTTGGGCGCCTGCTTTCCCAACAGCAATTCTCTCCTCTTGGGATCTCTTCCCCTTTAAGTGCCCAGCTCGTTCCTTCACCCTTGATCCTGGCAACCTGGAGACCCCTGGTCTGAATCCAACCACTGTAAGTTTCCTTTACTTCACACAGTGTTACCAAAAAAAGTAACAGTAGCTAGTGTGGCTGGAGCTTTGGTCTGTTGGGAATTTGATTCCAGCGGAAGGAAGTTGAGAGGCGGGGCTTTAGATCTGATGGATGGCTTAATATGTTGCCGTGGGTGTGGGTTAGTTCTCGCTAGTGGACTGTTCTAAGAGCAAGCCGCATGCTTCTTCTTGCCCTCACTCGCTCTTCTGTCTTCTGCCGTGGGGTGATGAGACCAGAAAGCCCTCACCAGGGGCCAGCCCCACACCCTTTGAACTTCCCAGCCTCCAGAACCATGAGCCAAACACAGACCAGTTAATTCTAAGTGACTCTGCGCAGCTATTCTGTTAGGACGGCAGAAAATGGAGGAAGACAGATGGTAACATTTAAAGACCAGGCTATTTCAGCACAGTGAGCTATATTTCCTGCTTCTCCTGGAAGGCCTAGTCTAACTGGGCATCATCACCTGTCAGTAGCAGTTAGTGAGGTTTGTCTCCCCAGGGTGACCCAGGTCCATCTGTCCTTGGTTCTCATTGAGGATTACTGTAGATGGAGACTGACTCTTGACTTTAGACAAGGACATCTTTGGGGATGTCTGTGCAGCCAAGGCCCCCACAAGATGTCTCTGGAGCCCTAGAAACCAGGGCACACCTGTCCACAGTAAAGAGAAAGAAGGAAATAATATGGGCTTCCTCCTACTCCCAAAGGCTTTGGCAAATTAACCGACAAAATGCCTGGGGCTGGACATGACCTGCAGAGGATCATGAGTTCAAGGCCAGCCTGTGCTACATATCAAGACCCTGTCTCAAAAACAAAAAAGGACAGACGAGATGGTTCTGTGAGTAAAGGTGCTTGCTGCCAAGCCTGATGACCTGAGTTTGATTCCTAGGCTCTACATGGTGGAGGATGAGGACAGGTTCCTGCAAGTTGTCCTCTGGCTGTTGGAGAATATTATTTTACGATGTGTTACCTTTGTTCATGCCATGGAACATTTGTTTAATGATGCAAAGATGTGTTGCATTCTTTTATGTTGCATTTGTTTAACTCTGTGAAGTTGTGTCACTTTGCCTGTCTAAAACACCTGATTGGTTTAATAAAGAGCTGAACAGCCAATAGCAAGGCAGGAGAGGGATGGGCGGGGCCGGCAGGCAGAGAGGGTAAATAGGAGGAGAAATCTGGGAAGAAAAGAAGAAATGAGAAGGAAGAGGACACAGGGGCCAGCCACCCAGCCACACAACCAGCAACGGAATACGAAAGGAAGATATCCAGAAATAAGAAAATGGTAAAAGCTCAGAGGCAAAAGGTAGACGGGCTAATTTAGGTTAAGAAAAGCTGGCAAGAAACAAACCAAGCTAAGGCTGGGCTTTATAAACAATAAGACTCTGTGTGTGGTTTACTTGGGAGCTGGGTGGCGGGCCCCCCAAAAGAATAAAAGTCAAAAGAGTAAAAGAGCAAGAACAACCAACAACATCTGCCCTCTGCATGTGCGTTGTGGCACACCCCAAATATATAAACACGTGAACAACCCAGTCTTCCTGTAAAGCCAGAAGGACAGACAAAGGGAGGGGCTGGACTGCAGCAGACTTTCTTGAGGCCACCCTAAGAGGAGGGGTCAGTGGTGTAAACACCAAAGCCTGCTGCCCACCTACAGGCTGGGGATAAAGAGCAGAGTGGGAGAAGAGAACCAGAGATTTGTCTTTTCAAGCCCTCGGTTGGCCATTGCTGGGTGTAGGCAGAGAAATGGGGTGTATGGTGAATTAAAGAACTCCACGTGACTGATAAGCACCTCTCAGGGCCAACCATTACCCAGGACCCACGGGGCAGAAAGGGCAAGAATTTAGAAAAAATGAGGACAGGTGTGGTGATATACACTTTTAGTCCCAGCACTCAGGAGGTGAAGGCAGGCGGATCTCTGTGAGTTTGAGGCCAGCCTGGTCTACACAGCAATTTCAGGATAGTCAGGGCTGCATAGTGAGAACCATCTCCAAAAAAGAGAGAGAGAGAGAGAAAAGGATGCATAAAAACCAGTTGCTTTGGTTTTGGGGATTGTCACTGTGTAAGCAACAGGGAGCTTTCTGAAGTGGTGTGGCCCGGCTGTGTTCGCTCATTTCTGTCGGGTGGGAGAAGGGGATGCAGCTGTTGCCCCAGCTGTTTTCTGCTGAACAGGGCCGTGTCCTCATCAGGAGAGTCTTTGTTATTGGTCTTTTGGGAGGAGGAAGAGGAGGAGGCCCATCCTTAGCACAAAACAATATTAATCACAAGACTAACACACTGTGTGGAAAGAACGGAGACATGTGGGCTGGAATGACCGTGGGCCAGTAAGATGGCTCCCAGGGGCAAAGGACTTGCCGCCAAACCTGAAAACCAGAGTCAACCCTGGCTCCACATGGTGGTAAGAAAGACAGAAGTGACTCCTGACAGTTGTCCTCTGACCTCCACAGGACACGGACACACACACACACACACACAATACATTTAAAAAGGAAAAATAGAGTAACCTAAAAGTTAAGAGTTTAGTTGAAGGTAAGAAATCATATTTATGTGTGATCTACATAGTAATATCTTTTTATATATTAAATAACATATTGATTTCCCCTTAGATAAAAGCCTTTGTTCTTGTGCCTCGTAGTCTTTGTTCAGGGATCAGTTTCCAGCCGGTGACCCCTGGCAACCAACACCCTGTCCTAACTTAACCCCTTGCGTATGTGGCCAGGCCTGAGGCTGTGCGGACCGTGAGTGTGCAGATCTCGGGGCTTGGCTGGCACTCCTGCTCCCTGCTGGCAGCCTGGCCCCGTCTCCGCATCCTCAGTGGCTCTGAGCCTCCTTGCCCTGATCCCAGAAGCCAATCCTGAGCTCTGAGCGTGCCTGAGCCAGGCACACCCTGTTGTGGTTGACTATCTTGGCATTTTCAAGGCATTATCCCAGTGCCTCTGGCTCCCGGGCTAGCTGTGACTGGCTTAGTGACTTGTGACTTAGGGCCAAGTCACACCATGAAGGGTCAGACCCAGGTAGTGTGTGTGTGTGTATGTGTATATGTGTGTGTGTGTGTGTGTGTGTGTGTGCAGTGAATGACAAAGGACAGCCGAGTCCCACTGAAGCCACCCCGACCCCCAGGACAGACAGAGTCGGAGTAGAGAAGAGCATCCTCCCCGGAGAGTGATCCGGAAGCAGTCCCACTGTCCTCACTCAGACCCAGCTTCTACCCGCAACCCCAGAGTCACAACAGCCTCTGCCTGGTCTCCTGCCCCATCTGCAGTGCCTGTATTCTGTCCTCAACTGCAGCCAGAGGAAGCCAGAATGGCTGAGTCAGATCCCACGGCCCTGTCCCCAGGCATCTCCTTCCAGCTAAAAGCCAGGGTTCAGTGTCACCACGTGTAAGTCCTCCATCTGACCCCTTATCACCTCTGGATTCATGAGTCACCAACTCAGCTCTGTGTCAGGCCTCTCTGCTGTCCCTTCCGCACGCCAGCCACCCAGGTCCCCTGGCCTTTGCACATCCATGAAGCATCTTTCCTAACAGTGCGCTCAGTCCATCCCTCCCTCATCTTCATCCTCCTGGACTCCACTCAGGTACTCCCAAGGAGACCACTCAATTTAAAGTCACAGTGTGTGTGTGTGTGTGTGTGTGTGTGTGTGTGTGTGTGTGTGTGTGTGTGCACGTGCACGCGCATGGTGCTCAGAGGTCAACACTGGCTGTCTTCCTCAGTAACTTAACTTTGGATTTTGAGCTCGCAGATTCTAGACTGGCTGACCAGTGAGCTCCAGGGGCCCTCTTGCCTCTTCTCCCCAGTTCAGATTGCAGACACACGCTGAGGGAGTAGAAGATGCACACACTCCCTGGGAGGCAGACAGAGGAAGATGGCTGACTTCTCTCCCTTCTCCTGACCTGAGACAAAAGCTGGCAGCTAAAGGTCTGGCGGGCTTCCTTTTCTCCTGCCAATAGCCCTAGTGGTGGACTGGCTCACCAAGGTCAAGGCCAGATCTGGACAGTTTGAGCAACTGTGAGCCAATCAGCCAGCCTGTCTTTCTTCAAACCCTCTAACCCTAAGTTAGGTGAGGAAGACCCTTCAGACTTAGGCCTCAAGGAGAAGTGCTCTGTGTCTGTCTGTCTGTCTGTCTGTCTTTCTGTGTGCCTGCTGCTCATCCTAATAAAAGTCTTTCTTCAACTGCCAGGCCTGTCTGGTGCTGTCTGCACGGTTCACAGTTTCTCCACTGCTGACTGTGGCACTTGAGATGGTTTTTGTGCCTTTTAATTCTTTAACTGGCAGAGAAAACAAACCCAACTAGGATTCCTAGACTGTAACAATAGCATGTTTAGCTTTTTCTGTTTTGAAGATTTATTTTATTTTGTTTTGTTGCTGTCGCTGTTTTTTAATTTATTTTGAGATTTTTTTTTCTTTGTGTGTGTGTGGGTATTTTGCTTGCATACATGTCTGTGCACCATGTGTATGCAGTGCCCAAAGAGACCAGAAGAGGCCATAAGATCCTCTGAACTGGAGTTACAGATGGCTATGAGCCACCATGTGAGTGCTGGGAACTGAACCTGGGTCCTCTGGACAGGCTATTAAGAACAACTAGTGTTCTAACCACTGAGCCACCAGCTCCTGTTTTGTTTTAGACAGAGTCTCACTATGTAGACCTTGCTGGCCTGGACTCACAGAGACCCTCCTGCCTCTGCCTCCAGAGTACTAGGCATGCTTAATATGTGTATGTGTGCCTCTGTGTGTGTGTGTGTGTGTGTGTGTGTGTGTGTGAGAGAGAGAGAGAGAGAGAGAGAGAGAGAGAGAGAGAGAGAGAGAGAGAGAGAGAATGCGAGTGCCCATGGAGGCCAGAGGTCTCGGATCCCCAGGAGCTGGAGTTAGAGCTATGTGAGTCGCCTGCTGGGTCCTCTGCAAAAGCTATAATGTGTTGTCAACCACTGAGCAATCTCTCTAGCCCCCGTTTAAAAAATGTGGGTGCTGAGGATGAAACTCCGGTCCCCATAATTGAGTCATCTCCCCCAAGCCCCTTAAAGTCCACTTTCTGCCTGACATCACTTCCTGGCACACGGTTTAGTATCTGGGTATTAGTTGTGTCTCTCTCCTCTCTGGAAGGGGCTGAGGAAGGAACTTGGCTGGCTCATATGCCTCCACCTGCCCCATACAGAGCACGGGCGCCTGACAACAGCTCAGAGATGATTTCCTGGGCAGCTGAGTGAGAGCCACACTCGTGAGCTCCGGTGTCCCAGACCCGTCTTCCTGAAGGCAGGTACCACCGAGAGAATACAGAAGCCTATGTAGGTGGAGGGGGAAAGAACTCACAGCCAGGTACCTGGGGTCAGATCCCTGCGCTGACACTTTCTCGTCATGTGACCTCAGGTGGGCACAGCTCTCACTCTGCTCCTCAGTTTCCCCTTGTGGCATCTGGGATAATAATAGCCAGTCCCCCGCAGGGCTGCCCTTTTGGCTTCAATGGGGCTGTTGTGTGGGATACAGACAGCGTGACTAATTCTGGAAGCTGGTTCCCTTCCTGGAAGGGGAGAGTGGCGGGGTGGAGCGGTGGGGTTTTCAACAGTCAACAAAGGAACCCTTGTGGGCATGGCCCCGGGGGGTGGGGGAGGAACATGTCCAGCCCTGTGGGTCTTGGACAAAAGTCCCAGGTCTCAGAGAGGATTACCAGGGCGGTCACATTCTTTGAAGACTGCAACAAGAAATACTGGTTTTTGGAAGAGGAAGACACTGCAGTGTCTGGGGCTTTCTATGTCCCTCTCCTTGCTATGAGCGGCAGTGAAGCTGGGGAGGGGTTGCCCCCACCTTCCGATGAGGTAGAGTTGAGGTGACCTCCTGGTCACAGGGATTTGCTCACATAACTAAAGTGGAAAAAAATTAGAATTTAGGCCGTACAAAGGGCTGGGCGTTTTCCCACCATAAGAAAACCCAACCTGAGGATGCTGTGGCACCCACCCACGGCCCAGCCTGGGATTTTCCTCACATCCCCTCAAAAAGAAAAGTCAACTTGAGAACAAACCTAATATTACAGAAGACCCCAGACCAGGAGAAAAGCCAAGAAACCAAATTAGTATCTCGGTCAGTTCCTGTAACCTGGAAATATTAGCTACATAATCGAAAAATCTGACTCATTTTGGTTTTGTTTTAATGATGTTTGCAGTTATTTGTACCCCAGACAACCAAACTGGTGTATGAAGGGGTTCTGTGGACCCACAGTGTCTGCGCTTTCACTGGGAGACACAGTATGTATGGTTTTTCACTGAGTCTGAGCCGTTGTGTGGTGATTTGGGCTTCGGTCAGTACGAGAGTCTCTGGACATTGTGAGTGCTTGCTCCAGCCAGGTCAGGGGTCCTCAGTCAGTCGGGGTTCCACCAGCCTGGACATAAGAACCACGGAGCATTTGGACCTGTTCTTCCTTAAAGCACAGCAAGCAAGAGGAACCGTAAGACAAAGACAGCCCTGTAGGGGCCGGGAACTCAAGCGTCCTCTTGCCAGTGCGGTGGGATGGGAGCACCCGGTTGTGTGACAGGCGCTGGGAGAGAGTGGGTGGCGCCAGAAGGTGCCCCTGGGAGTCCCATACCCACCAGAGGATGGGGGGCAGCTCAGTGCAGGTGGAGCGTCCACAGCAACGGGGGGGGGGGGCTCACATACTCTGCCAGAGGGCGTCTCTGGACACGTGCATTTGTTCACGTGGGGCAGCCATGCTGGACTGAGCCACTCGGACAGCGGCCCTGAGCACAAAACACAAGTCACACTGACAGCCCTCTGGACAGGGTGCCAGGCAGCTGCCAAAGGGCAGTGTGTGCACCGGAGCTGGGACACGAGTCTCAGAGCCGACAGCGGCTGTGGGAAGAGCGGGCTGGTGCTAGAGGAAGACAGCTGGGCTGCCTGACTGAGCATTGCTCTGCTGGAGGCATTGCCTACCAGAAGGGTACCAAAGGAGCAGAGAGGGACTGCTGTGAAGATGTGGTGGCCATGTGATGGTGATGATGATGGATGTACGGGGTGACGATGGTGATGGTGGTGGAGGTTGTGATGGCTGTGGTAGTGGTGATGGTAATGATGGAGATGGTGGTGATGGTGGCCACGGGGTTCTTGTGCCAGGCGCACTGAGAAGGGCCTGAAGCTGTTTGTTAGCTCTCCAGGGCTGGGGTGCGGCTCAGCAGTGGCTCCCTTGCCTAGCGTGCAGGAGGTCTGCATTCTGCCCTCAGGGCTGCAAAAATAAACAAGCAAAAAAGTAAATAACCTATCATCACAACTAAATGAGAAGAAAAGAAACAAACAGGACCTCCGTGAGCTGCTTCCCATGGGGCCTGTCCCTGAAAGACTCCACATGTCTAGTGGCCTGCCAGCAGCTGGGAGACCACAGGGTCTCAGCAGGGCCACCTCCAGGCCTCTGTCCTGGCCAGCCCTCACTGCCAGCCGCTGCAGCTCCCTGTGCCCTGTTGGAAACAGTTCCGAACCTCGGGCCAAAGTCCCGAACAGTTTTTATCCTGTCTCAGCGGGAGTGGCCGTTCGTTAGATCTTAGGTTTTGCAGCCTGCCTGTTTGGCTTCAGATCTCGGCTCAGCCACCTGGGCAGGTCTCCCAGTGTGTGCCACCCAGCACCGTGGCCACCAGCCCCCAGTAGCCAGGGCAGGCCCTGTGTCTTTAGGGGCTGAGAAACCTCACATTTCCTGGAGCTATTTCACACTCAATTTTTGTTTGTTTCCTTGAGGTAAGCCCAGACTGGAGTGAACTCACAATCCTCCTGCCTCAGCCTTCTGAGTGCTAGGCTAACAGGCCTTGGCCGCCACCCCAGGCTGCCACTGTTTAGAGTTACTGTGGCTGGCAGCTGCATCTGATGTGGCAGGATTAAACTGTGGGCAGTGCTGTGTTTCCTGTCCCCCTTCTAGTGGTAGAGACATGAGTGCGCAGGCGCGCCTGGCTTGGACCTGTGTCTCAGTGTCTGCTCTTTCCCCCAGTGTCAGTCCCACCCACAGTGAGCCCTTGATTGACAGGCTGTGTGGCCCTTCATTGGTCGACTCTCACGACTGCACAGGTGGGCGTGACAGCCTCACTCTTGACATTTTTGTTTTTATTTTGTTTTATTTTTTTATTTTAAAGGGTACAGAGCACAGAAGTGTTCAGCAACTTTCCCAGGGGCGCACAGAAAGTGGTGGAGCTGGGTTCTCATCCAGGCAGCTTGGCTTTGGGATCTGGGTTTTCCTCAACGCTGCACAGGCAAGTGGAGACATTCCTTACCTTGAAGGAGAATGGAATGAACTGCAATCCCAGGACTTGGGATAGGCTGAGCCAGGAGGATATAAGATCAAGGCAAGTCTGAGCTGCATAGTTTGGGACCCTGCCAAAAAAAAAAAAGAAAAAAGAAAAAAAGACAACAGCAGAGCCGGTCCTAGCAATGTGGACATGCAATCTCCACTACACTGGAGGTTAAGGAGAGAGCATGGGAAGTTCATGCCCAGCAGGGACCACTTAGCAAGTCTGGTCTCAAAATAGAAAAAAAAAACACAAAAAGGTTAGGCATGTAGCTTAGTGGAAAGCACCTGCTTAGAATCTCCCAGTGAAGAGCTGGGGTGTGGCTCAGTGGTTGAGCCTCTGCCTAGAATCCCCCAGTGAGGGGCTGGGGTGTGGCTCAGTGGTAGAGCCCCTGCCTAGAATCCCCCAGTGAAGAGCTGGGGTGTGGCTCAGTGGTAGAGCCCCTGCCTAGAATCCCCCAGTGAGGGGCTGGGGTGTGGCTCAGTGGTAGAGCCCCTGCCTAGAATCCCCCAGTGAGGGACTGGGGTGTGACTCAGTGGTAGAGCCCCTGCTTAGAATCCTCCAGTGAGGGGCTAGGGTGTGGCTCAGTGGTGGAGCCCCTGCCTAGAATCCCCCAGTGAAGAGCTGGGGTGTGGCTCAGTGGTAGAGCCCCTACCTAGAATCCCCCAGTGAGGGTCTGGGGTGTGGCTCAGTGGTAGAGGTCTTCTCTTACATGCACAAGGCCCTGGCTTTGGTCCTTGGAACTGAAAATCATGATCACAGTGACTGCTGAAACTGCTTAATGCTGTTGACAAAGATTGCCTGGCAGCAAGACGAGGACACGGGAAGTGGACATTTGTCCTTTGGGCACTGGCCAGTACCTATTGCCACCACTAACCTCATCCCAGCCTCTGCCAGGCCATGCCCCCAGGGGCCAAGCCTGGGTCAGGCAGACACCAATTGGAGAATCCTGTTCCCAGGCTACAGGACAGATTCAAGAAGGAGCCAATCAAAGCTGCCGGGACATTGTGAACTGATGTTTGGGTTTCCTCGGGACTCTTTCTCTTGCCGGGCAGAAGTTGAGGGACTGCCAAGGATGTTCTGGGAGATTTTGTCTGTAGGAGGAGCCAGTAGGGTGGGAAGCAATGCAGAGCCCCCGAGGCGGGCAGGGCTGATAACGGCTCAGTTGGAGTTCTTGAAGGAGACAGGGCTGAAGTCCCACCAGCATTCATGAGGGAAGCCAACCCAGTGAACAGTCTAAGTGGGAGGACGCAGTGGGCACGGTGAAATCCAGGGCAAGTACCCCTTACCACACACCCTCATCAAGGCACTGAGGTGGGCGTGCATAAATCCACCAATCAAATGTAGAGGATGAGTCTGTCCAGACTCCTGGGACTGGGACTGAGACACCCCATCTTAGTTTCTTTTCTATGCTGTAATAAAACACCATGACCAGGCTGGAGAGCTGGCTCAGTGGTTAAGAGCACTGGCTGCTCTTCCAGAGGTTCTGAGTTCAATTCCCAGCAACCACATGGTGGCTCACTGCCATCTATAATGAGATCTGGTGCCCTCTTCTGGCCTGCAGGCAGAACACTGTATACATAATAAATAAATAAATAAATCTTAAAAAGAAAAAACCCACCATGGCCAAGGATGAACTTGGGGCTCGGGGTCCTAAAGGGTTAGGGTCCATAATGGTGGGGACAGCATGACGTGACAACAGGGGCCAGAATGGCGGCTTGGGCAGCAGCTGAGACCTCACATCTCAAATTGCAAAGAGGAAGCAAAGGCCACATGCCAGAAACAGGGCATAGTTTTTGAAACCTCAAAGCCTACCCCCAGTGACATACTTCCTCCAACAATGCCATACCTCCTAAACGCACCCAAACACTGTTATCCACTGGGGACCAAGCATGGGGACATTGCATGCAAACCACTGTACTCCCCTAGAGCCTTTGGGGTGTGACCCTGCCTCCTTAGATGAATGTCGTGCCCTGGCCTGGCTTTACTTGTGTCTGTCAGTCAGGATGTGGACTGAGGAGCACGGAAATGGGGGAGGGGGAACTTGTCAAGAAAGTTTTTGGTGGGGAATGTAGCTCAGTGGTAAAGCACTTGCTTACCTAGTTATACACAAGGTCTTGGATCCCGCTCTGGCACCGCCACCATCCCCCACCCCCTCAAGCCTATGCTGCACAGTGAGACTCAGAAGAAAAGCAAGATGCTGGGAAGGTGATTGCTTTTGCACGGAGCCGGAGTTTGGTTTCCAGCACCCACATCGGGTGGCTCATGACTGGCTGCAGCTTCAACTCTAAGGGATCCAACACCCTCTCTGGCCTCTGCAGCCACGTGCTCATATGCGCATGCACGCACACACACACACACACACACACACACACACACACACACACACACACACACACAAATAAAACAAACCTTGGAAAAGAAAACTAAAACACACCATGCCATCCCCAGTTGGCTCTCTGTACCTCCTACTTTTGGATCAGGATGTAAGCACTCAGCTGCTGCTCTAGGGCCATGCCTGCCTGACGGCTGCCATGCTCCCCTGTAAGTGGAGTTTTCTCTCCGGGTCCCACCAAGCCCTGGCAGTTCCTTAGCCCTCTTATAAAATAAACATACAGACGCTTATATTATTTAAACTGCTTGGCCATTAGCTCAGGCCTATCATTGTCTAGCTCTACTCTTATATTCAGCCCATTTCTATTAATCTATACTTTGCCACGTGGCTCGTGGCTTACTGGTACCTTACATCTTCCTTGTCCTGGCGGTGGCTCCAGGCAGGCTCCTCCTTCCCCTTCCTGTTCCCTCCATTCTCCTCTCTGTTCGTCCCGCCTATACTTCCCGTCTGGCTACTGGCCAATCAGTGTTTTATTTATTAACACATTTGCCATACAGAACATCCCACAGCACTCCCCACCATGATGGTCAAGAACTCTGGCCCTCCGGAACTGTAGGCCACAAATAAAATGTTTTTTATAAGTTGCCGTGGTCATGGTGTCTTATTACAAGATAGACAAGTAACTAGGACACAGACTCAGATCTGTGGCTGTCTTAGGACTGGCTGACACTTACCAGAAGGACAGTCAGGGTAGGCCCCACTGCTGTGCATCTCCACAGCTTCCCATGATGCTGATGGTCAGGGGTAGCCTCTTGAGGACCAAAGATGTCGAAAAGAAAGCATTGGTGCAGGGATTTAGGCCCAGTGACAGGGTGTCCTGGAGTCGGGAGAGGGGACGAGTGGATTGGGGGAGTGTGGGTAAGTTGGCCGTCAGGTTCAAGGTCACAGGTGTGACGAGGCCTGGTGTGTTCAGCTGCTTGCGTCTTGTGATTTTCCTGGGGAGAGCTGAAAGAAATGTTTGTTTGTCCACCCCAAACAGGAAGGGAGATGACGGGCCAAGGAAAGTTTCCCTCCAGCCCAGCCCGGCCCAGCCCAGCCCAGCCCAGCCCAGCCCAGCCAGAAAATACTTTTATTAGGGTTACTAACAGGAGCGTGGGCAACTCAGAGTTGCTGCACCCCAAAAAAGTTCATTCTCAGTCAGTTTCCCACTTCTTCTCCAGTACCAGCACCAGAAGGGCAGGCGGGAGGGAGTGGGGACTTAAATCTTGGGGAGGGTCTCATGAGGGTGATATGACCCTCCCCGTCCATTGCTGCATACCTAGTACGATACTTAATCTTAAAATTATTTTAAATTTTATTACATTTTATTTCTGTGTGTGCGTGTGTATGCGCGCACATGCCTGTGTGCACGTTTAAGTCATGGTGTGCATATGGAGGTCAGAGGACATCTCAAAGAACGGAGTTGGTTCTCTCCTTCCATCATGAGTCCTGGGGATCAAACACCAGTCACCAGGCTTGGCAGCACAAGCCCCTCCCCCTGCTGGGCCATCTTCTCACAGGTCCAGGTCCTTGTTTCGGTTTGGTTTGGTACTGGGAACTGAACCCAGAGCCTTGCACTTGGCAGTGATAATTCATCATCATTGTCAACATGAGTGGATTCTTTAAAGAGAGCCCATTTCTCTGCTCTGCCAGCTGCCAACTGGATCCAACGGCTGCTCTAAAACAATGGCCCCCAACTCTGATGTCTTCCCTACTGAAAGGCAGACTGTTTGTCCCTGCCCCCTAGAGTTCAGACAGATTGACAATAGCGCTGACTGACCAAAAAGCAAAAACAAGGCTGGGTGCCTTTAATCCCAGCACTCGGGAGGCAGAGGCAGGCAGACCTCTGAGTTCGAGGGCAGCCTGGTCTACAGAGTGAGTTCCAGGACAACCAGGGCTACACAGAGAAACCCTATCTCAAAAAAAACAAACAATCAAACAAGACCAATGAAGCAAAAACAAGGTTAGAAAAGGCAGAAGCTTCTGAAATACTCACCCTGGAGCCCTGGGCTCACTTGTAAGAAGTGCAAATGTCCCAAGGCAGCCATGATGGGAGAGACCTCAAGCCACACAGAAGATGAGCTAGTGGTCCCAGTGGAGGCCAGCCTTCCGGCCATAGACACAGGCTGTGGGCCAAGAAGCCTCCATGGTCCCTCACTCACCACATACTTCCGTCCTTTTCGTTGCTGGCCAAGTGCAGCACATCATGGAGCCGACACAGCGATCCCTGGCCAACCTTGCGTGCCATGGAGCCAATGAGCCTAATGGAAGGGTTGTTATCCCCTGCTAGGTTTGGGCGGTTTGTTTTGCAGCCATAGGGCAGAGCAGGAGCTCCCTGAGTAACTTGCATTATTGTAATAGCATTGCTTTTTATGCAGAAACCAAAAATTCATCTCCCTACGCACACCGCTGTTTGAACCTTCCCAACAATTACTTCTGAATGTAAAATTAATGGCCTTCACAGCCCTCATGGCAGGGAATTAATCATGGCAGTGTTTGCACTTGAGAGGAGCTAGTGTGAGAAAGAGACTGCACACCGCTCCCTTCTTGGCTGCCGACATTCTCACGCACAGAGCCTGCTGCTGCAGCTAAGTGCAGAGGTTCTTCTGTAGGCAGAAGAGAAGAACAACGCCGGATGTGAGGTGCCGGCCTGTAATCCCAGGAGCCCCAGGCAGGAGGATGGTTCCTTCTAGGCCAGCCTGGGCTACAGTCATGATTTGAATCTCAAATGTCCTCCCCCAGTCTCCTGCATCTGAATTCATAGTTCCCAGCTAGTGGTGCTGGTCCCAGAGGCTATGGGACATTGGGGTAGGAAAGCCTAGCTGGAGGACAGAGTTCACCCGGGGTGGGGGTGGGGGTGACGCTTCCTGCTGGGCTCTGCTTCCGGTTTGGTTCTCTCTGCTTGTCCTGACCCACCACTGTGACTGACTGTCCCGGCCTCCATACCCTCCCCACCATGATGGACTGTATCCCCCAAAACCATAAGCCAGCATAAACCTTCCCTTCAGTTATATCAGGAATTCCGCCATGGCAGTGAGAAAAGTGACTGTCACATATGCAGAGAGATGCTGTCTCAGCAGAAAGGGCAGGGGTGGGTTTATGTCCATCATTCCAGCACCCAAGAGGCTGAGACAGGAGGATCAAGGCTTAAGGTCATCCTCAGCTACATAGTGAGTTTGAGCTAGCCTGGGCTACGTGGGACCCTGGCCTTCCTGTTTTTTAAACAATGTGAACACAGGAGTGAAGAGAAAGAAAGTTTTCTGGAGGCTGAAAAGCCAAGACTGGGAACCCCTCCCCCGCCAGCTGGGGGCATTAGGGTCTCATGGCAATAGAGATGCTGGCCCCAGAGTGAAGGGCCCCGACTTACACCCTTCTGCCACACAGCACTGGCCCCGGAGTTCCTCTGTGGTTTACATCTGGTGAGCCCCTTTGTGGCCCCTTGCAAGCTTGGTCATCAAGGGCCTAGAGCAAGGGTTTTGGGGTGCTGGTGCTTGGAAGGAGGGCGTCTTAGTTAAGGTTCCTATTGGTGTGATTGATAGAACAGCATGACCAAAAGCGACCCAGGGAGGAAAGGGTTCATTTCAGCTTACAATTTCTAGCTCACACTCCGTCACTGAGGGAAGTCAGGGCAGGGACCTGGAGGCAGGGACTCAAACAGGCCACAGAGCAATGCTGCTTACTAGCTTGCTGTGCATGGCTTGCCCAACCCATGGTCTTATAGCAGCCAGGCCCACCTGCCCGGGGTGGCACCGCCCACAGTGGGCGGGGCCCTCCCACATCAGTCATCAACCAAGAAAATGCCCCACAGGCCTGCCCACAGGTCAGTCTGATAGCGGTGGTGTTTTCTCAAAGTCCCCACATCCCAAAAGGCCCTAACTTGTGTGAAATTGACATAGAACTTCCAGTACAAGAGGAATCACTAAGCCCTGGTGGGGCCCAAGAGTGGTTACTCCAGCAGGGCAAGGCTAGCCCCTGCCTGTTCTCTGCTTGCAGTCTCCTCCGGTGATCTTTTCCCCGGGGCCTTTCCACAGCAGTACAGGATGCCGTGGGTGCCCGTGAGCTGTGCCGTGGGTGCCCGTGAGCTGCGCCGTGGGTGTCTGTGGTGGTAATCTAATTGTATTGAAATATTATTTTGATTTGTATTGAAATATTAATTTGATTGTATGTTAATAAATAAAGTTGTCTGGGGGTCAGAGCTATTAGAGCCATAGCAAGAGTGTGGCGGTGGTGGCACACGCCTTTAATCCCATAGATATCTGTGTGTTCAGGGTCAGAGCTATTAGAGCCATAGCAAGAGTGTGGCGGTGGTGGCACACGCCTTTAATCCCATAAGATCTCTGTGTGTTCAGGGATACAGCCAGCATTGGAGACATATGCCTTTAAGACCTAGGGGGCTGTACATTCAGACAGTGACGAGGCAGTCATGTGTTTGGGTTTACAACCAATGAGAAGGCAGAACAACATACTTTAAAAATACGAACGGACAGGAAGTAGGTCTCTTTTCGCGAAGCTGGGACAGCAGGAGGAAGGGTGAGATTTTAGCTCTGAGCTCTGACCTCTCGGCTTTCTCTTTTACATTGTTTCTGTGTTTCTTATTTAATAAGACGGTTGGTTACATTCTACATCTGGCGCCCAACGTGACAAGAATCCATTAAAAACTGCTTGGCTTGGCGGCAGGTCCGCTTTCCCGCAAGGGCGGCAGGCAGCCCGCGGCAGCGGCGGCACACGGCGGCCGGCGGCGATCGGCTTCTTAGTCCAAGCTGCTGGCGTCCTAGTCCGGGTAGCAACTTCTAGCCCGGGCCTAGGTCTGTGAGCAGCTTGCCTAAAGCCGGTGCTACAAACAACTCAGACCTGCCCGTAAAGCCAACGCACGTGGTCGGAGCTTAAGGAAGCCAGACCCAAGCCTTGACTCGGCACAAGAGGGAACACGTGGCTGCATTTAAGCTTTAGCCGGCTACGCTTTCTTGTGCGTTCTCTCTTTCCTCTCTCTCTCTCTCTCTCTCTCTCTCTCTCTCTCTCTCTCTCTCTCTCTCTGGATTTACACCTGGGACACTAGGTGGCTGCTTTGAAAATCCCCTCGGATTTCTACTGTTCTACGCAGATTTGGTAAGTCATAATATATCAGATATTTTAAAGGAAACTATCTAAAAGAGAATTTTTTTCCACATTAAAAAACAAATGGGTTTTATGTGTACATTGGAAGAAAATTGGTTTTTGTTCGAAATTTTAGGCAGTCTGGCAATGGAACAACTATATAATATTAGTATTGGTGGAATTATGCACCTCATCACTATAATAATCCACATTTTAATATTTAAAAAGATAGTCAATTTAAGTGCCAGGATAACAGCGTTAGAAGAACTTGTTAAACCTGTAAAAATTCAGACAGAAGAAATTAACAGTGAAGTTGTTTCAAGTCGGGATCATAAGGTTGCAGAAAGAAAGCCTGTTTTCACACAGTCACCCTTAATTTATCCTGTAACAGTACAGCAGATGCCTGATCAAATGGCTACACAAAATACTTGGGCTCCAATTGAAATGTTGGATTTAAAAAGGTTTAAGGAGGTAATAGTATCTTATGGCATGCATTCCCCATATGTAAAGCAAATGTTAAACACTTGGTCAACATATAATAGGATAGTACCACAGGACTGGCGGGACCTCGCACAAGGTGTTCTGGAACCCAGCCAGAGACTTCAATTTCTGACTTGGTTTAAGGAGGAGGCTAAAAACATAGAAAAACAATGGAGGGATAAAGGAGTACAAGTTTGCCAGGATCAGCTTATGGGCGAAGGCCAATATGCTTCAGCACAAGCACAATGTTTATATGATGTCCAAACCCTAATTTTATGTCGAACGGCAGCCTTGAATGCATGGGACAAAGTTGAGGAACCAGGAAAAAAATCTGAGTCATTTACAAAGGTGATGCAAGGCCCAAAAGAGTCTTTTACAGATTTTTTACAAAGACTGGCTTCAGCAGTAAAGAGAACGGTCTCGGATTCAGAAGCTGGTAAGGCAATAATTGAATCTTTGGCCTTTGAGAATGCGAATGCAGCATGCAAAAGAATAATCAGGCCATTAAGGGCAAGATCTGCACCTATGGAAGATTGGATTAGAGAAACAATTAATGTTGAAGCTGATGAGCATGATGATACATGGGTAGGAGAAGTAATTTCAAAAGGTTTGAGGAGTGTTAGATGTTTTGGATGTGGAAAGCAAGGACATTTGAAAAGGGACTGTAGACAGGTCATTTCCAGAAACAATGTTTCTTCAAGGAACAATGGCAACAGAATGCCCCTTCCTTCTGGAGTATGCAGAAGGTGTGGTAAGGGAAAACACTGGACCAACGAATGTAGATCAACAAAGGACAGACAGGGTAATCCTTTGCCTCAGTCTTCGGGAAACTCCCAGAGGGGCCTCAGGCAGGCCCCCAGTGCAAATCCAGTTCAAACCTTTCCAGCAGCCATAGAGGAAATGCCTGCTCTGGAGAGCGATTAAATAACCAAATGCCTATTGGAATAAATCATGCTGGTCGGAATGATGAAACAGAGAGAATAGAAAATTCAGGAGAAAACATAAAGAAAATTTTTTGGCAAACTTCTATTAATGAACAAAGACCAAAATTAACGATAAAAATAAATGGTGTTTTGTTGTCTGGTCTGGTAGACACAGGTGCGGACGTTACCATAATTGCACCAGAATTTTGGCATCCAACTTGGCCTCTTCAGGAGGTAAACGTTCAACTGTTAGGAATTGGGACATTATCTCAGGTGAAACAGAGTGCAAGATGGCTCGAATGTATAGGTCCAGAAGGACAGAGAGGAAAATTAAAACCATATGTGGCTAACATAAATATGAACCTGTGGGGTCGAGACTTGTTGCAACAATGGAATACTCAGATTAACATCCCTCCAATCTCAGAAACAAATCATAAACTAGCACATGTTACTGAGAGAAATATTAGAAGATATTGTTCTAATGAGTGGTCACCAGCCATCCATATTATACAAGAACAGGGCACAATAACTGATGATCTTCCAAAGACACCAACAGCTCTACCTTTAAAATGGTTAACAGACAAGCCTGTATGGGTCCAGCAATGGCCTTTAACAACAGAGAAACTCCAGGCTTTAGAAGAGCTGGTAGAAGAACAGTTAAATGCTCAGCATATTGAAGAATCAACCAGCCCTTGGAATTCTCCTGTATTTGTTATTAAAAAGAAATCTGGTAAATGGAGAATGGTAACAGACCTTAGGGCAATTAACAAAGTAATTCAGCCAATGGGTTCTCTACAATCTGGGATGCCTTTGCCTACTCTGTTACCAAAAGGATGGCCTCTCATAGTTATTGATTTAAAAGACTGTTTCTTTTCAATACCCTTACAAGAAAAAGACAGAGAAAGATTTGCTTTTACAGTGCCTACTTATAATAATTCTCAACCGGTTAAAAGATTTCAATGGAGGGTCCTCCCACAGGGAATGTTGAATAGCCCAACTCTGTGCCAATATTTTGTACAGCAACCATTGGAAGTGATACGTAAAAAATTTCCTAAATCTATAATTTATCATTATATGGATGATATTTTACTAGCTGACTCAAATGCAGATACTTTAGAAATAATATTTGAAGAAGTAAAGAAAATTTTGCCTTGCTGGGGATTACAAATTGCTCCTGAAAAGATACAAAGAGGAGATTCTATTAATTATTTAGGATATAAAATAGAACTACAAAAAATTAGACCCCAAAAGGTGCAAATTCGGAGAGATAGACTACAGACTCTTAATGACTTTCAAAGATTATTTGGAGATATTTCTCATCTACGAACTATTGTTGGGGTAAAAAATGATGAACTGACTAATTTGTTCAAAACCTTAGAAGGTGACAAGGACTTAAATAGTCCAAGAGAATTATCACCTGAAGCTGAGAAAGAATTAGCCTTGGTAGAAAAGAAAGTGCATGAAGGACACGTGAATCGTATTGATCCAAAGCTGGATTGCATTTTGGTTATTTTACCTTCTAGGCGTTCTCCTACTGGAATATTAATGCAGAGGGAAGATATTATATTGGAATGGATATTTTTACCAAATAAACCAAATAAAAAATTAAAAACTTATGTGGAAAAAATCTCTGACTTGATTTACAAAGGAAAATTGAGACTTCGTCAATTAGCAGGCATAGACCCAGCAGAAATTGTCGTACCATTAACTAAGGAGGACATTGAAAAATTATGGACAGAAAGTGAACCTTGGCAAAGAGCTTGCAGTAATTTTTTGGGAGAAATTAACAGCAAATATCCCAAAAGCAATAGAATTGATCTTATAAAGAGAGCTGAATGGATCTTGCCTCGAATTGTACGGCAAAAACCCATATCTGGAGTTCGTACATTTTATACAGATGCCAACAAAGAAGGAAAGGCAGGTTACAAATCAGAAAATTTAAGTAAAGTGGTTCAAAGTCCGTATAATTCAGTGCAAAAATCAGAATTGTATGCTATTCTGTTGGTATTAATGGATTTTTCAGAACCTCTCAACATAGTAACTGACTCTCAGTATGCTGAAAGAGTGGTGTTACATATTGAGACTGCAGAATTTATCCCTGATGCTTCAGAATTAACTTCACTATTTATTCAATTACAAGATACAATCAGGAAAAGGAATCATCCTTTATATATAACTCACATTCGATCCCATACTGGTCTGCCAGGCCCTCTAGCACAAGGCAATGAAGAGATTGATAAATTATTGATAGGAAATGTGATGGAGGCCTCAGAATTTCATAAAAAACATCACGTTAATAGTAAAGGTTTAAAAAAGGATTTTTCCATAACCTGGCAACAAGCCAAAGAAATAATAAAGAAATGTCCTACTTGTTCCTTCTACAATCAGACGCCATTACCAGCAGGATGTAACCCAAAGGGTACTCAGAGAAATGAAATCTGGCAGATGGACGTGTTTCACTTTGCAGAATTTGGAAAATTGAAATATGTACACCACACTATCGATACTTATTCAGGATTTCAATGGGCAACTGCTTTGAGTTCTGAAAAAGCTGATTCTGTAATCACTCATTTGCTAGAAGTTATGGCCATCATGGGTATACCTGCACAAATCAAAACTGACAATGCTCCATCATATGTCTCTGCTAAAATGAAACAGTTTTTTGCTTATTACAATATAAAGCATATTACAGGCATACCACATAATCCTACAGGTCAAGCAGTTATAGAAAGATCAAACAGAACTCTAAAGGATATGCTAAATAAACAGAAATGGGTAACAAAAACCCCCAGAAATAGACTGCATAATGCTCTTCTAACTTTGAATTTTCTGAATGCCAATGAGAAAGGAACAACAGCTGCAGAGAGACATTGGATAATAGAAAAAACTACAGAATTAAATCAGCCTATATACTTTAAGGATGTGCTGACCTCAGAATGGAAACCAGGGTATGTATTACATTGGGGACGTGGTTTTGCTTTTGTTTCTACAGGAGAAGATAAGCTGTGGATACCATCAAAATTGATAAAGGTTCGATTTGAACAAGAGAGACCTCTTAATTAGAGGAGGTGATAGTTCATCAACCAGCATGAACATCCAATTTAAACTAACTTGTATCAATAACACATGCCTTTTCATTTAATCAGATAATAACTTGTCAAAAGGAAACATCCCCAAAATTAGTCTTGGGGAAAGGTTTTTGTTTTTGTCTTTTAGGAGAATGAAGGTTAAGGAATCTGAAGAACACTGGGCAAATGAGACAACTGAAGAAAAGGGACAAATCATCTATCCCAAGAAACACAGTGAAACGGTGTATGGGTATATATTATCTAAAAAAATTTTATGTCTTCCTAAATGTTTGTTTCTGCTTTTCTCTAAAGATTTAACACTATTGGTCTTCTAACAGTCCCAGTTCAATTAAAATTTAAAGCTGACTTTGGAGTTGGAGAATGGCTCTCTCCTTCTTTAAAATCAAGCATGTTGTTAAAAGGAAAATGCAAACTCCCTGTATCATGCCAGAATAAGAGCCATTTCTGCTATGGTACAGGACAAAAGCAAAATTAATTAAGGGACTATTCTATTACTAATCTCAACTCTTTGATTCTATTCTGATTCTTTAAATTGTTCTCAAAGTATAAATTTTATATCAAAATTTACAAGATTAATATATATATACATTTTAAACTTTGTTAAGATATGAATGGTCACATAGAGTACTAACTAATTCTAGAAAAAAGGCTAGCTGCATATATATGTTTTTGTGTTCGAGTCTCTTATCAGTTTTCTGCAGGAAATCATGGCCAGGCCTAACATCAACTGAAGTCTCCAGAAAGAAGATGGGGCCCCACAACAACAACAATTCCACGTGGACAATAATAATATCATTAAGCTGACAAACATCATCCACAGATCAGCTTTGAACTACAAGGTGCTCAGAGCAATTTTGAGATGACTAGCTGAGATGATCCAGTCTCAAAGACTACTTGAATAAGGACTTGAGATAAACCCTGAACTTTGGCATTATACACAGACTGGATAATGAAGGATATAGTTACCTCTCTTAGAATTTGACAATTAACCTAAAATTTTTCTTTCAGGATAAAGAAAACTTCGCCCATACCCAGCAGGAAGCAATTTTAAGAATACGACGCCCACATTCCCAAAGAGGTGGTGTGGGGCGGGTGGTTTTTTGGTCTTTTTAATGGGTTTTGGGTCTGGGATAATTTTTAGTATTTAGGGGGGTTGGTTACAAGTTATTGTCAAGGGTTAGGAAAAAGGCTAAGCAAAGGAGATTAGATTTAAGGTTCTTGTTTAAAAAAAAAACAAAAGAGAAAGAAAGAAAAGAAAAAGACAATTACTAGTTTTAAATACTTTACATTGGATTGAATTGTTTTATATTGTACACAAATTTGAAACTGATATTGTTAGAAAATGCTATATGTATATTTCTAATTGTATTTATTCCATCCATTTAACAATGTAATGCAAATTTCTGATCCTTGAATGTTATTATTATCAACTATTAGGATATAAAGAAATGAAAGCTAGTAGTTAGACATTATCATAGAACTTGTAGTCATATTAGATATGTTTTAAAAATTGAGCAGAGATGTTTTAGACAGGTCATCTTCAAACCCTTCAGAGATCTACAGAATATGGCATTTAAAATGTTTTAATAACTTAGAAAATTTTTCTTTTTTGAGACATGTCGGCTCCTGGCAGTACCAATCTACTTTAGAGAAAATATGGGCATTGAAGAAACTGCATATGGAGTCAACTTTCATTCTGGCAAAAGTTAGCCACTGGACAACAAAGTATCCTCGAATCAACAGGACAAAATGGACAGACAGATCACGAAACAAGGGACTACTGATTCTTGCCAAAACAAGTGTGGTTATGGCTTTATCAAAAGGCATCTTCTGATGCCAGGACAATATGGCCCCATCCCTGAAGTGGCCTTCGCATCCGGAAAAGGTACGGTGCCCTTTTCTTCGAAGGCAGCTTAACAGGCAGAGGGCCGATGGATTCTGTTGTACAATGGAACAGCAGCTGAAGGCTCATGCCTCTCAAAAGTAGACTGGCATTTAATAGAGGGATGTGGAGAAGAAGGGGATGCTGAGATGAAGCCATATATACACAGCCAAGAAGAATGGACAGCTGAATTAAAAAACTGTCAACAATTTCCAGAATTTAAAATCCTGAATCATGACAGGACACTAGTGGAATTCAGGTGTTTCTGGTACGTGGACTGCTCTCACCCAATGTGAGGTTGAACTGTTGACCTTGTGTACATCCTACTTCACAAATGAGTCTGTCAGATACACTAAGCCTATAGGCTGAAGATGATGCCCCAACACTGCGGAGAAACCTCAGGTGACTGCCCAGGCAGCTGGCTGTTTCTGTCAACTCACAAAATTTTTTGGAAGTTGCTTGCATGCACTTCCTGTTTTTATTTTTGTTAGCTAATATTATTCCCTTCTTGGGTCTCTGAGGGAGTTGAAGATTAGTTAGTTATGGTTGAAGATTAGTTAGTTATAGTTGAAAATTAATTAGGATAGAAAGTACATTAGATACATCTTGGAATTATCAAAATAGGATAGATAATGGAATTATTTTCTCTGATTCGTCAAATACCTGTTTAGGTATTTATTACTTGTATATATTGTATATAGTTATTGTACTTTTGTATATAGTTTTTCTTTTGTTAGTCATAACCTTTTGCTTTTTTTCTTTTTATTAAAATAGAAAAGGGGAAATGTGGTGGTAATCTAATTGTATTGAAATATTATTTTGATTTGTATTGAAATATTAATTTGATTGTATGTTAATAAATAAAGTTGTCTGGGGGTCAGAGCTATTAGAGCCATAGCAAGAGTGTGGCGGTGGTGGCACACGCCTTTAATCCCATAGATATCTGTGTGTTCAGGGTCAGAGCTATTAGAGCCATAGCAAGAGTGTGGCGGTGGTGGCACACGCCTTTAATCCCATAAGATCTCTGTGTGTTCAGGGATACAGCCAGCATTGGAGACATATGCCTTTAAGACCTAGGGGGCTGTACATTCAGACAGTGACGAGGCAGTCATGTGTTTGGGTTTACAACCAATGAGAAGGCAGAACAACATACTTTAAAAATACGAACGGACAGGAAGTAGGTCTCTTTTCGCGAAGCTGGGACAGCAGGAGGAAGGGTGAGATTTTAGCTCTGAGCTCTGACCTCTCGGCTTTCTCTTTTACATTGTTTCTGTGTTTCTTATTTAATAAGACGGTTGGTTACATCTACAGGTGTCCGTGAGCTGCGCCGTGGGTACCCGTGAGCTGCGCCGTGGGTACCCGTGAGCTGCGCCGTGGGTGCCCGTGAGCTGTGCCGTGGGTGCCCGTGAGCTGTGCCGTGGGTGCCCGTGAGCTGTGCCGTGGGTACCCGTGAGCTGCGCCGTGGGTGCCTGTGAACTGCGCCGTGGGTACCCGTGAGCTGCGCCGTGGGTGCCTGTGAACTGCGCCGCTCTTGGACTCCAGCTTCTCAAATTGCGTGCTGTGGGAAAACATCCCACCTCTATTTTGGGACAGGTTCTCTCTATGTAGCCCAGGCTGGCCTCAAATTCATGATCCTCCTACTTCAGTTTCCTGAGTGCTGGGATTACAGGTATACACCACGCTTCCCAGCTTATACCTCTTTTTTTTTTTTTAATTTATTTTATTTTTTGTTTGTTTTGTTGTTTGGTTTTTGAGACAGGGTTTCTCTGCATAATAGCTAGAATTAGCTCTGTAGACCAGGCTGGCCTCGAACTTACAGAGATCGGCCTGCCTCTGCCTCCTGAGTGCTGGGATTAAAGGTGTGCACTACCACTGCCCGGCTCAGTTTACACCTCTTAAGAATTGTTTTTTTTTAAAGTGTGTGTGTGTGTGTGTGTGTGTGTGTGCTCTTGGAAGCCAGAAGAGGATGCCAGATCCCCTGGAGCTGGAATTACGGTGGTTGTGAGCAGCCCAATGTGAGTGTTGGAAACTGAACTCAGGACCTTTGGAAGAACATCATTCACTCTTATCACTGAGCCATCTCTCCAAGCCCTTAAACATAATTTCTTAATAACCACCCTTGGGTGTCTTGTTACAGCAATAAAAAAAAAAAAGAAATACATGTCCAGATCTCTACCAGATCCCCTAGAATATGGCCACATCTCCTCTCAGGCAGGGTCACGCTCTAGGTCTCTCCACTGTGCCCTCTGCACAAACATACTCCTTCCTCCAATATATCTGTTCAGACCTTCCTCAGGGCATTATGCTCCTGGGGAGGTTTCAGGCTTCTAAAATACACCCCTACCCACCCCCCAAAAAAGGCTGAATGCAGTGGCAAGGCCCTTAATCCCAGCACTTGGGAGGCAGAGGCAGGTGCACCTCTGTGAGTTCAAAGCTAGCTTGATCTTCGTAGAGAATTCCAGGATAGCCAGAACTACATATTGAGATTCTGTCAAAAAAAAAAAAAAAGCAAGAAAAAACAAAAACCAGTAAAAATGAACTTAGAATTTTTAATATTCTCGAGAACAGCCTCTGTTGAGCACTTTCTCCTGCTGGAGAGCGGAGTGCCCCTTTCGGCTTAAGCCTTGAGGAGCCTTAAATTCTCAAGCGCCGAGGCAGCAGCTCCCTCTGGTGGCCACCTGCACTACCACCGAGGTCTGCAGATGCCAGGAAGAGGAGATCCTGCACCAAGAGGAGCTGGGGGGCTGGACGGGGCCCAGAGCAGGAAGGGGTGCAGAGGCGGGTGCTTCTCGCTGCTCTCAAAAGGCATGTCACTCACTCCCTCTCCGGCGCACAAGGTTTGGTTTTCTATTGCCCCAAAGCAGATGTATTTATTGTTCCTGGGACACTGATGTCCACTTTTTTCTGGACACAGCTCCTCATTTTCTTTTGAAGAGTCTCCCACCAGCAGCTCATGTGGTTCCTGAAGACCCGGCTCTCATCCCCAGGCAGCATTTCAGGTGTAAGATAATCCAACCAGATCATGTGACCCAACTGACCGCTGAAAGCTGGGCCTCCTTAGGATTTTTTCTCCTTTCTGGTGTTTTCCTGAAAGGAGCAGCCACATACCCCACCTCCACCCTCACTTACATAGAACTGGGGTGCGTTTCTTCTGGTTGTGGGAAAGCCTGCTTGGAGATGAGGCTGACACGGAGTAACAGAGATCTGAGAGTTGCTGGACTGAGCAATGCCTAACGTCAGCGTCTCCTGGGTGTTTTAAGCCCTCCCCCACCTCTCTCTCCTTTTTAGTTTTTGAGATAGGGTCTCACTCTGTAGTCAAGGCTGGCCTGGAACTCACTGTGGAGCCCAGAGCAGCCTTTACCTTGTGACTGTCCTCCCAAGTGTTGGAGTTACAGGAATGAGCCACCATGGGTAGGAATTGGGGGTCCCAATCCAGCACTGATGTGCCTTCAGCGCTCTGCTGCTATCACCGAGTCCACATCGCTGCTCAGGTGTGTAAACTCAGAGACCCATTAATCAAAACCACCTTTATTATTTAAAGAGTATTCCCACGGGGTGCCCGGAAAGCAACCCGCAGAGAAGAGAGTCATATATATACATGGGGTGGGAGGTTGAGGCTGAGCGGCCCCAAGACTGAGTGGGCCGGCCACTGTGGAAGAAAGTCCTCGGACCTGTGGACTGGGTCTGTGAAGAAAACTGCTCTGTGTGAGGCCCCGTGTGGAGCCCACCACGCGGGGCTGGAGGCGTCAGCCGACTCCGGCTCTGGAGGCAAGTGCAGCAGCGCAGAGCAGCGAGGCGAGGCTGGGTCAGGGCTGAGTCACCATGCCACTGGCTTCGGAGTGAGTCTAGGGAAAGAGCCATGGGCTTCCAAGGTCTCAGAGACTTCTCGCATCCCTCTAACTGCTGCCCCTTCCCAGAAGCCCGTGGGGCCCACCTGTGCTCTAGAGTGCCCTCTGCTAGGCCCAAACACAGGTTTCTCCAAACTTCCACCTTCCTTAGCAGAGTCCCAGACAGTCCCGCCCTATACCAACTCACGTTTATGGCCTGGAAGATCCACTCCCGGAAGTCAATGACTTTGGTGTACACTCCTGGCTTCTGGGCCAAAGCACAGCCCGTACCCCAGCTGACGATGCCACATAGCCGCCATCTTGACGTCCCAGAGATGCTGTCCTCACACACAAAGGGGCCGCCACTGTCACCCTGGTGGGCAGGATGGGACACCTGGCTGGAGGCCACCGTGGCTCCAGTGGGGACCCCGTTCCTACTACCCTGGTCCCTTTTCTATAATGTTGGGCCTAGAGGGCTGCCCCCCTGTGTCCCTCACCTGGCAAGCATCAATGCCACCCTCAGGATAGCCAGCACAGAACATCTTGGGCTTGATCTGATTCCCATAGAAGTCAGGGCTGTTGCAGACCTCGTTGCTTATGATGGGGACCCGGGCCTCTTGGAGCACCACAGCCTGCTGGCCTGAGGAGATGTGGGTATGGTGGCCAGAATTGGAGACACGCCCTCCCCTCCTGGTGCCCACCCCATGGCCTTGGGGTCCCTCTGAGGTCCACCTAGTCCCCCGCAACCAGCTTCGGTCCCCTCCTAATGGTGTGGCTGGCCTTAGGACCTGGAACTTACCATAGAACTGTGTGTTGCCCCAGCCAGTCACAGTACAGACCTTGCCATCCACCAGGGCCTGTCCCGCAGCAGGGAGACACACCGGCTGGATGTATTCTGTGAGAAAAACCACACCAGTCCAGTCCCTGCCAGTCAGTCTGTCCCGCGTGGGATGCAGCTGTACAGGCACCTCAGCCTCCACACAACGGCAGTGCACCCTCTCACTACCACAATGAACCTCCATCATCCAGTGTACATACCACTTTCCCAGACCTTTGCCTTTCATCCCCCGTCAGCCCAGGGAGCTGAGACTGACCTTTGCCTCAGGAGGCCAAGTCACCTGTCCCACGTTTCATAGAAGCCAATGGAATAATCAGAACCGGAGCCAAAGTTAGCTCTGTTCCCCAAGCTTGGGCTCTTAACCATGGCCACAGGACTATAAGCAGCTCAGAGGCAGGAAATGGAAAACACACCCTGCCCTTGAGACCCTTGGCTTCTGCCTGTCAGAAAACCGTCATAATAAACACACAGGCCTCCGATGGCACTGGCTTCCCTAGGATGGAAGAGCCTTGTGCAGTGCGCAGCACACGCCAACAGTCCTGGCAGCCCTCACTGCTGCCATGACGTCAGCTCAGCCTCCCTTTGCTTCAGCACCTCGGTACAAAATGCAAACAACGATCATGCCCCAAGCTGGGGTTATAGCTCAGTGGTAGAGTGCTTGCCTACAGTATACAAGATCCTGGGGTCGATCCCCGCACTGAAAACAGCATACACATGAAATAATTTCTCTGCAGAAACTGTGGTAAGAATTGGATGTGGTGTTGCAAACAGGAAGTGTTTATAAGACTAATAAGTATAAACAGCAATAGAGAGGCCACCCTGGAGGACTGTAGGAGAAGGAAGTGAGTCCAGACTTGGGGCACACCAAGGCCGAGGCAAGCACGGTCACTTAGCAACAAGCAAACACGCCGAGAAATGTGTCCTCAGATGATTTTGTCATTGTGTGCAGATCCTAAGAGGCTCCTCCATGCAAATTAAGATGACTCTGATGTCACGAGGCCAACTTATCTCATAGGACCACGGTCATAGAGATGCTCTGTCTGTGACCAAAATGATTTTATGCAGCACACAGCTGTAGGTAAGTTCAGCATGCCACTGTTCTTATTTATTTACTATTATTTAAGTGGTTTATTTATTTGGGGCATTTTGAGAGAGGGTCTCTCAACACAGTCCAGGCTGGCCTCAGACTCACAGTCTCTCTTCCTCAGTCTCAGTGCTTAGATGACAGGCATGTGTCACACCAGCTGCTTCTTCATACTTTTTTTTTTTTTTTTGGTTTTTCTTTTTTTTTAAAAAAAAGATTTATTTATTTATTACATATACAGTGTTCTGTCTGCAAGCCAGAAGAGGGCACCAGATCTCATCACAGATGGTTGTGAGCCACCATGTGGTTGCTGGGAATTGAACTCAGGACCTCTGGAAGAGCAGCTAGTGCTCTTAACCGCTGAGCCATCTCTCTAGCCCTTTTTTTTGGTTTTTCAAGACAGGGTTTCTTTGTATAGTTTTGGTGCCTGTCCTGGATCTTGCTCTATAGACCAGGCTGGCCTCGAACTCACAGAGATCTGCCTGGCTCTGCCTCCCGAGTGCTGGGATTAAAGGTGTGTGCCACTGCTGCCCAGATCTCCATACTTATTTTTAAGATTTATTTATATCCGTGGTGTGTGTGTGTGTGTGTGTGTGTGTGTGTGTGCGCGCGTGCATGCACTGGTGGAGTTCAGGAAAGGGTGTTGTATGCCCTGGAACTAGAGACAGTTGTGAGAGGCTGGCAGCGGGTGCTAGGAACTGAACGAGGGCTCTCTGTAAGAATAGCAAATGCTCTAAACCACCGAGACACCGCTCTAGCCCCTCTGCATACATTTTAATTCTGCATGGTGTTTGGAGGGCACAGCCTTACTGACCATTACTGTGGCTTCACTTCACAGCATGTCAAAGTGTGTATGAGCTGATGGCTTTGGCATATTCCCAGCTTAGTACAACTGCCACCATGTTCCACTTTAGAATACCTCGTCTCCCCCAAAGAAACCCCAGATTCCTTACCTGTTCACAGCATCTCCACCCCTAACTGCTCTTCTACCTGGGTGAGCTATTCACTTATTTATCAGCTATTTATTTATTATTAGCGTGTCTTATGCAGCCTAGGCTAGCCTCAAACTCACTATGTGGCCAAGGCTAGCCTTGAACTCGATCCTCCTGCCTCCTCCTCCTGAGTGCTGGGATTCCAGGCATATGCCTTCACACCCAGATTACTATGACTGAATGAGCCTATTAAGAGCATCTCTGCACTGGTTCTCTGTGTGACCATCTGTATCCCTGCCTTCTGTAGGAAAGGAATCGCTGGGTCACAGTGACCGACTCCTACATGGAGGCTCAGATGGTTGTGTATGGCTATCTAGCATTCATGGCTAATGCTCAGTTTGTGCTCCCTCGTGAGGGATCCATTATAATCATGGAAACCTGAAGATGGATATGCTTTGCTTCATGGGCCCCTTCTTTGTTCCCTGAGTCTCTGGAGTGCCTAACCCGAGGCTGGGCCCCCAGGCTTACCTGTGAGAGGCAGGGGGCTGGAGAGGTGGACCAGGGCGATGTCATTGCTGTTCTCCTCAATAGTAGGGTCTCGAAAGGGAAGGTAGCCCCCATGATAGATCACAGCCTTAACCCCCAGTTGCATGCCATGGGGTGAGGTCCGGGCCACAGCACCAGCAAACACTCGCCATCTAGACAGGACCCGGTTACGCCTGCCAGGACAGAAGGGACAAGTCCCTGGGCCCGGCCTCTGCAGGCCTCTCTCGTGCCCCACCCTCAGTAGGACTGTGGGGAACACTCACTCTGGAAAGCAATGTGCAGCCGTCAGCACCCAGTCCCCGGACAACAGGGAGCCCCCACAGAGGTGGGTCCCATCATAGCGCAGGCTGACCTGCCATGGCCACCTTCCCAGGCTGCTGTCCTGGCCACCCACGATGCGATCCACGGGCAGTTTTCTGCGGCCACAGTCTGTGGAGAGGAGACAAGGAAGGCTCAAAATGGGAGGAATCTGGGTTGCCTGCCGGGCATAGGCTAGAGCCAGGCGTGGGAGGAGACACAGCCCTGCCCCAGTGGTTTGTGGGAACAGGGCCCTCCCCAACCGTGGGCATGTGGAGATCCTGGGCAGTTTGTGAGGGCATATTCCACCCTGGGGTCCTAGGCCCCAGTCCTGGCCTGTACCTCATTTGAGACCCGTGCCTCACCTTGGCAGATGGCAGTCAGGAATCGGCCTCTAGGGCAGTCGCTGGGAAGATACAGGACAGGGGTGGAGACAGAGAGACGAACCAAACGACCAGTTAGGATGGTATTTGGAGGCCAGGGGTCCAGTGCCACCCGCAGCTGCCCTGCTCACCACACAGAGATGACATCCAACAACCTCTGAGCCGTCGGTAGGCGGCCCTCGTCCACGCAGAAGAAGCCCGACGTGCCGTTGGCGCCCGCCGTTCGCACATCCAGCTCCGAGTGCGCCAGGGCCCTGCACCGGGCTCGGGTCAGAGCCACCTCCCGCCCCACTCCATCCTTCTCCTCCCTCGAGGGCCACCCGGGTACCTGAGGAAGCCCATCTCCTCACAGCTGAGCCCCGCCACCCTGGCGTTGGAGCGTGAGGAACACAGCAGCCTCCAGGTCCCCTCCGTCTTGTCGAAGACCGCAAGCCGTGAGTCCCCGGGGCTGACCTGCACTGCAGGGCGACAGGGCCAGGCCTGGGTCCCACAGAGGCCCACCATCGGCTTCCCTGACTGCCTGAGGTCCTGAGAGCTCTGATCCTGTACCCCTCGCCGCCCGGGGCTTCATCTGCACCCGCTACTAGGCGGGACTTCACTAGTGGGTGTCTCTCCCTGATGGGACACCCAAGCTGCTGGAAACCAGGACACCAGGAACCAGGGAAATGATTTCATTTGACTTAGGGAGAAAGCAGATGAGAGAGAATGAGCCTGCACAGGGTATTCACTGTGGATGAACAAGCCCAGATTCAGGCAGGCTTGGGGAACCAGGTTACTAAAACATTTACATAAGTATGACATGGAGAAAAGGAAGACGGGAAGGGGCCTAGCAGCAGGAGGAACTGGGGCAGGTGCCTTTGATTCTAACCTGCAGAAGGTAAAGACTACAAGATCATGAGTTCAAGACCAGCCTGAACTACCTACCAAACGGGGGAGAGGGGCCAATTATGGTGGCGCATGAGCCTGGAATTTGCTGAAGGAGGCGTTGACAGGAGGATCGTGAGTTAACCGGGTGTGGTGGTGCTTGCCTTTAATCCCTGCACTCAGGAGGCAGAGACTGGCGTATTTCTATGAGTTGGAGGCCAGCCTGGTCTGTAGAGAGACTTTTAGGACAGCCAGGGCTTGATAGAGAGACCCTGTCTCAAACAAACAAACAGTAAAATAATAATAATAAAATAAATAGAGGAGGAGGAGGAGGAGGAGGAGGAGGAGGAGGAGGAGAACCCAGGCTCTTCTGTCGGCCAAGTAAAGTCTGGGAGATGGACTCGGTGATCCAAGAGTCACCTTAGCATGGTGGATGGCTTCAACTTATCATCTCAACACTCAGGAGGCCGAGGCAGGAGAGTCGTCACAAGTTTGAGGCTAGTGTGCACTACATATTAATTCCAGGCCAGCCAGGGCGTAGAGTTAGAAGACCTTGTTTCAAAAATCCGAACAAGAGTCAGGCATGAAGACACCTGCTGTACCAGCACTTGGGGGCTGAGGCGGGAGGGCTGTGGGTCTGAGGTCAGTCAGGGCTATATTATGTCTCAGGACGGAATGAAAGATGGAATGGAGGGAGAGAGAAAAGGGGAAAGTGAGAGGGGGGAGGGGTGGCATAATGCAGGCCAGGCTAGCTCAGCAGGCCAGCTCACAGCACTGGTGCTGCCTGGGTGGCCGGGGCAGTCTGGGTGGCCAATGCTCCTTGGCCCTCCCTCCGTCCTCATAAGGTCAGAGAAGCCTTCTTCACACCCGAGTCAGGTCACACCCCTTAGGGGTGCTTCTTTGTATTTACCACATACTTTGAACATGCTGGTTACTATTTTAGACTGTAGATAAATCACACAAAATTTCTTCCTGTATGCAGTACAAAGCCCAGGAGAGCAGACAGATAACCAGCATGACAAATAACGGAAACGTGTCCTGTGTCACAGCAGAAGGGGCCGAGGAGACAGGCAAGGGCGACAGAAGGACTGGGGATCTGGGCTGTGGGGGTGGAGTTGCACTTTGCTGTAAGTGGGCAGGCAAGGCCAGCTTTGGTGGGAAGGTGCCACGTGAGCAATGAGAAGTAGACGAAGGAGGTGAGAAAGAGGCTGAGATCTGAGAGGTGCCGAGAAGTAGGCCAGAGGAACTGAAGAACAGAGAGCGGAGATCCGAAGGCTGAGTGAGGCGGGGAGCTGGGTGAGGAACAGCCAGGAGGCAGAGAGAGGATGGCAGAGTTAGCTTGCAGCTGGACCAACATGCAGCCAGCCGGACCAGGACTCAGAGCTGGGGCTAAGGGCTCACACACTGACCTCACTCAGGGATGCTGGTGAGGGCACACTGGAGGGCAGGAACTGGCACCCGGACTGACTCAGTGTGACAGGGACAGAGGCTAGGCCAGCAGGGGGCAGCACAGGGACAAGAGGGGGATCCTGGGAATATTTTGCAGGCAGAGACCTAAACCCAGTGGGACAAGACTGCCATCTAACCTACTTAGGAACCTGAGGCTAACGGATCAAAGTCTAAAGCCTGCCTGGACAATTGAGTGAGTTCAAGGTCAGCCTAAGGGAAAAGAGTCTCAAATAAAATGTAAAAAGAGGGCTGGTGTCATCCTTGATCAGTGGTGGAGCCCCTGCCTAGAATCCCCCAGTGAGGGGCTGGGGTGTGGCTCAGTGGTAGAGCCCCTGCCTAGAATCCCCCAGTGAGGGGCAGGGGTGTGGCTCAGTGGTAGAGCTCCTGCCTAGAATCCCCCAGTGAGGGGCTGGGGTGTGACTCAGTGTTAGAGCCCCTGCCTAGAATCCACCAGTGAGGGGCTGGGGTGTGGCTCAATGGTAGAGCCTCTGCCTAGAATCCCCCAGTGAGGGCTGGGGTGTGGCTCAGTGGTAGAGCCCCTGCCTAGAATCCCCCAGTGAGGGCTGGGGTGTGGCTCAGTGGTAGAGGCCCTGCCTGCATGATTAAGGCTTTTGGTCCAATCCCCAGCACCAATAAAAAAATAATAACTTATGTGCACATCTCACAGATGGTGCACTAAACATCAAAGGATAGACTTGTTCAGAGCAGACAGCTAACAATCAGCCAACCAGGATTTGACCTCCGAGTGCCCTCTGGCTTCCACATTCTCTGCCCCTTGCTTGGGTCTCTGAAGAATTCTTGCCCAGCACATGCTCCTCCACAGCATGAGGAAAGCTGCTGGAACAGCGGGCTCCAAATGTGGCCTTCGTCTCTGGCCTTCATCAAGACTGGCTGACAGCGCCCACAGAGCGGTGCCTGCCACCCCGACCCCCGGGATCAAGACAAGAGTCAGGAGGCATCGTTCCTAACTGCTCAAGATATTTCCAACCGTATGGGCGTCTGCAGGCAGGTGAAGGTCATTTTTAATGAGTGTGCGTTGGGAGGATCCTGGAGATAGGGGAGGGGAAACATCAAATGCGTTCTTTTTTGTCTGGTTCTGGTTTTAGGAAGACAAGGTCTCACTTGGTAGTCCAGGCAGTCCCAGAACTTTCGACTCTGTTGCTTCAGCCTTCTGAGTGGCTGTCCATCACGGCTGTGCACCCCAGGCCGTTTGTTTTAAAGGCACCTTCTGGGCTGTTGTGTGTTACTTTAAAAGTGTTTCTTCTGGTGTGCTGTACATCGCCAGGTGTGCTTACCAAACTGCTAGATATATTTAGAAGTGTGAAGATCCCAGAGCAAAATAAAGTGGGACTACAGTCAAGGTCGTGTTTCCTTGTCTGTGCCGTCTATCTGTGTTCTAGGAAGCGCTACCCTCGGGGCGCAGGCACTGGCCGGAGCCCTGTCTGAGTCACGATCGCTGCCTTCCTTGGCTCTTCAATTTGTGGGGTTTTTTTTTTTTGTTGTTGTTGTTGTTTTTGTTTTTTTTGTTTTTTTTGGTTTTCTAAGACAGGGTCTTGCTATGTAGCCCAGGCTAGCCTCAGACTTTCAATCATTTTGCCTCAGCCTCTCGAGTGCTGGGATTACAAGCATGCTTAACTCCAACTCTTCTCATGCTTATTCTTAAAGGGGAGATTTCCTGAGCACCTGCTACTTGCCACAGACAGCCTGACCCATAAACAAAACATCTCTGCCTCCCTGGAATGCTCATAAACTGTCAGGGTTTATGACAGCTGGATGGCTACGGGGTGGGGACGGTATGCAGTGTGAGCTTTAGGAAGGGCTTGCTCAAGGAGGGGCGAGGAGGAGATGCCTAAAAGCTGAGCCCTGCATAGATAAGGCGCACAACTATCTCCTCTTTTCCCACTCGGCTCTGCTCACCCCACATCCCAGAGGAGGAAGTAGAAGCTCTCAGAAGGCCACAGCTCAGAAATGGTGCAAGGGAACCCCAGCTCCAGGCGGGCACTGGTGAGTTTTGCCTTGGCAAGAGGACAGTGGAGCACCTGGGGATGCGGCCTGTGATCCCAACTACTCAGGAAGCTAAGACGGGAGAAGTCCAGGTTTAAGGACAGTTCAAGACCAGCCTGGTCAACTTAGCAAAAATTCTATTTCAAAAAGAAAAGTCAAAAAGGGTGGGGGCTGTCACTCAGCAGTAGAGACCCTGCCTAGAATCCCCAGTGAGGGGCTGGGGTGTGACTCAGTGGTAGAGCCCCTGCCTAGAATCCCCCAGTGAGGGCTGGGGTGTGACTCAGTGGTAGAGCCCCTGCCTAGAATCCCCCAGTGAGGGGCTGGGGTGTGGCTCAGTGGTAGAGCCCCTGCCTAGAATCCCCCAGTGAGGGGCTGGGGGTGTGGCTCAGTGGTGGAGCACCTGCCTAGAATCCCCCAGTGAGGGGCTGGGGCGTGGCTCAGTGGTAGAACCCCTGCCTAGAATCCACCAGTGAGGGCTGGGGGTGTGGCTCAGTGGTAGAGCCCCTGCCTAGAATCCCCCAGTGAGGGGCTGGGGCATGGCTCAGTGGTAGAGCCCCTGCCTAGAATCCCCCAGTGAGGGGCTAGGGTGTGGCTCAGTAGTAGAACCCCTGCCTAGAATCCACCAGTGAGGGGCTGGGGGTGTGGCTCAGTGGTAGAGCCCCTGCCTAGAATCCCCCAGTGAGGGGCTGGGGTGTGGCTCAGTGGTAGAGCCCCTGCCTAGAATCCCCCAGTAAGGGGCTGGGGCGTGGTTCTACCCTTGCTAAGCAGTTGAGCATGTGTAAGTCCCTGAGTTCTCTCATCAGTACTGTGAAGGAGGAGGAGGCCAAGGTGAAGGTGGTGATGATACTGGAGGATTCAGGTATTTAGGGACCAAAGGGAAGCCCTGAGTCCAGAGAGACAGATCCACAAGCCAAGGTAAACTGCCAGTCAGGCAGGGCCATATCCTGAGTCTTTAGGGTTGGGATCCCATCCTGGTGCCATGGGGAGCGTTAGGGCCTGCTGATCTATTGTTCTGTCACTTATTGACCTGTGGGCTTAGGGAAGGCAATCTGCTTCACAGAGCCTCAGTTTCCCCCATATGCAAAACACTGGGATGACGGTAGCCTTAGACTGCAGCCAGGCCTGGGGCGTGCAAGCTTTCACTATGGCAATGACTTCAGTAGTTACTGGACAAATAACTGAGCTGGAGTTACACACGACTACCACCTGACTGCCAGAGTCTCACTGTGTAGCCCAGGCTAGCCTCAAACTCACAGTCCTCCTGCCTCATTCTTCTAAGCGTGGGGAGATGTATGCTACCATGCTGAGCCTCGGCCTGCGTCTATGCCCTTCACTCTACAGGAAAACGTGCTCTGGCAGGACGGAATGAGCCAATGCCATCAAACCTCGGGCTGGTCCCTGGCCTCAGGGTCAGTGTTTCTAAGTTCAGTCACGGTGACTGAGTCCAATGTCAACTGTTCAAATCTGGAATCTCGTTTCTTCGAAAAAGCATGCTCCACTTCCCCATCACCACCCCTTTCTGCTTCCCTGGGTCACAGACAAGCATGGTGGAGGTGGCCTCGGGGAAGCCTCGGCCCTTCCTTCTGCTTGTGGTTACTGCCTCTGTGTTCCTGTGGCTGCTCCTTCCGCATGCGCAGTCACGCCCACAAGTCTGTTCTGACTCCATCCTTACTGGCCGCCATCCGTATAAAGGACAGATAGAGCCGCTATTTCCTCAGAGCTGGGAGTCTACTGAATTCATCCCACCCCTCTGGAATGAGTTTTGACCACACCCATGGTACACATGTGTCCATCACAATTTATATCATGATGGGAGGTCTGTGGTCCAGGGCATACCATCACATGGTCAAGCCTCAGTTTCCCCTTGTGTAAAAGGGAAGAATAACAACCCCACATTCAAAAGGCTTTTGAGGCTGTTTGTGTATAAATGTATAAGCAAAAACTTAACTCTTGCTCTCTTTGGGAGCAATGCACTTTGATAATTTCTACTCTTTTTCAGACTCTCTATGTGTGCACGTGTGTGTGTGTGGGGGGTATGTGTGTACAGTAGGTACACATGTATATTTGTGTGTGTGTGTGTACAGCAGGTACACATGTATATTTGTGTGTGTGTATACAGCAGGTACACATGTATATTTGTGTGTGTGTGTGTGTGTGTGTGTGTGTGTGCACAGCAGGTACCCATGTATATTTGTGTATGTGGAGAAGATAACATGGGGTATTATTCCCTAAGCAGTGTCTACCGTGGTTTGAGGACAGGCTTTCTCACTGTCTGGAGCCCCCGGGGAGCCTTCTGTCCCTGCCTCTGTCCCCAGTGCCGGGATTACAAACCTGCTCCATTATACTCTGCTTTCCCACATGGGTTCTGGGACTTGAACTCAGGTCCTCATGCTTGCGAGACAAGCCCTTTGCCGACCGAGCAACTCCTCAGCCTCAGTTGCAGGCTGGGTCTATGTAGTGATGCACACCTGGTAGTCCCGGGACTTGGAAGGCGGAGGTAGGAGGACCAAGACCAAGACCTCCATAGTAAGTTTGAGGCCAACTGGGCAGCCTCAGATCTTTTCTCAAAAATAAAGTTGAAAAAGAAAATGTTTTCATCTGCATAGGACACTCGTGGGTGACTTGTCTATGGCTTGGATAGCAGCCACACCCTTGGGAGGTAGACCTCAGAAGTTAAGCAGAATTGGGTCTGTAGTACTCAGATGGGAGTTCATTGAGTCACTCAGACGAAAGCCTCAGACCTGGACACAGTGATTCATGCATGTAATCCCATCACCATGAAGCTGAGGCAGGAGGATTGCCACAGATCTGAGGCCATCCTGGGTGAGTTCTAAGCCAGCCTGAGCTATAGACAAAATCCTTTTTTTCAACAGCATGACAGGCATCAAGTACAAACGCAGTTACCAGTCCCAAGAATACTTTGAGCTCCCCATCACGCTTTCCCTCCAGGACACCCTAGGGATCCAGGCCTGCTCCACTCACCCGGGTACAGTGGCTCCTGGTCACCCCGAAGTAGGATGGTCACTGTGGAGAAGGGAGAAGGGAGAGCAGGCAGATTGCAGCCTTTGGGGTAGGTGAGACCTCAGGAGCTGGGGGAGGGAGATGCTCTCACCAATGGCCCAGGATGCGGCCCCAATGCCTATCAGGAGCAGCAGAGTCCCCACAGTGAGAGCCGCCACTTTGGGTCTGGAGCAACATGATGCGGTCCGGACACCTGCAACAGACACCAAGCTGAGGTCACTGCCAGGCCTGTCCTCAGCACAGCAAGGGTTGGGCACTGGGCCAGCACCCTGCCAGGGAATGGAGAGTACCTTATCGGGCCTGGGCCTGCGGTGCCTAAAGCCCCATTTCCCAGGGCTAGGCAGCTGGCAGGGCTGTCCAGTTCCAGTCTCGTGGACAGCCAGGTGTCTGGCTCCCCAAGGGTTCCAGCTGGGAAGGGGGTATGGCTCGGCCGGCTGCCAGCTCCCTCCTCCCTGCCTGGTGCTGGCACAGTTCTTCCTCTCCAGTGACATGGCACTTCTGGACTTCTTTGGTTGCCTCCTGCTAGCCTGTCCCCAGACCCTCTTCCAGAAATTCTTACAACTTTGAGGTGTCTGTGACCTCTGACCTTCACCTTCTTGGTAACCCTAAAGCCAGACCTCTTTCTCACAAGACCCAGCTCCAAGATCAAATTTGCCCCTGGGAGGTTGGGAACACAAGTTTTAAAACTTAGCTGAACTTATTTTGGGTTTTTTGGTTTTGGTTCAGTTTTTTTATTTATTTATTTATTTTTTTTATTTTGAGACAAGGTCTTGCTACATAGCAATGCCAGCATCAAACTCACCATGTAGTCCAGGCCAACCTCCAACTAGTGAGCTTTCTTGCCCTGCCTCCCTAGTGCTGGGATGATAAACATGTACCCCCATACCTGCCCATGGTTCTGGCTTTTTGTTTTTTTGTTTTCTTTCTTTGTTTTTGTTTTTTCTTTCTTTTTGTTTTTGTTTTTTTTGAGGTAAGGTTTCTCTGTGTAGCCCTGGCTGTCCAGGAACTTACTCTGTAGCCCAGGCTGGCCTCGAACTCACAGAGACTTGCCTGCCTCTGCCTTCTGGGTGCTGGGATTAAAGGTGTGCACCACTAATGCCCAGCTATGTTTTTTTTGTTTGTTTGTTTGTTTGTTTGTTTGTTTTTAAGACAAGGTCTGTCCTCGAAACTCAGACTGGCCTCAAACTTGTGATCCCCTTGTCTCTGCCTTCTTGAGTGCTAGGATGATGGGTATGTACCATCATGCCTGGCAACCTCACTTTGAAATAGTGGCCTTGGAGAGAAGGCTCAGTAAGTAAGAGCACTTGCTGGGCAAGCATGGGGACCAGGGGTAGGGCCTGGCACCCACATAAAATACCAGGTGTGGTGGTGCACATCTGTGAGCCCAGCACTGCTGAGTGAGCCGCAGGCTCAGTGAGAGACTCCGTAGCTAGGGAGGAAGACAGAGTGACAGATCAGGACACTCAGTGTCCTCCCCAGCATGTGCACAGGTACCCACACCCACACACATCATACTCATACACATGTGCGTCAATGCACACACAGGTAGAAAATAAAAATACATAAAGGGAAGGAAAAAAAATAAGATTAGTGGCCTTGCCGGGCGGTGGTGGCGCACGCCTTTAATCCCAGCACTCGGGAGGCAGAGGCAGGCGGATCTCTGTGAGTTCAAGGCCAGCCTGGGCTACCAAGTGAGTTCCAGGAAAAAGGCGCAAAGCTACACAGAGAAACCCTGTCTCGAAAAACCAAAAAAAAAAAAGATTAGTGGCCTTACCCTTTCCTGGCTGGGGTCTTGGACACGTGAAGCTGCCTCTGTGAGTCCCAGGTTCCCCATCTGTTAAATGAGAACGCACCTAGTACCCACTCTTTAAATAACTCTAAAGTGCTTTAAACGAACAGCCAAGCCCCAGCTGCCACCCGCCATGTGCCCAGTGTTCAGCCTCTATCTCTGACTGGCATCATGGTGCCCTGATAGTTTAGCCACACATCTCCAGCGACTCAGCCTGCAGCCACTTCCTGAGCCCTGGGCACACTGAGATCCAGGTCCAAAGTCTGTCCCCAAGAAGCCGAACCGCCTCTCGCTCTGCCATTGTGCCTGGCATACAGCAGGTCCTTGATAAATGCTTATAAGCCATTATTGCTGTGTGATCATGGGCAACTGTCACTGTCTCTCTGAGCCTCAGTGTACCAATGTGGTAGAACTCCGCTCCATCTCTCTGTAGGGCAGGGGATCAAGTGGGGCTTCTCAAAGGAAACGGGGAGACACCTCGGGAAGAGATTATCTAAGACCTGCAAAGGGAGATACCAAGGTGCAGAGCTGCACATGGAAGGAAGTGCACAGGCTGGGACAGACTGGCAGGCAGGACTGTGCACACTCTGGTAGAGGAACAACCAAAGAGCCAGCCACTTGGCATGAGCTGGAGGAAGACCGTGGGAGGCCAGCAGACCAGAGAGAAGAGGACTTTCTGTCTCAGCGTGACAGAGATCCTATAGACCGACTACAGCTGCCAAGGAAGCCTTCCACTGACCCCAGCTCGAGTGAGGCCTTTGCAGAGTACTTTGGAGGCTGCAAGAGCCCCAGCCCTCTCACCCTGTCCCTGGTGGCAAGGCTGGTGGTCACAGTAAAAATCGGCACTAGGAAGAGAGCAGGGAGTGGTGCAGGATCTTGCCAGGGCAGTTCCTGTTAGTGGTTTAAGACAAGGTGTCGTTTACAGAGGAAAATAGCTCAATAATGCCTGAGAACTGGGCATGCCTCTCATCCCAGCATTGACCGCCATGTTGGATCCTGCGCTTCTTCAGCCTCTGCACAGCTTCCTCTTCACATTCACCACATCCATGCTGGCCACAGTGTCTCTCAAAGCCTGTCCCTCCTCTTCCCCTCCCCACAGCAGCCCCATCTCAGAAGTCCTCACCCCAGGACCTCCTCCGCTCCCCAAAGGAGTCCTGTCTCTTCACCCTCACCCCAGGACCTCCTCCCTTCCCCACGGGAGTCCAGCTCTTCACCCTCACCCCAGGACCTCCTCCCCTCCCCACAGGAGTCCTGTCTCTTCACCCTCACCCCAGGACCTCCTCCCTTCCCCACGGGAGTCCAGCTCTTCACCCTCACCCCAGGACCTCCTCCCCTCCCCACAGGAGTCCTGTCTCTTCACCCTCACCCCAGGACCTCCTCCCCTCCCCACAGGAGTCCTGTCTCTTCACCCTCACCCCAGGACCTCCTCCCCTCCCCACAGGAGTCCTGTCTCTTCACCCTCACCCCAGGACCTCCTCCCCTCCCCACAGGAGTCCTGTCTCTTCACCCTCACCCCAGGACCTCCTCCCTTCCCCACGGGAGTCCAGCTCTTCACCCTCATCCCAGGACCTCCTCCGCTCCCCACAGGAGTCCAGCTCTTCACCCTCCTCTGAGGACCTCCTTTCAGCTACTGAACACTTCCTTCCTGCTCCAACTTGCGAGCCCCAAGCCCGACACCCACAGTACTAAATTGGCTCTACACAGAGACCTGAGAAATGTAAATGTGAACCCAAACTGTCCCTTCTCTGTCCAGAACATTGACTTGGGTCTCCCTGGTGTCCTGGACCGAGCATTTCCAGCCCCCATCAGAATGAGCATGACTTTTAGAGTCCAGAGTCCTGAATATAGGTCTCTTCAAATTCTCAGACAGACATTGGTCACTATCAAGAGATCCCAACAATAGAACTCACAGAATGTTGATTAGAAGCCTGTCATCCCAATTTTCAGGAGGCTGAAGCAGGATTATTAAATTTGAGGCCATCCTGGGATACATAGTGAGACTAAATGTCAAAACAAAAAGAAAAAGGAAAAAAGACTGAGGACATGGTTCAGTGGTAGAGGCCCTGCCTAGAATCCCTCAGTGAGGGGCTGGGGTGTGGCTCAGTGGTGGAGCCCCTGCCTAGAATCCCCCAGTGAGGGGCTGGGGCGTGGCTCAGTGGTAGAGCCCCTGCCTAGAATCCCCCAGTGAGGGGCTGGGGCGTGGCTCAGTGGTAGAGCCCCTGCCTAGAATCCCCCAGTGAGGGGCTGGGGCGTGGCTCAGTGGTAGAGCCCCTGCCTAGAATCCCCCAGTGAGGGCTGGGGTGTGGCTCAGTGGTAGAGCTCCTGCCTAGAATCCCCCAGTGAGGGGCTAGGGTGTGGCTCAGTGGTAGAGCCCCTGCCTAGAATCCCCCAGTGAGGGGCTGGGGCGTGGCTCAGTGGTGGAGCTCTTTCCTAGCATATATGAGCACCTAGCTTTGATCTTCACTATTCCAGGGGTGGAAAGAAAAAGAACAAGAGTTAGGGCAGCCTCCAGCACTACCTTATGGAGAGACCTCACTCTGCCAAGGATGCTCCTGAGACTGGTCAGCCACAGACACTAGCTCCAGCACACACCTGTGCTGAGCACTCTGCCCATCTTCCCCTGCCTGGCAGGCCCTTCTTCCTCCCTCCTCCTTGATCATCCTTTGAGTTGTATCTCACACATCATTCCTTCTGATTCCAGGGCCCCAGCCGCAGGGCTGGAAGCCTGGAATGCACTTCCACAGCCATCACAGTCTCATAAACACCAGCAGTGGCCATTGAAGAGGCTTTTGGGATCACACGTCACTTACTTCACTGTCCTTGGAACCCCTTCAATCTGTGCCACAGTTAAAGAGGACGGAGCTGTTAGCACCACAGTTAAAGAGGACGGAGCTGTTAGCATCAACACTTCACCTTTCCCAGGGCTGCCCTCTCAGAGCGCTGCAAGCTGCCTGGGGACGCCGAGAGTGTGCTTCCTGTCTCCCCTCTGCAGCCAGCCCCAGCACCATCAGGCATTCTCTCCCTTTCCTTCCTCATAGGCCCTAGCCCTGGTCCCTCACTTCACTGATCTCCAGGCAAGAAAGAGTCCCAAAGAGGCCAGGCTCTGTCACTCACCTGATCACTTCGTACAGAGCAAGGGAAAGCCTGAGTTCACAGTGGACCACTGCTGGCCTGGAGTCTGAGTCCAGACACCCGTCTCATCACCGGGCCCACATGTTTACTGCCCCTACCTGGTGTCAGTTAGGTCATGACACCACAGTTACCCTCGCCATTTTAGAGAGGAAACAGATGCCCAGAGTATGTCCAGGGCCACACAGTTAGAAAGTGCCTGGGAATGAACTCAGCTAGCCTGGCTCCCAAAAGACAGCCAGAGTTGGGGCGCGGGGTGGGGGGCACGGGGACTGCTCTGACTGGCATGTCCATCTAGTCCCCAAGAACAGACAAGGTAGCAGGAGAGGCCGGCCTCCAGCATGAGCGTCTCAGTGACCCCCCGGGTGCCTCTCTTCTCTCTACCCATGTCAAGTCCAAAGTCCTGCTCTTTTGCCCACAGGGCTGGGAGGCAGGAATGCCTGGAACTGGGTATGGGGGGGTCTTGGGTCCTTGGGTTCCTGGGTCCCCACAGCCACTGACCTCCTTCAGAACACCTCTGGGTTCCAACACGTATCTCACGCCCCGAGTCCCAAGCTGTTGCCTGAGTGTTCCATGATCCCAACAACCTCATGGAGGGAGTTATTATTATCCGTCCACACTTGACTGCAGGGAAGGGTGGACTGAAGCCCAGAGATGTGATGCTACTTGCCCAAGAGCACACAGCAAAAGCCAACAGAAGCAGCCTGCCTGACTCTACACCCTTAACCGAGATGGTAACAGCAGCAGCCCCCACCTCAGCCCCCAGAAGACGACATGTTGTTGGTTAGCTGAGAAATCCCTGGGACGTGAGGGGAAACTAAGGGACCGGGAAGTTCATATGGGGTGGTGAGGAGATAGCCACACAGAACGGTTGGCTAATAGTTAATCAGACGGACGAGGACTCTGGCGGGGCAGGGTGGTCTTGAGTCTGACAGGAGGACCCCAAGACAGGGAGCTGGGTACAGGCTGGGAGACAAACCGGGAGATGAGTGCTAGGTAGGGCCGAAGCTGGGGTTCAGGGACAGGGGGACTCACCCTCCTTCTTCGCCATGTCAGAGACTCTTGTTAATGATTCCCAGGTTGACCTGTTGGGCTGGGGCGGAACCTAGGGACAGGAACAAGGAGGCACGACCTGGGGAGCCTGGCTTGGCTCTGTCCTGGCGCCCCCAGTCCCAGGCGCTCATCCAGGGAGCAGCTGGCCCTGAGCTGGGCACGGAGCGTGCAAGGGCAGAGGTTGGGAGGGGGTCAGTGGTGGCAATGTGTGACCAGCCACCAGGGGGACGGACACCTGGAGTGGCAAGGCAGAGCCTGGAGGGCCGAGACCAGGGCACTTGAGGGCTGAAAAACTTTGGAGAGTCCTCGGATGTCTGAGCTTGCAGGAAAAGCAGGGTGGAGGTGATCTGGGGTTCCTGGGCTCCCTTGTATGGGCTGGTGGGCGTCAGATTGGTGGGGGACAAGGGGCTCCGCATTCTGCGCCTTACCCTGGGGTCCGCCGGAGATGGTGCGGGTTTGGGGTTAGTCTCCGGGCCTGGGTAGGGGCATGGCGTCCCCACAGCCGCGGGCAGCGCGGGAGACAGAGGTGGCAGCGGCGGCCAGCAGCGTGGGGCCTGCAGAGCCAGCAGCCTCACCTGAGGAGGAGGGGGCTGGGTGGGAGGCGGAGACGGGGCGGGGAAGGGCGGACCCCAGGACTGGCTGCCACTGAGGCCACCTGGCTAATGGGGCGGGGCCTGCAGGGCTTGGACCGGGTAGGCTCAGCCACCAGCCTGGCCTCCCACTTGCAGGGGCACTCAGGTGTGCCCGGAGCCCCGAAGGATGGGATTCTCAGCTGGAGGAATGAGCTGCCAAGTTTTGGCTCCCCTAGGTCCACCATGCTTGTGGCCAGGGAGCCGTCCATTCGCTTTTGCTTCCATGCCGGCCCCCTGCCCTCCTGTGCGCCAGTCCATGCCGCCATGGGCCTCTAGCCTTTCCTGTCCCTAGCGGGGCCCGGCCCCTCCCCCAGCCACTTTCCTACAAGTCACGGGGGCTGGTTTGTTTTGGCAGCCGCTGTGCTGCCTGCCCAGTGACCTCTGGAGCCCGGAAAGTCCTGATAGGGGGATGGGGGGCTTGGCCCTGAAAATGCAACACCGATTGCCCAGGCCCAGGCCAAGTGGCCGGAAGTGGCTAGACGCAAGTGCAGCCCAGTCCCACCAGCAGCCAGGTGCCATGCGCGTCAGACCCCAGACCCGGAGCCAGATAAACACCAGACAGCCCGGAGGCCATCTACACCAGCTCGGTGGCCCAGGCTGGCATTTGAGTCACAACAGCTGTCTCCACACAACAGGCTTGTACCTCCTCCCGACCCAGACCTGAAACCTCGCTCAGGCAGGGGTCACACTGGTTCTGCCTGGCCAATGGGTCTTCCTGGCTGACTTCCTTCTCTCTCTCTCTCTCTCTCTCTCTCTCTCTCTCTCTCTCTCTCTCTCTCTCTCTCTCTCTCTCTCTCTCTCTCTCTCTTCTGTCTACCTGTCTCTATTTCTGTCTCTATCTCTCTGCCTCCGTCCATCCTTCTAGCTCTGTCTCACTGTATTGCCCTCTCTCTCTCCACCTCTCCAAAACTTTTTTTGGGGGGGGCAGGTGTGTGTGTGTGTGTGTGTGTGTGTGTGTGTGTGTGTGTGTGTTTCGAGACAGGGTTTCTCTGTGTAGTTTTGGTGTCTGTCCTGGATCTCACTCTGTAGACCAGGCTGGCTTTGAACTCACAGGGATCCTCCTGCCTCTGCCTCCCGAGTGCTGGGATTTAAGGCATGCGCCACCGCTGCCCGGCTTCCCCCAAACTTACTCACAGTTCTCAAAGCATAGCAAGCCCCATGAAACGCTAAGGTCCCGTTGCCTGTCCCTGCAGATCCCAAAGCCACCTCTGGACTCCGGTCCCGACTCTTACCCACGGAAAACAATGACTTCCAGAGCGTTGACCCAGCTCTAAGCACTTCATCAGCCCCTGGTGTTACCCTTAAATGTGGCCGAGGCCCTGTCCTTGCCGGGAAGGAGGATTCCCAAGAGACACCCCGAGGTTTTGGGTCTGGGGCTGAGGGGGAGCAGAGGATGCTAATGAGAGAATAGAGACTCGAGTCCAAGAATCTTTATTTCATGAACAAAAACTACTTCTGTAAAGAGAGAGGAGGCCGAAGAGGCCCTTCCCAAGAGACCACAAGTGAAGGCTGGTGAGAGAGGGCGGGTGGGCCAGGGCTAGGAGGTGTCACAGAGAGGGAACCCCAGGTCCAGCCGGAGGAAGCGGAGGGGAGATGAGGCCCGGAACCCCCTGGCCACGACCGTCCCTGTCCCGGCCCCCACTCTTGACCCCCTCAAGCAGGGCTGGGGCCGGCCGGCCTGGCAGTGCGTGTGGGAAGTGGCCTATGTGCAAATCAGCAAGAGAAGGGGCGGGGCCTGCCCCCTGGCCTCACCGCCCCCTCCCCAAACAGGCAGCAAAAGCAGGGTGGGGCGGCCATATTGCTTCACCCATCATGCATGGCGGTGGGAGGGGGGCGGGAGGCGGTGGGTGAGGTGGGATCAGTCCCTGCCCGCTCCCACCCAGGTGGCTCCTCTGCAGGACTGTGAGGTGGGGAGGCCGGTGGGCTGACTCCTATTGCCGCGGGGAGGGTCCCCATCAGGGGCCGATCCCCACTGCCGGGAGAGGGTACCCGGCAGGGCTGGTTCTGCCTTGAGGTGAAGCCCAGGGCCTGCAGGGTAAGAAGTGGAGACTTGGAGACCCAGTCCTTGAACCTTCCTGGCTGGCGGTGCCCAGGCCGGTCCGTCAGCCTCACCAGCGCTATTCGGCCACCTGGACGCCTGTACAGTTCTCTTTGCTCTCGGATGTGATGGCCAGGTATTCCGAGCTGTTCAGGGAAAGGCAAGGCACACGGTGACCCCTGGGCCCAACCCTGAACAGAGTGGGGTAGCTGAGTCCCGCCCCAGGCATGCAGGGCTACTGAGACTGGAGAGAGCCACGGGCTGGGCTGAGCTCCCCCTGAGTCTGAATGAGAGGCCTCTCTGTGACTGCAGGGCGCCTCTGTGACATTCAGGACTCCGCGGAGGCAACCCAAAGACGTGGGTTCGAATCCTGGCTTTGCTACCTGGCAGACGGGTGATGCTCACATTCTCTGGGTTTTCTCATCTGCAACCAGCTACTCTTGTCTCTCTGGCACAGAGGCTCTGAGTGACAGGTGGCCCCGGGCAGCGGCCCCAGCCCCCCTCGGCGGCCCCAGCCCCCCTCGGCGGCCCCAGCCCTCCTCGGCGGCCCCACTCACGCGTTCTCTTGCGCGGCGGCTTCCGTGGCAGTAGCTATCTTCTTGTAGCAGTACACCATCTCCGCCACCAGCCATATAGTCAACACCACGATCAGCACGTACATCATGATCTCCGACACGATGGACGCCATGTCTCTGTTGGCTGCAGGGGCCGGGCAGGGTGTAAGGAGGCGGCAGAGGCTCTAGCTCAAGGAGACACGACAGACAGCCCCAGGGTGTGAACCGCTTGCTGTGTTCAAGCTCTGCCAGCCTGGGCCGCAGACAAGGTCGCTGTGTTGGTTCCTAGAGGCTGACAGTTACTCTGACAGGGGCAGGGTGCTAGGATGAGCCTAGGGATCGCTGTCAACTTGCCTCCCTGTGGCATTTGTGACATTTAGGAGGGGGCACAGGCTGTGCTGACAGTCTGTAACTCTGCAAATCAAAAGCCTTGGGGTCACTCTGCAGGCTGTGTGACCTTGGAAAGGTGACTAAGCCTCTCTGAACCTCTGTTACCTCCAACAGAAAAAAACAAACACAAGATGAGTTTCTCGGGACAGTGACTCTCAGCAGGTGTTCTTATTACTGTTGTAATTGGGGCCACTCTGGGTCTGTTGTTGGGGTTTGAACTGGCTTTGCTTTTTTTTTTTTTTTTTTTTTTTTTTATCTTTTCTCCTTTGAGATAGAGTATTTCTGCATAGCCTTGGCTGTCCTGGAACCAGCTCTGTAGATCAAGCTGACCTTGAACTCACAGAGGTCCGCCTGCCTCTGCCTCCTGAGTGCTGGGATTAAAGGTGTGCGCCACCACCATCTGGCTCTGGCTTTGCTTTTTATTAGCTGTGCAACCTCAGGCAAATGACCCCCTCTCTGAGCCCCAGTGCCCCTCTGTCAGATGAGGACAAAACCACTCGGAGTTGCTGGGCAGAGGCAACAGAGGAACACAGAGCATGGCAGCCAGCATTGCCCGGCATTGGCTGTTTTCGGGAAGCCTCCCCGCTTTCCACGGCGCTGGCCTGCCTCTCCTGCTTCCTTTCATGGGGCCTAAATTTAAACTGTAAAGGGAGCGTGTCCAGCTAGGGGACTGGAAAGGAAGGACACTTTGGCACATGTCCTCAGCCGGATTTGGCTGGTGTCCACCCTACATCCCTGGCCCCCTTGGTAGCCCGGATCTCATTCCCCTGCCCCATGCCCCACCCCTGCTGGCCCGTGAGGTCTTCCTCTCCTGTGAGCCTTGTGCTTGCCACCCTGCCTGGACAATGTTGCTGTTTCTGGGTCAGAGGAAGGGAGGGCAGGGTGCAGGGCTGGATGCTCCCCCATTCGTTCGTTCATTCGTTCATTCATTCATTCATTCATCAGCCATTACACATGCCATGAGTGACCCCTCTCCACCTGACTCTGTGCTAAATTACTTTGTTTGAGACAGAGACTCCCTATGTAGCCTAAGCTGGCCTCAAACTCACAACCCTCCTGCCTCCACATTCCAAATGCTGAGAGTTAAGGCATGCCACAAGCACATTCCATTGGGTTGTCTTTTCTATCTACAGCCCATTTTCCAGAGAAGGACTCCAAGGCCCAGAGACAGCTCAGTGCTGAGCCAAAGATGCACAGCCAAGATGGGCTCAGAGCTGGCTGGGGCTGGACTCCAAGCATAACTGTTCAGAGGGGCCAAGGCGAGCCCCAGAACAGCTGATGAATACCCAGGCCATCCTCAGCAAGCCATGGGGCATCTCAGGAGGAGGAACTGAGGGGTCCTCACTTTACAGATGAGTTGAGGCCAAGGAGAGCCCATCGAGTCACACGGAGGGGCAGTGGCTCCTTATAGTGGCTCTTTGAACACCCCCACCTTTCCTGAGGACTGAAGCCAGACAGAGCCTTACACACGCTGGGCGAGAGCTCTACCACTGAGCCACATCCCTCTTTTCATTTTGTGATGGAGTCCTGCCATCTTCCCCAGGCTAGCCTTGAACTCTCTCTACAGCCCAGGCTTCCATCTCAGCCTCAGCGGGGATGACAGGCCAGGGACTCCACACCAGGCCTTTGCCTTCTTAAGACAACAGGGGTCCTCTAAGGCTGCCTGTGGGTCCACACAGCAGCCCTTCTGTGGGCCAGAGTCCCCAGCAGCCTTAGACACTGTGAGGTTCAGATTCTCCTACGTGCATTACTGCCGTCTCCTGTGGTGCCCTCCTGCATCCTGCCACCTTCCACAGCCATCCTGGGAGGGGCCTCCTCAGCCCTTCATCCATCACTCTGCTTTTGGGTGTGATTCCATGTGTGTTTAGGGGCTACCAGTGGGTGACACCAGGATCCCAGTAAGACAGAGAGTGAGAAGAACAAGCAGACCTGGTAGGGGCCGGGTGGGATGGCTCCCATCTCTAGCCCCCCCGGCACCTGGGCGGCTAAGGCAGAAGTCTCAAACCAGCCTGAGCTGCAGAGAGAGAGGCTGCATCAAAAAGCCCAGAGCAGGTGCCCAGGCTGCACAGTGCTTGCCTAGCATGCAGGGAGCCTGGGGTTTGTGCCCCAACACTCAATAAAATGAGCAAAGTGGCACATACCGGTCATCCTTGCATGTGGGAGGTACAGGAAGGAGAATCAGGAGTTCAAGGTCATCCTTGGCTATATAGCAAGTTGGACATTATATTAGCCTGGGTAACATTAGACTTTGTCTTTAAAAGCCCCAAAAGAATATAAATAAAAAATGAAACATTAAAAAAAATCACCATAGCCAGTTGCCCATGGTGGCACACGCCTTTAATCACAGCACTCAGGAGGCAGAGGCAGGCAGAGCTCTGAGTTTGAGGCCAGCCTGGTCTACAGAGTGAGTTCCAGGACAGCCAGAGTTACATGGAGAAACCCTGTGTCTAGGAAAACAAAATAACACACATCAGTTTTTCAGGTGTGGTGACTCACACCTATAATCCCAGCACTAGGGAGGCTGAGGTAGGAGAATTTGTTTGAGTGGGAATGTGAATCTGAGGTTAGCCTGGGCTACATAGTGGATAATGTCTCTCAAAATAAACATGTAAGTAAGTAAATACCAAAATAGTACAATAATACTATGGCCCTGAGATGGCTCAGCAGGTGAAGGCACTTGCCGCCAAGCCTGACAACCTGAGTTTGACCCTCAGGGTCCATGTGGTGGGAGGAGAGAGAGCAGACTCCCGCAAGTTGGCCTCTGACCTCCACGTGTGCACCATGGCATGCACACGCCAGATGCTTCTCAGACCAAAGAAATAAAAATATAATAAAAATTTAAAGCGGCAGTACTGTGCTTCAACGGCATGCAGAAAATGCTAGAATATGCTAGATTCTTCTGTAAACGCGAGCTCAGCAGAAAGGGCTCTGTGTTCTGAGGACAGTCGCCAGCGCAAGGCTTCAGGAGTTACAACAGGGCGAAGAATGCGGATAAAAGTCAAGCTTTACCGTGGCGGTGCCCTGAGCAAGGGCCCACCGGAGACGGAGACTAACGGCACTCTCCAGCTTCCCCCTCAGAAGCTGGGGCTTGTGAGGCCTGGTTTTGGGGCGGCCTGAGCTCTACTGAACCCCATTCTTGCAGGCAAAACTCCACTTTCTGTGCCCACCACCCACCACGCACCCAGCATGGTGACGTCCCCGTGCCTCCCTCAGATGCGCCTCTCACTTGCCTTCTGTACCACTTTGATGAGAAACATAAAAAGCTAATTATAAAAAGGATCCTGCAGGCTCCGGCTGATGGTGCACGGATGCACGTGAGAAACTGTCTGGGGCTGGGGGCTGTTAACCCAGGCAGGGCTGGGTTCCCATCCACGACCCAGGCAGGTGACTTGGTTGCAGGATCTCATCTCCCTGAGCCTGGGTCTTTGGGTCCACAAAATGGGGGTGGTGAAGCCCCTCCCTCAGATGCTGGTGGGAGAGTCCAGCGGGGACTTTTTAAGAAGCCAGAAGGTCAAGGCACCAGGTTGGAAAATATGAAGTGCTACCGGCCCCTAGGGACCCACTTCCCAGAGTCCTTCACTGCCTCCAGGCTTGGAATAGCTCCCTGACTTTCTAAGACAATAGGACACGGGGACTCTGGAAAATTCCAACTGATGCTAATCAGAAGATGGTCTATCCTGGAATAGTGGAACACGTCTTTAATCTCCCCACTTGAGAGGCAGAAGCAGGTGGATCTCCGAGAGTTCGAGGTCAGCCTGGTCTACAGAGTGAGTTCCAGGACAGCCAAGGCTACACAGAGAAACCCTGTCTCAAAACCCACCTCCTAAAAAAAAAAAAAAAAAAAAAAAAAAAAAAAGAAAGAAAGAAAGAAAGAAAGAAAGAAAGAAAGGAAAAGAAAAAGAAAAAGAAAAAGAAAAAGAAAAAGAAAGAAAAAAAGGGGGAAAATAGGAGTTGGAGGGTATCCTGGGCTACAAAGCAAAACCCTGCCTCAAAACTAAAAGATAAGATGGTTTGAGGTAGAGGTCCAAGACAGCTAAAAGTAAGATGCTGGCTGCACTCAGAAGCACCACAGGCCTCTGCTGTTCCCATTGCGGTCCCCAAAAAGGCCCAAGGCCCAGCGCTGTGTAACCTCACCCGAGAGACACTCCAAGCCACACACAATATTCTCTCTGGTCCCTGGGGACAATCCTGGGTCTCAGAGATAGAAAGACACCTGTCAGAGGTCACACATCATGAGTGCAGCGTGGTGCACACTATTTGTGAGGGGAAAGGCCTACTCTGACCTCCCAGACCAGGGCTGAAGTGCTGAAGATTCCGGAGCCAGAAAGGGGGTGTTCTTCCCCCTCGGGCTGCGGGCTGTTGGCTGGTCTCCGTGTGGCACCAGCCTGTCCCTTCTTTCCATCTGTCCCTCCATCTGGCTAGCCGGAGGGTGACGAGGCTCGACTCACCCTTGTCCACCACCTCCAGGTGGATCTTCTTGACGACGCTGGTGTTGTGCTCGTAATTATCAAAGAAGAGGAGACGGTAGACGTGGCATTCGTAGTCGCCAGAGTGGTTGTAGGTGACGTTGGTGATGAAGATGGACAGGTCCTGCAGGTCCTTGGTGCCCCGGCTGCCATTCCACACCACACGGCCCTCAAAGCGCTCATCCTCCTCCAGCTGCAGCACCTCGTTCTCATAGCGTAGGATCTGGGGTGGTTAGTGATGAGTGGGGTATATAAGTCACTGTCTGGGCCTGTCTTCCACAAGTGACCCCCAAGACGTCCCCAGTCTGACCCTCCCAAAGACAGATGATGCATATATGGGAGCAACATCTTTGTGTGTGTGTGTGTGTGTGTGTGTGTGTGTGTGTGTGTGTGTGTGTGTGTGTTTCTAGCATTGTAACCTTTGAACATGCTAGGCAGGGGCTCTACCACTGAGCCACACCCCAGCCCCTCACTGGGGGATTCTAGGCAGGGGCTCCACCACTGAGCCACGCCCCAGCCCCTCACTGTTGAATTTTGGCAAGAGCTCCATTGCTAAGCCTCGCCCCCAGCTCCTTATTGGTGGGTTTCAGGCAAGTGCTCTCTCGTGGAGCTATGTCCCCAGCCCAAGCTCAGACGTCTTGACTTTGGGCAGTGAGAAATCAAGGAGGTTGAGATCTCACCTTGGACCATAGCAGCTTCTGACTGTCCTAGCCCCGAGACACATACACACACACTTCCACAGTCTGAAGCTCTGCCTGGCCTCGGCAGCCCCTTTCTCTACTTATTTCCCAGCCACCAGTCTCCATCGGGTACAGCCTCCCTCTCCTACCACACACATTTCAAAATACACATACAGTGGAAAGCTTTGCTCTCTGACCTGCCCAAGACATTTTTGCTGGTGCCACATAATTCCAGTGACATTTTTTTCACAACCTGCCATATGCCAGCTGCATCAGCTCATTCAGCCTTCACGCAGACCTAGCGGGTTGAAGCCAGCGAGATGGCTTAGCAGGTAAAGGTTCTTGTCACCACACCGATAGCCTGAGTTCCAGCCTTAGAATCCATGTGGTAGAATACGAGTGGACTTCTGCAAGTTGTGCTCTGATGTCCACACACATGCCATAGCATGCATGCACACACACACACACACACACACACACACACACACACACACACACGTGATTAAAAAAATGAGGCGGAGACCACGGCCCCTCACTGTTTCAGGACCCATGCTCAGTGACTTGCCTAAGGTGATCAGCGGTCTGCGGTGAGTGGGGATTTAAATCCAGGTCACCTATCATATCCACATCTTCATCATTAGTAAAGCACTCACACAAGCTAAGTGCATGCCCGTAATCCCAGAAGCTGAGGCAGGAGGATTGCCAAGAGTTAGAGCCCAGACTCAGCTACTTAGCAACACCCTGTCTCAATAGCACTAAAAGCAACACTGAAAAGCAAGCAAGCAGACACCCTTGAGATCCAGCACTGTGGGCTCCATCTCCCGGATGCCAGCCCAGTCCAGGCACCCCCACACACCTTGACAAATTCCTCTGTCCCCTTCTGGCGGAAGGTCCACTCCGTGAAGGTCTCGGCGCTGGTCTCACTGCGACGCTTACAGGAGATGCACAGGATTTTGAAGGTCTTCCCATACACGGCCTCAGTCTCGGAGTCCACCTCCACGCAGCCCCCCCAGGCTGAGGACACTGCGCACACAGCGGGATGCAGTCAGCGAGGCACCTGCCACCCTAGGCAACAGCGCTCGCTGCCCCACGGAAAGCATCTGTCTCCTTTTCAGCATTTTCACAAATACTGGGTGCCAAGCTGCTCCCCGATTCTCACTCTCTGTGTGACCTTGACAAGTCACCCATCTTCTGGGAGCCTCAGTTTCCCCCACCCTTACCCCCTCTCCCCTTCCTCTGCCTGTTAGCTAGAAGAAATCATATCTTTGTTCCTAGTAGTTGCTAGGTAGAGTATGCACTCCGGAGGCCCCAGGAAACAGGATGTCCTTGTGGGGAGTAACTCCACCGAAGTGCCCTGGTCCCCAGAAGGCCAACAGCCTTCTAGGCAGTAGCGCTAGCCTTCCATGTCACTCCCCCCACGAAGCTGGTCTGCAGAACCAGCCAGGCTTGAGAGGTGGGAAGGCTGGCTGAGGGGGGCTCACTCCAGCCCTGCCGTCTTCTCCCTCTAGCCTCTGCAGTCCACCCCCTCCCCATCTTCACCACCCGGCCCTGTCCCCCTTCCCCCAGACTCCCTCATGTCAAAGCCTTCACCCCAAGTTAAAAGTTCTTTCCTGCCTCGGGGTCTTTACTGGGTCCCTGGCCCTCGGGTCCTTCCTTCACCCTCTTCCCTGCCCCTCTCACCTCCACCTCTCACTAGCTGATGAAGTCATGTCTCTAGCTCTGGGTCTCTCCCTTGTCCCCCAGCCTCCTGATCTCTTAGTGTTCAGGGCTTCTGGTTCACCTTGCCTGCTGCCCCCACTCTCCCCCATATTTATTTCTTCTAGGGGTGTCTGAAGGTCCCAGCATCGGCGTGTCCCTCACTCTGTCTTCCCATCATTGTAGATCTCACCATTACTATTACTGTTACTGTTTTAAACTCCATCTGGCAGGCATTCTGTCCCTGGGGCTGCCTCTCTATCTCCATCCCCTCCCGGTCTCTCCAGATCTTTCCACCTTTCTCAAGTTTCTCTGTCCCTGGCTCCGGCTCTTAACTCTCTCGCTCCAATGTCCCTGTCTGCCTCAGCCTCTCGGTTTATTCCCACGTCCAGGGCATACCTGGAGTCTTCTTCCCTCGGTATCCATCCCTCCGGGTTTGTCTCTCCCGGCCCCAGTCCCCGGGCGCCGCCTTCCCCCACCCCTCACGCGGCTGTGGGTGTCACATTGCAGCCTGCGGGGCTCTGCGAGCAGCTGACTCCGCGTCTCCTCGCCCCCGGCCCGGCGCCCGCAGACCCACCTGCGTGCCAAGTGCCCCCCACTCCGCCCCGCCCCGAGAATCCCCTGCAGCTCCAAGATCCTCCCGTGTCGCCCGGGGTCCCGCGACCCTAGCGACCTCGCACCGCGCACAACTTCCCAGGCAGAGACTTGGCGAGCTCCTGGGCGGGCGGGGGGCATCCCGAGCGCAGATGGCGCGTGTCCCCCAGCAACACTCACCCAGCGCCGCGCCCACCACGAGGGCCAGCAGCGTCCCCATGGCCGCGCAGGGCGGCGGGTGCGCAGAGCGCGGCGACAGGAGATGGGGCCCGGAGGCGACTGGCCCGGGCGCGGGCGCGGCAGCTGCGGCTGGGGGGGCGCGCCCCCCCGCTCCGGTTACCGCCGGGGGCCCAGCCCCGGGGCCCGGAGAGCGGGCATCCCCGTCGCGCGGCGGGAGGCTCGGGATGCTGCGTGCGCTCGCGCCACAGGGCGCATCCAGGCTGCGGCGACCCCTGCCTGGCTCCGGACGCAGCTCGGGAGCTCTCTGTCGGGCTCCTGGCTCTGGGGCGCGGACCAAGGGCTCCTGCGCACTGCAGCGGCGGCCCGGGAGGGAGGAGGGAGCCGGAGGAGGGAGGAGGGAGCGGGAGGGGGCGGGATGAATCACCGCGGGGGGAGGGCGCGGCCGCCCAGCCTTTGCCGCAGCGGCCCGGGAGGCGCCCGGGCACCAGCCTCTCCGGTGGCTCTACGGCTTCTGCGCACCCGATGAGTGGCCTGGGTCACTCCGACTTCTCCAGACTCTTTGGGGTCGAGGGACCCTTTCCTCTTCCTCTTCCGAGAAAGGTCATCTCCAGACCCCCAAGAGGACTTGGAGGACAGTTTGCGAGACCAGTTTTCCTCTTCCTAATTATGGAGGTCAACCTTATAGAGTTCTCGAGGAGATGGGGCTGGGACATCCGAGGGACCTACTTCTGACATCTGAGATTCCTCAGACTGGAGGTCACTGAGCCAGAACCTACGAGGGCATGAAGGGGTGAAGGGTCAGGCTAGGGCTATATAGAAACCTCCAAACTTATCCAAGCCGAAAGGGTACCTTTGCATCCCCCCACTCTGGGGGTCGGAGGTGCCGGGTTTCAAAAGGGCCATTCCCGCGATCCCCCGCTGCGACTCTGACGTCATCTTCTCAGCTCTCCTCCCACTCTACCGTCCACCGGTTCCCCCCACCCCCAGCGCACCAGCTCATCACTGCTTGAGGGCCTTTGCCCTACTTCCTGCCTGGCCACCCCCCACCCCACCCCAGCCCACTATCCCCAGGTGATGGAAGGCTGTCTGTTCTAAAGCCCACGGCTCCAATGTCACCTTCACAGTATTTTCTGTGCCCATTTTGAGTAATCTCCCTCCCTCCGTACTTACTGGGCCATCTCGGTTCATATTTACTTTGTGAGAACGGTTGTTAGTACCTAGCATTATGGGGGTTTGTTTTGGTTTTTATTACATTTTATTTACTCTGTGCGTGTGAGATCACACACCCATACCAAGGCACACATGTGAAGGTCAGAGGACATCTTGGGGGAGCTGGTCCTTGTCTTTACTATGTGGGTCCTGTGTGTTGAACTTAGGTCATCAGGCCTCCTGGCCAGCACCCTTAACTGCTAAGCCTTATTTTACCATCCCACCCCACCTCCTTTTTTAAATAGACAGGCTCTCACTATGTAGCCCAGGCTAGCTTCTACACGGTGGTCCTCCTGCTTCAGTATGCACCACCACACCGTGTTTGTATTCTTTTATAACTAGTCTGTTTGCTGCCTTTGCCTTTCCCAGGGGTGAGGATACTGTCCTGTGTCCTAACAGGTCCCCAGCACCTTGATCTCTGCTTGCCCCATTACAGGGCTCTGAGCCACCAGAACTAAGGTGGGAGACTCTTGGCAGGGGGTTGCTGGCCAGTCCTAGTTTCCAAGTCTGCTTGGAATAAGGTCCTGGAGAAGCCACAGCGTGGGGCAGGTCCAGGACGTAGTGGCAAGCAGCCAGGGACACCAGACACCTTTGTGGTCTGGGCTTTTGCGCCAGCGCCTCCTGAGCCGTGAAATTCCTTGTGCAGAAAATAACTCTTTCACAGTTCCAGTGGCCCTGGCGGGGGCAGTGAGGAGGAGGTGAAGGGAGGACAGGCCTTAGGCACGGGGCACCCCCTCACGGCCCTGCAAGACTGGTGTCCGAGGAGGCCCTCTGTGGTGGGGACAAAGCAGCCTTTCACTTTAAAGAACTTAATTCCTTACACCTTCGCCCAATTCGCGGGTGTGAGGAGTCTCAACTTGGGGAGCCGCAAGACAGCATCTGTAGCAGCGGGGGCGGGGCGGGGCGGGGCGAACTGCTTTCGTCCAATCCTTCCACCCCACAACCTGGCACGTGACCTCCTAAAGGTCCTTTTAGACTGACAGACTCTTGGGTCCCTTGGGCCTCAGCCCAGAGTCTGGAGGACATACCTGGGTTCTACCTGCACCACTGATGGCTGATGGGGAGGTGGCTGGTTCCAAGAGGGAGAGCAACTTGAAGAAACCTGAAGCTCTGGGGCTGGAAAGATGGCTCGGCGGTTAGGAGCATTTGCTGCTCTTGCAGAGGACCCAGGTTCGGTTCCCAGCACCCACATGATGGCTCACAACCACCCAGGACGACAGTTTTAGGGGATTCGGTGCCCTCTTTTGTGTACGCATCCATACACACAGGCAAAACACTCATTTGTACACATAAAAGAAAAATAAATCAGAAACAAAAATTTACATATGGAGATGTCATGAGGGAGTTAAGAATTTGTCACAGAATGAAATGATCAGCAGAGCTTGGCCCCCGTTTGATGCTCTCGACACGAGTTTCATTTTTCCTTCCAATTCTACGGTAAATAGAACGAGTTCTGCCTTACTCTGTGCCAAGTCCCGTTAGGAGCCATATTCTGAGCCTGGTGATACAGGCCTGTCATCCGGCTCCAAAGGGGACTGAGTTGGGAACACAAGTTCCAGGTCCTCCTGGGGCTTTTCTGGGTGAGTTCAAGGCCAGATAGTGAGGACCCTATCTCACAGTAGAAAAGAAATTGGAGATTTAAGTATTAAATCTGATTAAAGGTGGCCCACAGCTTTAATTCCAGTCTTAGAGAGGTAGAGGCCGGAGGATCTCTGTGAGTTCAAGGCCTGCTTGGTCTATATAGCGAGCTCCAGGACAGTCGGCGCTTCATAGTGGAACCCCACCTCAAAATAAATAAATAAACATAAAATTTCAAATAAAAAAATGTGAAAAGACTGGGGATGAGCTGGGCAGTGATAGCACACGACTTTTATCCCAGTACTCGGGAGGCAGAGGAAGGCAGATCTCTGTGAGTTCAAGGCCAGCCTGGGCTACAGAGTGAGTTCCAAGACAGGCTCCAAAGCTACACAGGGAAACCCTGTCTTGTAAAACCAAAAAAAAAAAAAAAAAAAAGAAAGAAAGAAAAGAAAAGACTGAGGATGCAGCTCTGTGGTAGAGTGCTTGCCTAGTAAATGTGGGGGCCTGAGGTTCAATCCCCAATCCCCAAAAGGCCACATGTACCGACTTCAAATCTCTTTGATGGCATATCTCAATTGTGGTCCCCCTCCCACGTTGATGTGGCCCCAATGATTCGCAGGCCATCTGGGATGGCTGCTCTGCACTTGAATAAGGCAGAGCTGGCATCAGAAGACAGGGACAGGACTCCAGTCCCTGCCCCACAACAGTGGGTAGGAGACCCCCATCTGCTCCACAGGCACGCCATAGCCATTTCCAACCCTTTATTGAGGCTGTCATCCCCAAATAAATATAATACATTAAACCCAGAGATGAGGGTCTCGTGCACCCCAAAAGGTGCCCCCCACAACCCCAGCTGGGCAAAATAAGTTAGTTGGGGGGGAAAGAGCCTGCCAAAGGCCAGGCCAGCTCCCTGGCTGAGCAGGCAGTGGCAGCTGGATTTGCACACACAGATCTAAAGTGCATCTTGGTTCTATGGTCCCCAGGTCTGTGTGGCTCTTGGCGGCGCCACTGGGAGGGGCAGGCGGGAACCTCCCGGCGACGTTCACACCGTGCCAGCAGTGGCTGCCAGGGTTCCGTGTGTCCTTCTGTCCATTTGGGGGTACGGCTTTTCGGTACCCTTCCCCTTTTCGGTTCCCTCAGGGGAAGCTATCATCAGGCTGTGGCTGAGTGTCCAGAGGAGGATCCGGGACGGTAATTCCTTGATGTAACTTCTCCAAGGAGAACTTCATCTGCAGGAAGAGGACGAGGAGGTGGGATGAGCACACTAGCTATGCTCTCTTGCATGGCCACGCTGCCCCACCACTTGATAACCTCTCAAAGTGCAATCCTGGGACCCAGGTGGTCTGGGTTCAAATCCTGACCTTGCTAATACTAACAGTGGATACATCCCTCCACTGCTATGGGCCTACTTTCTTGTCTGAAGTACGCATGATTAAGATCCTAGCTTTATAGGATTGTGTCAGAGACTAAGGGATGCTAGAGCCTGGCCCACAGTAAGTTCACCAGGTGACCTTGACCAAGTATCTAGTCTTGAACCAAAGGATGCCACACAACTCCTACATCGCGTCCGTCCGCTTACAAAAGGGGGACAAGATGCTACTTCTTAACTCTCAAAGGGCTCCCTCCCACAGGCTAGTGGGTTGAAAGGTCCCCACCAGATGGCGCTGTTGTGGAAGGCTGTGGAGCCCTCAGAAGGAGGACCTAACTGGTTACTTAGGTTATGGTGGGAGGCATTTGAGAGTCACACCCGACCCCTAATTCCACTTCCTGGTCTGTTGTTCTCAAGCTCCCAGGGCACCCACCATGACGGACAGCACATCTTGAGCCTAATAAACATTTCCTCCTTTTATGGTTTGGCTGTGAAACGGCCCCCACCCTGGGCTCAAGTCCTTGAACACTTAATCCTCAGCTGGTCCGGAAGCTAACTGGTGGACCTAGGCCACTAGGGACGGGCCTGGCGGATTACAGCCTGGCTTTTCTTCAGGTCTCTGTTTCATCTCCACTTCCTGATCCCAACCTAACCTGAGCACAAACCAAGGCACTAATGACGTGGACACAGCCTCCCCAACCACCACGACGGACTCTATCTAGAAGCCATGAGGAAAAGCAAGGCTCCCCTGAGATGCTAAGCGCTGCCACGGTCAGGAAGGGGGGTGGGGAATCAACCAGTTCACCTTGCATCTGCCCATAAGTCGGTGACAGTGAAAGTAACTTCCTGCGGCAAGGCTGGCTGGAGGGCGGTCACTTCCCATTAGTGGCAGGTCACTTCCCGTTAGTGGCGGGACAGCCCAGCTATGCCAAGGGCTCCTGCTCTCCTCACCGTGTGACAGTGACTTGGGATTCTCGGGAATTTAGGGAGAGGGAAATAACCAAGCTTGATCTCAGGATTGGGGAGTCCTGCTCTGCTCTCCGTGAGCCAGGTGACCCTGTCTCAGTTTCCTCCCTACTCCGTCCTGTATGCCCCTTCCCGCCCCTTCCACTGAAGCATCTCTCTGGGAACTTGGTTTTGGGGTACAACAGTGGCCCTAAAAACTGGAGTTTTTTTTTTAACCTGTGCTAGGGTATAGAATATCTTTAGTTTTGTTTTGGATTTCTGCCCCACACCACCCCATACACAACATATAACCCATGTGTTGTGCATGCTAATCAAGACCCCTACCACTGAGCCACACCCCAGCCCCTCACTGGGGGATTCTAGGCAGGGGCTCTACCACTGAGCCACACCCCAGCCCCTCACTGGGGGATTCTAGGCAGGGGCTCCACCACTGAGCCACACCCCAGCCCCTCACTGGGGGATTCTAGGCAGAGGCTCCACCACTGAGCCACACCCCAGCCCCTCACTGGGGGATTCTAGGCAGGGGCTCCACCACTGAGCCACACCCCAGCCCCTTACTGGGGGATTCTAGGCAGGGGCTCTACCACTGAGCCACACCCCAGCCCCTCACTGGGGGATTCTAGGCAGGGGCTCTACCACTGAGCCATGCCCCAGCTCCACTAAACAGTGTTTCCATCGATCCTCTCAGTTCAGCTCTGATGCCCTCAGGGACCAGATAAAGACAGTCTTCTTCCCATTTTCTCATCTTCCTCCCTATCATAGGCACCCATCCCAGTACCTCACATTTTCCTCAGTCTCCCACAGCTGCTGGCTGCAATCCTCTCAGGCCTAAGGGCAGCACTGTATGGTGGCAATAGTCATTGAGCACCTACTGTATGCCTGGGTGGGGCTCACCAATAGCAAGTCCATGATGTGTTTACAATGTGATTGGCACTGCTCCAAATGGCAGTGCGTTCTCAGCTCTAAAGGATGGCATTCTCCCACATGTTCAGAAGATGCAGATAAGGCTCAGATGACAGTCACTCACACAAGGTCACACAGCCCAGTCCGACCTCGGCTGTCTCCTGGATTACACACCAACCTCTTTTTGGAGATGGGCCCAAATGCCCTGGGAGTCACCCCCCTATAAGCAGACCTGAGCCCAAGACAGGCAGAGGACCAAGCCCAGCCCAACCTGGCCCTGATCTGCTGGGGGAAGGATGTGCATGTGACCCCAGCAGCTAATAACAGAGAGTGCTATCCTCCGCATGTCCCCCAAACCCAGCCTGCCACCAGCAGGAGAGAAAGACAGGATTCCTGCCATAGCACATAACTGGATGCAGCCATGCCTGAAGGACATTTTTCCAGGATATGATAGTTTTTTCCTTCCATTCCATGGACCTCCCTAGCAAGCTAAGAGGTCAGCACCAGGACTCGTTTTATCATGGGGGAAACAAAGGCCAGAGAGGAGGGCAGCTTGAGCCCACGAAGCTGCCGCATACCTCATCCAGGAGCTCCACGGAGGCTCGAAGGATCTGCTTCCATTTGTGAACCTCGACACTGTGGAAGTGCTTCTGCAGAGCCAAGATCTCGGCCCACTCCGTGGCTGTCTGGGGGAACTTGCTGTGGAGATGCAGAGTCCAGGTGAAGGGGCCTGGCTGCTTCAGTCCACTTGAGCTCCGCCCCTACCCTGCCCTCAGGCTCGCCACTTACCCCTTGGCCAGTGCCAGGCTGTGCCAGGACTCAAAGGTGTGGGCCGTTCTCTCCAGAGCCCAGAGACGGTAAAAGAGGAGGGCGTTGAGGGCAATGAGGACGATGAGGCTGCAGACAGAGCCAGGTATCAGGGCTGGGATCAGGACGCTCTCTCTAGTCCGGCTTGGCGCTCTCCACTGCCCCAACACACTAGCGTAACCATACCTTAAAGGGTACCGTGACTACCCACCCTTTTCAGAGCAGAAAAGGGGCTCAGAGGGGCGACTGATATGCCTAGGGGTCACACAGCTCATAAGCAGAAAACACAGGGTTCACACTCTGACCTATGTCATGCCTACATGCTTGCCGGCCACACTAAACCATCTTCCCTGGAAGAGCCAGGGACATTGGACAGGGAGAGAATGCCGCAGGGGGATGAACTGCAATACAGGGGTGAGGGGGTAGCAGGGGAGAGTTCAGGGCCCTACCTCACACAGATCCTGCGGAGCAGCAAGGGGAAGACAGAGATGTGAGAACTGACCGGGGCGGTGATGGTGCCCAGCCCTCCTCCACCCAGGACAGCTAGCTCGGAGCCCGGGAGACAGCAGGGTTCCTCCTGGGTGACCTCAGGAAACTGAGGCCTCGAGAGGCTGAGCGCGTGGTCTGGGTCAGCTTGAAACTGGGGGATCTTGCTTGTTTTTCCTCAGAGTGCTGTGTCCCTCCATACATGCTGTCCTCCAAATGCCTGGTGTCCCTGCCCAAGCCCCACCCAGTCTCAGCTGGGCCATCCTCAGCTTCCCTGAATCTGATGGTTTCCCATCCTTTGCTGCCGTGGTCTCCCATATCAGCCCAGCTCCATCCCTCTGGTCTGATAGAAGCTCTCCAATGTCCCCACCACTCCCATGGGACTCTTGGTCCCTGCTGCATCTCTGGCCTCATCCAGCTCAGGACTGGGTGTAGAAAAACCAGAGTACAGTGTATCCATGACCTGACTCCTTTTGAGTGGCAAACTCCATATGTTTTGTCTCTTCTTCTAAAAACGTCTCCCCTCATCTCCCATGGTCCCCAGGGAGGCTGCTGTCCGAGCAATAGACCTTCTCTAAGACAAATGGATCGGCGTGTGGGGACTATGCTGGCCACACCCTAAACATGGTCTCATGCAATCCTTCTGCGTTGAGCCCACACCCCAACAAAAGCAGAGGCCCAGAGAAGCCCAGCCCTCAATCCACATCATACAGCCAGGCTGCAGATCCACATCA